>NW_028270182.1:48527209-48884109 GCF_037043375.1 Chiloscyllium plagiosum | reverse complement strand
ACACAGTTCTACATTCTGGGAGGATAACTGCTCCTGGTTTACAGTTCAATGCACTGTGGTGGTGTACACAGTTCTACATTCTGGGAGGGTAACTGCTCCTGGGTTACAGATCAATGCACTGGGGTGGGGTACACAGTCCTATATGCCGGGAGGGTAGCTGCTCCTGGGTTACAGATCAATGCACTGGGGTGGTGTACACAGTCCTACATGCTGGGAGGGTAACTGCTCCTGGGTTACAGATCAATGCACTGGAGTGGTGTACACAGTCCTACATGTCGGGAGGGTAACTGCTCCTGGGTTACAAATCAATGCACTGTGGTGGTGTACACAGTCCTACATGCTGGGGTGGTAACTGCTCCTGGGTTACAGATCAATACACTGGGGTGGGGTACACAATCCTTCATGCTGGGAGGGTAGCTGCTCCTGGTTTACAGATTAATTCACGGGTAATCACTGCACAAGTCGCTGTGCTGGTCAGACTATCTGGTTGAGGTTTATAGATAATGCAGTGATGTGGTTTGTGTCGCCTCTTATGCTGAATGGATATTTGTTTCAGGTTCACACATTAGTGCCCTGCTGTGGTCTGCACAGCTCCCGGTGCTGGACAGATATGTAGCCTGTGCACAGTACATCGTGTTGGTGGGGTGGATAGAGGGGATAGGTGATGGACAGTTGAAGGAGATGCTGGAACGTTCTGTCTCCAACATTCTATAACTGACATTTTTGTCAGTAATTCAGACCTTCCCATTTGTTATTCCAGCTCCAATTATTTTAATAAATCCCTGAATGCAGGGACACATTTGAAAATCTCACTGGGCCCCCAATCAAACGTGTCCCTTTGCCTCCAGGCTGATGGATAATAGGTTTGTTTTCCTTCCTCACAGTTAACGTAGTGACCATCTACATCCTGCTTTATAAAGATTGTGGATTGTCCCCATGTGTCAGACGTTACCTGGGGGCCATGGCAGCGGCAGATCTCCTGGTTATTATCCTCGACCTGATCCTGAGACACATTCCCATTGTTTATCCGGGACAGTTTTATTTCCTGAGGTACTCCGTCCCCGTGTGCAATATCCACGCCGTCCTGGTTTATGCAGCCACTGACTGCTCTGTCTGGTTCACCGTCACTTTCACCTTTGATCGGTTTGTGGCCATTTGTTGCCAGAAGCTGAAAAGTAAATATTGCAGTGAGAAAACGGCGGCTGTGGTTCTGGGAGCAGTGACTGTGCTGAGCTGTTTAAAGAACATTTTCTGGTATTTTATGCTCGCGGCTCGGTATCGACTGTGGAACGAGCCCTGGTTTTGTGATGTAACAGGCGCTGTTGTATCCTCCATTGTCTGGGTCACAATTGAGTTCCTCCACCACATTCTAACCCCGTGTGTCCCATTTCTCCTGATTCTGCTGCTCAATGTTCTCACCGTCAGATACATTGTAGTGACCAGCAGAGCCCGCAGGAGACTCCGCACTCAGACCAATGGGGACGCTCAGTCTGACACTGAAATGAGAAACCGAAAAAAATCCATCATTTTACTGTTTGTGATCTCGGCCAATTTCATCCTGTTATGGTCAACGTTAATGGTATATTCTATATGGTACCGGATGTATGATATTGGGTATCGGTCTGCGTACCTCCATGACTTTGTGGGGGAATTGGGCTTCATGCTGCAGCTCCTCAGTTGTTGCACAAACACCGCGATTTATGCCGTGACCCAGACTAAGTTCAGGCAGCAGCTGAAGAATGTGCTGAAATATCCCTTCACCCAAATCCATCCATCAATCAAATCCCCTCATTAATCAATCCATCCGGGATTTTCTCATTTCAGTTCAGTGTTTCAGTGATGGAGCAGCCTGTTGCTATGGTAACAGACTGAGGGTAGCGCTGGTTTGTCCATCCTT
This sequence comes from Chiloscyllium plagiosum, assembly GCF_037043375.1. Classification (NCBI taxonomy): domain Eukaryota; kingdom Metazoa; phylum Chordata; class Chondrichthyes; order Orectolobiformes; family Hemiscylliidae; genus Chiloscyllium; species Chiloscyllium plagiosum. The sequence continues at coordinate 48,882,212 of NW_028270182.1, read as the reverse complement.
ATCCCACAGGGGTGTTACAGGGAAACATTTCAATGTTTCTCACAACTCAGGGACCAGTGAGAAAAGGCACAATCCCACTGACTGTATCCATCACTTCCATTTGTAAATAATAAAAATGTTCATTAAAGCGTGCCGAGCAGCAGAGTGACCGATGTTGTTGTGTGTCTTTGTGTTGGAGAAGCTGAGCTGGAGAGAGACAGACTCATCCCCAAGTCCTGGTCCTCAGGGAAGGGGAGGGCACCGGGCCCTGAACTCAGGAGCTCCGTTTAACCCCCTCTGTTCCCTCCCCCCACTCCAACCTGGCCTCCCCATTTCCTCGCCCCCACTCTTTCTCCACATTTCTCCCTCTCTCTCTCTGCACACTCACTCTTTCTCACCACCTCCCCTTTTCACTCTCCCACGTCCTCTCTCCCTTACACAGACACCCCCAACCCTGGCTTCTCCACCTGCCTCCACTCTTCCCTCTCACCCTCCCACTCACTCTCACTGTCCTGCTCTCGCAGTCTCCCTCCCACAATTCAGTCTGTATCCAAATTTCCCTTCTCCTAAATCTCACCCCAACCCCCTCACATGCAGCCTAACCACCAAACCCCGCCCCCCAGTCTCTGGGTCAGAGGGAGAAGGAAGGACCAGGGAGACAGAGTGTGTCAGAGAGAGATGGAGGGAGGCACAGGAGGGAGAGAGATTCAGTCAGAGAGAAACCTCAGAGTTACTGCGTCACTATCAACAGGACCCTCCTCACACTGTGTCACTATCACCCTGACCTACTCACACTTACAAATTCACTACGAGCTGGACACACTCACACCTACTGCGTCACTATCACCCTGACCTCCCCACACTTACTGCATCACTATCACCCTGACCCCATCACACTTACTGCATTACTGTCACCCTGACCCCCTCACACTTACTGCGTCACTGTCAACCTGAGCCCCTCACACTTACTGTGTCACTATCACCCTGACCCCTCACATTTACTGCATCACTATCACCCTGACCCCCTCACTCTGACTGCGTCACTGTCCCCTGACCCCCTCACACTTACTGCGTCACTATCACCCTGACCCCATCACACTTACTGCGACACTATCGCCCTGACCCCCTCACACTTATTGCGTCACTATCACCCTGATCCCTCAGTTACTGCATCATTGTCAACTGGGCCCCCTCACACTGTATCATGAACAGCCTCTTCCCCTTACACTTACTGCGTCACTATAACACTGACCCCCTCACACTTACTGCGTCACTGTCAACCTGACCCCCTCACACTTACTGCGTCATATTCAGCCTGACCCCTCACACTTACTGCCACACTATCACCCTGATCTCCTCACACTGACTGCATCACTGTCACCCTGACACCTCACACTTACTGTGTCACTATCACCCTGACCCCATCACACTTACTGCGACACTATCCGTCTGACCCCTTCACACTTATTGCATCACTATCGCCCCGACCCCTCACACTTATTGCGTCACTATCACCCTGATACCCCAGAGTTACTCATCTCTGTCAATTGGGCCCTCTCACAATTACTGCATCACGAACAGTCTCTTCCCCTTAAACTTAAGCGTCACTGTGACACTGACCCCCTCACACTTACTGCGTCACTGTCAACCTGACCCCCTCACACTTACTGTGTCACTATCACCCTGACCCCTTCACACTTACTGCGTCACTATCACCCTGACCCCCTCACAGTGACTGCGTCACTATCACCCTGACCCGCTCACACTTACTGCATCACTATCAGCGTGGCCCCCACACAATTGCTGTGTCACTATCACCCTGACCCCATCACACTTACTGCATCACTGTCATCCTGACCCCTTCACACTTACTGCGTTGCTGTCACCCTGAACCCCTCACACTTACTGCGACACTATAACCCTAACACCCCCACACTGACTGTGTCACTATCAGCCTGACCCCCTCACACTTACTGCGTCACTATCACCCTGACACACTCACACTTACTGTGTCATTGTCACCCTGACCCCCCTAATATTTACTGCATCACTATCACCCAGATCCACTCACTCTTATTGTGTCACTATCACCCTGACCCCCTCACACTTACTGCGTCAATATCAGCCTGACCCCATCACACTTACTGCGACACTATCGCTCTGACCCCCTCACACTTACTGCATCACTATCGCCCTGACCCCCTCACACTTATTGCGTCATTATCACCCTGATCTCTCACAGTTACTGCATCACTGACAACTGTGCCCCCTCACACTTACTGCATCACGAACAGCCTTTTCCCCTTACACTTACGGCATCACTGTCAATCTGACCCCCTCACACTTACTGCGTCACTGTCACCCTGAACCCCTCACACTTACTGTGTCACTATCACCCTGACCCCCTCACATTGACTGCATCACTATCACACTGACCCCCTCACACTTACTGCGTCATTATCACCCTGACCTCCTCACACTGACTGTCACAATCACCATGATCCCCTCACACTTTCTCTGCCACTATCTCCCTGACCCACTCACACTTATGAGTCACTGTCACCCTGATACCCTCACACCTTCTCTGCCACTATCACCCTGACACCCTCACACTTACTGTGCCACTGTCACCCTGACCCCATCACACTTAAAGCTTCACTGTCACCCTGAAACCCTCACATTTACTGCGTCACTATCGCCCTGAACCCCTCACGCTTACTGTGTCACAGTTACCCGGACGCGTCACACTTACTGCGTCTTGATGACCCTCACCCCTCACACTGACTGCGTCACTATCACCCTGACCCCCGTCAAATTGACTGCATCACTATCACCCTGACCCGCTCACACATATTGTGTCTCTATCACCCTGTTCCCCTCACACTTACTGTGCCACTATCAACCTGACCCCCTAACACTGACTACATCATTATTACCCTGGCCCCCTCACACTTACTGCGTTACTCTCACTCTGACCCCTCACAATTGCCAGGTCACAATCTCTCTGACCATCTCACACATGCTGCGTTACTATCACCCTGACCCCTCACACTTACTGCGTCACTATCAGCCTGACCCCTCAAATTTACTGCATCACTATCAGTCTGACCCGCTCACACTTCCTGCCTCACTATCACCCTGACCCCCTCACAGTGACTGCGTCACTATCACCCTGACCCGCTCACATTTACTGCGTCACTGTCATCCTGACCCCCTCACACTTACTGCATCACTATCAGCCTGACCCCCACACAGTTACTGTGTCATTATCACCCTGACCCCATGACACTTACTGTGTTGCTATCACCCTGACACCCTCACACTTACTGCATCACTATCACCCTGACCTCTTCACACTTATTGTGTTATTATCACCCTGAACCCCTCACACTTACTGTGTCACTATCACCCTGACCCCTCACACTTACTGCGTCATTATCACCCTGATCTCCTCACACTGACTGTGTCACTATCACCCTGACCCGCTCACTCTTACTGCGTCACTATCACCCTGACCCCTCACACTTACTGAGTCACTGTCACCCTGATCCCCTCACACTTTCTCTGCGACTATCACCCTGACACCCTCACACTTAGTGTGTCACTATCACCCTGTCTCCCACACACTTACTGCGTCAATATTACCCTGACTCCCACACACTTACTGTGTCACTATCGCCCTGACCACCTCACACTTAATGTGCCACTATCGCCCTGGCCCCCTCACACTGACTGCGTCACTGTCACCCTGGCCCCCTCACACTTTCTGTGTAACTGACAACCTGACCACCTCACATTTACTGCGTCACTATCACCCTGACCCCTCACAATTGCCAGGTCACAATCTTCTGACTATCTCACACATGCTGCGTCACTATCACCCTGACCCCCTCACACTTACTGCGTCACTATCAGACTGACCCCTCACATTTACTGCGTCACCATCCCCTGACCCGCTCACACTTCCTGCCTCACTATCACCCTGATCCCCTCACCGTGACTGTGTCACTATCACCCTGACCCGCTCACACTTACTGCATCACTATCAGCCTGACCCCACACACAGTTACTGTGTCACTATCACCCTGACCCCATGACACTTACTGAGTCACTATCACCCTGAATCCCTCACACTTACTGCATCACTATCACCCTGATGCCTTCACACTTATTGTGTCACTATCACCCTGAACACCTCACACTTACTGTGTCACTATCACCCTGACCCCATCACACTGACTACATCACTATCACCCTGACCCCCTCACACTTACTGCGTCATTATCACCCTGACCTCCTCACACTGACTGTGTCACTATCAACCTGACCCGGACAGTCTTACTGCGTCACTATCACCCTGACCCCCTCACACTTACTGCGCCACTATCACCCTGACCCCCTCACACTTACTGCATCACTGTCACCCTGACACCCTCACACTGACTGCGCCACTATCACTCTGACTCCCGCACACTGACTACATCACAATCAGCCTGACCCCCACACAGTTACTGTGTCACTATCATCCTGACCCGCTCACACTTATTGTGTCACTATCACCCTGACCCCTCACACTTACTGTGTCACTATCACCCTGACCCCCTCACACTGACTGCATCACTATCAGCCTGACCCCCACACGGTTACTGTGTCACTATCACCCTGACCCCCTCACACTTATTGCGTCACTATCAACCTGACCACCTCACACTTACTGCATCACTGTCACCCTGACCCCCACACACTTACTATATCACTGTCACCCTGACACCCTCACACTTGCTGCGTCACTGTCACCATGACACCCTCAAACTGACTGTGTCACTATCACCCTGACCCCCACACACTTACTGCGCCACTATCACCCTGACTCCCGCACACTGACTGCGTCACTATCACCCTGATCCCCTCACACTTTATGCATCACTGTCACCCAGAGCCCCTCACACTTACTGCGCCACTATCACCCTGACTCCCGCACACTGACTGCGTCACTATCACCCTGACCCCCTCACAATTACTGCGCCACTGTCACCCTGACCCCCTCACAAACACGCCATCACTGTCACCCTGACCTCTCACACTCATTCGGTCACCGTCACACTGACCCTTCACAATCACTCCATCACCATCACCCGGACAATCTCACACCCACTCACCCTCACCCTGACCCACACACTCACGCCATCACCATCACACTGATCCCCTCACAATCATTCTATAGCCGACGCACTGACCCCCTCACAGTCACTTAATCACCATCACCCTGACCCCCTCACAATCTCTCCATTACCGTCACCCTGACCCCCTCACACTCACTCCATCACCGTCACCCCGTCACCCTCACATTTACTGCCCCACTGTCACCCTGGCCCCCTCACACTGACTCCATCACCCTCACCCTGACCCCTCACACTCACCCCATCCCCGTCACTATGACACCTTCACACTTACTGCGTCACTATCACCCTGACCGCACTCACATTGACTGTATCACTATCACCCTGACCCCCTCACACTTACTGCGTCATTATCAGCCTGACCTCCTCACACTGACTGTGTCACTATCACCCTGATCCGCTCACTCTTGCTGCGTCACTATGAACCTGCCCCTCTCACACTTACTGAGTCAATGTCACCCTGATGCCCTCACACTTCCTCTGTCACTATCACCCTGACACCCTCATACTTAGTGCGTCACTATCACCCTGACTCCCGCACACTTACTGCATCACTATCACCCTGACCCTCTCACACATACTGTGTCACAATCACCCTGACCCCCTCACACTTACTGCGTCACTATCACCCTGACTCCCACACACTTACTGCATCATTACCACCCTGGCCCCCTCACACGTAATGTGTCACTATCGTCCTGGCCCCCTCACACTTACTGCGTTACTCTCACACTAACCCCTCACAATTGCCAGGTCACAATCTCTCTGACCATCTCACACATGCTGCGTCACTATCACCCTGACCCGCTCACACTTACTGGGTCACTATCAGACTGACCCCTCACATTTACTGCGTCACTATCACCCTGACCCGCTCACACTTCCTCCCTCACTATCACCCTGACCCCCTCACAGTGACTGCGTCACTATCATGCTGACCCCCTCACACATACTGCGCCACTATCACCCTGGCTCCCGCACACTAACTGCATCACTATCACCCTGACCCCCTCACAAACACGCCATCACTGTCACCCTGACCTCTCACACTCACTCGGTCACCGTCACACTGACCCTTCACACTCACTCCATCACCGTCACCCGGACAACCTTACACTCACTCCATCACCCTCACCCTGACCCACTCACACTCACTCCATCACCATCACACTGATCCCCTCCCACTCATTCCATAGCCGTCGCACTGACCCCCTCACAGTCACTCAATCACCATCACCCTGACCTCCTCACACTGACTGTGTCACTATCACCCTGACCCGCTCACTCTTACTGCATCACTATCACCCTGACCCCCTCACACTTCCTCTGTCACTATCACCCTGACACCCTCACGCTTAGCGCGTCACTATCACCCTGACTCTCATATACTTACTGCATCACTATCACCCTGCCCCCCTTACACATACTGCATCACTATCACCCTGACCCCCTCACACTTACTGCATCACTATCACCCTGACTCCCACACACATACTGCATCACTATCACCCTGGCTTTCTCACACTTACTGTGTAACTGTCACCCTGACCCCTCACAATTGCCAGGTCACAATCTCTCAGACCAGCTCACACATGCTGCGTCACTAACACCCTGACTCGCTCACACTTCTGCCTCACTATCCCCTGACTCCCTCACAGTGACTGTGTCACTATCACCCTGACCCGCTCACACTTACTGCGTCACTATCACCCTGACCCCCTCACACTTACTGCGTCATTATCACCCTGACCTCCTCACAGTGACTGTGTCACTATCACCCTGACCCGCTCACTCTTACTGCATCACTATCACCCTGACCCCCTCACACTTACTGAGTCACTGTCACCCTGATCCCCTCACACTTCCTCTGTCACTATCACCCTGACACCCTCACGCTTAGTGCGTCACTATCACCCTGACTCCCATACACTTACTGCATCACTATCACCCTGACCCCCTCACACTTACTGCATCACTATCACCCTGACTCCCACACACTTACTGCATCACTATCACCCTGGCCCCCTCACACGTACTGTGTCACTATCGGGTTCTGGATCAGTGGTGCTGGAAGAGCACAGCAATTCAGGCAGCATTCGAGGAGCTTCGAAATCGACGTTTCGGGCAAAAGCCCTTCATCAGGAATAAAAAGGGCTTTTGCCCGAAACGTCAATTTCTAAGCTCCTCGGATGCTGCCTGAATTGCTGTGCTCTTCCAGCACCACTGATCCAGAATCAAGTTTCCAGCATCTGTAGTCATTGTTTTTACCTCTGTGTCACTATCGCCCGGACCCTCTCACCCTGACCCCTCACAATTGCCAGGTCACAATCTCTCAGACCAGCTCACACATGCTGCGTCACCAACACCCCGACCCGCTCACACTTCTGCCTCACTATCCCCCTAGCCCCCTCACAGTGACTGTGTCACTATCACCCTGACCCGCTCACACTTACTGCGTCACTATCACCCTGACCCCCTCACACTTGCTGCGTCACTGTCACACTGACACCCTCACACTTACCATGTCACTGACACCCAAACCCCATCAAACCGACTGTGTCACTATCACCCTGACCCCCTCACACTTACTGCGCCACAATCACCCTGACTCCCGCACACTGACTTCGTCACTATCAGCTTGACCCCCTCAGACTTACTGCGTCACTATCACGCTGACCCCCTCACACTTATTGCGCCACTGTCACCCTGAACCCCTCACACTCACTCCATCACCCTCACTCTGATCCCCTCAGAAACACGCCATCACCGTCACCCTGACCTCTCACACTCACTCGGTCACCGTCACCCTGACCCCCTCACACTCACTCCATCACCGTCACACTGATCCCATCACACTCACTCCATCACCATCAAACTGATCCCCTCACAGTCACTCCATAGCCGTCGCACTGACCCCCTCACAGTCACTCAATCAATCACCATCACTATCACGCTGACCCCCTCACACAGTATTGCGCCACTGTCACCCTGAACCCCTCACACTCACTCCATCACCATCACCCTGACCCCTCACTCTCACTCCATCACCGTCGCCCTGACCCATCACACTCACTCCATCACCGTCACACTGACCCCCTCACACTCACTCCATCACCATTACCCTGATCCCCTCACATTCACTCCATCACCATCACCCTGACCCCCTCACACTCACTCCATCAACGTAACCCTAACCCCCCCACATTCACTTCATCTGTGTCACAAAGACTCCCTCACACTCACTCCATCACTGTCACCCTGACTCCCTCACACTCACTCCACCACCATCACTCTGATCCCCTCATACCCACAATCACCATTATCCTGACCCCCTCTCACCTATTCCATCACAGTCACACTGACTCCCTCACACTCACTCCATCACTGTCACCCTGACCCCCGCACACTCGCGCCATCACCGTCACCAAGACCCCCTAACAAACACTCCATCACCATCACCCTGTACCCCTCACATTCAATTCATCACAGTCACCCTGACACACTCACTCTCACTCCATCACCATCACCCGGACACCCTCACACTCACTCCATCACGGTCACTCCGACCTATCACTCTCACTCGATCACTATCACACTGATCCACTCACACTCACTCCATTACCCTGAACCTTACACCCTCACACTCACTCCATCACCATAGCCCTGATCCCATCACACTCACTCCATCACCGTCACACTTACCCCCTCACACCCACTCCATCACGATCACCCTGATTCCCTCACACTCACTCCATCACCATCACCCTGACCCCCTCATACTCACTCCATCACCATAACCCTAACCCCCTCACACTCACTTCATCTGTGTCACAAAGACTCCCTCACACTCACTCCATCACTGTCACCCTGACTCCCTCACACTCACTCCACCACCATCACCCTGATCGCCTCATACCCACACAATCACCATTAACCTGACCCCCTCTTACCTATCCCATCACCGTCACACTGATCCCCTCACACTCACTCCATCACCGTCACACTGATCCCCTCACACTCACTCCATCACAGTCACACTGACTCCCTCACACTCACTCCATCACCGTCACCCTGACTCCCTCACACTCACCCTCACTCCATCACTGTGACCCTAACACCCCGCACTCACTCCATCACTGTCACACTGACCCCCTCACACTCACTCCATTACTGTAACCCTGAAACCCTCACACTCGCTCCATCATCGTTACACTGATCCCCTCACACTCACTCGATCACCATCACCCTGACCCACTCACACTCACTCAATCACTGTCACCCTGACCCCCTCACATTCAGTCCATCACAGTCACCCTGACCCATCACTCTCAAACCAACAACCTCACCCTGACCCCCTCACTCTCTCTCCATAACTGTCTCACTGATCCCTGCACGTTCACTCCATTAGCGTCACACTGACCCCCTCAAACTCACTCCATAACCGTCGCCCTGACTTCCTCACACTCACTCCCTCGCCGTCACCATGACCCTCTCACACTCACTAAATCACCCTGATCCCCTCATACTCACTCCATCACCGTCACCCTGACCCCCCCACACACACACTCCATCACCGTGACATTGATATTCTCACACTCCCTCCAACACTGTCTTCCTGACCAGTTCACACTCACTCCATCATCTTAGCCCTGACTGCCTGACACTCACGCTATCACAGTCACACTGACCCCCTCACACTCAATCCATCACTGTCACCCTGACCCACTTACACTCACTCCATCACTGTCACCCTGACCCCTCACAATTGCCAGGTCACAATCTCTCTAACTATCTTACACATGCTGCGTCACTATCACCCTGACCCGCTCACATTTACTGTGTCACTATCAGCTTGACCCCTCACATTTACTGCGTCACTATCACCCTGACCCGCTCACACTTCTGCCTCACTATCACGCTGACCTCCCTCACAGTGACTGCGTCACTATCACCCTGACTCCCTCACACTTACTGCATCACTGTCACCCTGATCCCCTTACACTTACTGTATCACTGTCACCCTGACACCCTCACACTTGCTGCATCACTGTCACCCTGACCCCCTCACACTTATCATGTCACTGACACCCAGACCCCCTCAAACTGACTGTGTCACTATCACCCTGACCCCCTCACACTTACTGCGCCACTATCACCCTGACTCCCGCACACTGACTGCGTCACTATCACCCTGACCCCCTCACACTTACTGTGTCACTGTCACCCTGACCCCCTCACACTCACTCCATCACCCTCACTCTGACCCCCTCAGAAACACGCCATCACCGTCACACTGACCCTTCACACTCACTCCATCACCGTCACCCTGACAACCTCACACTCACTTCATCACACTCACCTTGACCCCCTCACACTCACTCCATCACCGTCACACTGATTCCATCACACTCACTCCATCACCATCAAACTGATCCCCTCACAGTCAATCCATAGCCGACGCACTGACTCCGTCACACTCACTCCATCGCCGTCACCGTGACCCCCTCACACTTACACCATCACCGTCACACTGAACCTCTCACACTCACTCCATCACCGTTACCCTGACACCCTCACACTCACTCCATCACCGTAACCCTGAACCCCTCACACTCATTCCATCACCGTCCCCCTGACCCCCTAACACTCACTCCATCACCATCTCCCTAACCCCCACTCAATCACTGTCACAATGATCCCCTCAGATTCACTCCATCACCGTCACGCTGACTCCGTCACACTCATTCTATCGCCCTCACCGTGACCCCCTCACACTCACACCATCACCGTCGATGGAACGCCTCACATTCTCACCATCAGCCTGACCCTCTCAAACTCACTCCGTCAGCCTGAAACTGACCCCCTCACACTTAATCCACAACTGTCAATCTGACCACCTCACACTCACTCATCACTGTTACCCTGACCCCCTCACACTCTCTCCACCACGGTCACACTGACACCCTCACACTCACTCCATCACCATCACCCTTTCACACTCACATTCACTCCATCACCGTCACCCTGGCCCCCTCACTCTCACTCGATCACCGTCACACTGATCCCCTCAAACTCACTCCATCACCCTGAGCCTGACCCCCACACACACACTCCATCACCATCACACGGATCCCCTCACACTCTCTCCGTCACCGTTGCCATGATCCCCTCACACTGACTCATTCACCGTCAAGCTGACTGCCGCACACTCACTCCATTGCCCTCACCCAGACCCCCTCAAACTCACTCCATCACCATCACCCTTAACCAACTCCCACTCACCCCATCACCGTCACCATGACCCACTCAAACTCACTCCATCACCCAGAAAATGACCGGCTCACACTCAAACCATCACAGTCAACCGGACCACCTCACACTCACTCCATCTGTGTCAACCAGACACCCTCACACACACTCCATCTGTGTCGCCCAGACACCCTCACACTCACTCCATCACCCTCACATTTACCCACTCACACTCACTCCATCACCGTCACACTGACCCCCTCACACTCACTCCTTCACCGTCATGCTGACCCCCTCACAGTCGCACCATCACCGCCACACTGACCCCCTTACATTTACTCCATCATAGTCACCCTGACCCATCACTCTCACTCCAACACCCTCACACTGATACTCTCACACTCACTCCATCACCGTAACCCTGACCCCCTCACACTCACACCATCACCGTAACCCTGACCCCCTCACGCTCACTCCATCACCGTCACACTGATCCCCTCACACTAACTCCGTCACTGTCACCCTGACCCCCTCACACTCACTTCATCACCGTCACACTGATCCCCTCACACTAACTCCGTCACTGTCACCCTGACCCCCTCACACTCACTTCATCACCGTCACCCTGACCCCCTCACACTCACTTCATCAACGTAACCCTGACCCCCTCACACTCACACTATCTGTGTCACGCAGACCCCTCACACTCACTGCATCACCATCACCCTGACCCCCTCACACTCACACCATCACCATCACTCTGACCCCCTCCCATTCACTCCATCACCGTCACACTGATCCCCTCACACTAACTCCATCACTGTCAAACTGATCCCCTCACACTCACACCATCACTGTCAACCTGACCCCCTCACACTCACTCCATCACGGTCACACTGATCCCTTCACACTCACTCCATCACTGTCAACCTGATCCCCTCACACTCACTCCATCACTGTCAACCTGACCCCTTCACACTCACTCCATCATGGTCACACTGATCCCCTCACACTCACTCCATCACCGTCACACTGACCCACTAACACTCACATCATCACTGACACCCTGACCCCCTCGCACTCACTCCATCACCATCACCCTGTGCCCCTCACATTTACTTCATCACAGTCACCCTGTCACACTCACTCTCACTCCATCACCATCACCCTGACCCACTAACACTCACATCACCATCATCACCCTGAACCTCTCACATTCACTTCATCACTGTCACCCTGACACACTCACTCTCACTCCATCTCCCTGACACCCTTACACTCACTCCATCACGGTCACCCTGACTCCATAACTCTCACTCGATCACCGTCACACTGATCCACTCACACTCACTCCATCACCCTGTACCTGACCCCCTTACACTCACTCCATCACCGTAACCCTGACCCCCTCACACTCACTCCATCACCCTTACACTGATCCCCTCAACATCATTCAATTAGCATCATCCGGATCCCCTCATACTCACTGCAACATCGTAAGCCTGACCACATCACACTCACTCCATCACCGTCACCCTGACCCCCTCACACTCACTCCATTACGTCACCCAGACCCCCCACACTCACTCCATCAACGACACACTGATCCTCTCACATTGACTCCACAGTTCACCTGACCACCTCACACTCACTCCATCTGTGTCATCCAGACACCCTCACACTCACTTCATCACCCTCACACTGACCCTCTCGCACTCTCTCCATCACCGTCACACTGACCCCCTCACACCCACTCCATCACCGTCATGCTGACCCCCTCACAGTCGCAAAATCACCGCCACACTGGCCCCCTTACATTTACACCATCACAGTCACCCTGACCCATCACTCTCACTCCAACACCCTCAGACTGATCCCCTCACACTCACTGCATCACCGTAACCCTGACCCCCTCACACTCACTCCATCATCGTCACACTGATCCCCTCACACTAACTCCGTCACCGTCACCCTGACGTTCTCACACTCACGCCATCACTGTCACCCTGACCCCATCACACTCACTTCATTACTGTCACCCTGACCACATCACACTCACTTCATCACCATCACCCTGACGCCCTCACACTCACTCCATCACCGTAACCCTGACCCCCTCTCACTCACTCTATCTGTGTCACGCAGATCCCTCACACTTACTGCATCACCATCACCCTGACCCCCTCACATTCACACCTTCACCATCACCCTGACCCCCGTTCATTCACTCCGTCACTGTCACACTGACCCCCTCACACTCACTCCATTACTGTCAACCTGATCCCCTCACACTCACTCCATCACTGTCAACCTGATCCCCTCACATTCACTCAATCACGGTCACACTGATCCCCTAACACTCACTCCATCACCGTCACACTGACCCCCTCACACTCACACCATCACTGTCACCATGACGCCCTCACACTCACTCCATCACCGTAACCCTGACCCCCTCACACTCACTCTATCTGTGTCACGCATACCCCTCACACTTACTGCATCACCATCATCCTGACCCCCTCACACTCACACCATCACCATCACCATCACCCTGACCCCCTCTAATTAACTCCATCACCGTCACACTGATCCCCTCACACTCACTCCATCACTGTCAACCTGATCCCCTCACACTCACTCCATCACTGTCAACCTGACCCCCTCACACTCACTCAATCACGGTCACACTGATCCCCTAACACTCACTCCATCACCGTCACACTGACACCCTCACACTCACACCATCACTGTCACCCTGACCCCCTCACACTCACTCCATCACCATCACCCTGTACCCCTCACATTCACTTCATCACAGGCACCCTGACACACTCACTCGCACTCCATCACCATCACCCTGAACCACTAACACTCACACCATCATCATCACCCTGAACCTCTCACATTCACTTCATCACAGTCACCCTGACACTCTCACTCTCACTCCATCACCATCTCCCTGACCCCCCCACACTCACTCCATTTCGTCACCCAGACCCCCCACACTCACTCCATCACGTCACCCAGACCCCCTCACACTCACTCCATCACGTCACACAGACCCCCTCACTCTAACTCCATCAACGTCACACTGATCCTCTCACATTGACTCCATCACCGTCACCCTGACACCCTCACGCTCACTTCATCACCCTGACACCCTGACGCCCTCACACTCACTCCATCACCGTAACCCTGACCCCCTCACACTAACTCTATCTGTGTCACGCAGACCCCTCAAACTCACTGTATCACCATCACCCTGACCCCCTCACACTCACACCATCACCATCACCCTGACCCCCTCCCATTCACTCCTTCACCGTCACACTGATCCCCTCACACTAACTCGTCACTGTCAACCTGATCCCCTCACACTCACTCCATCACTGTCAACCTGACGCCCTCACACTCACTCCATCACGGTCACACTAATCCCCTCACACTCACTCCATCACTGTCAACCTGACCCCCTCGCACTCACTCCATCATGGTCACACTGATCCCCTCACACTCACTCCATCACCGTCACACTGACCCCCTCACACTCACACCATCACTGTCGCCCTGACCCCCTCACACTCACTCCATCACCATCACCCTGTACCCCTCACATTTACTTCATCACAGTCACCCTGTCACACTCACTCTCACACCATCACCATCACCCTGACCCACTAACACTCACATCACCGTCATCACCCTGAACCTCTCACATTCACTTCATCATTCTCACCCTGACACTCTCACGCTCACTCCATCACCATCTCCCTGACACCCTTACACTCACTCCATCACGGTCACCCTGACTCCATAACTCTCACTCGATCACCGTCACACTGATCCACTCACACTCACTCCATCACCATCACCCTGTACCCCTCACATTTACTTCATCACAGTCACCCTGTCACACTCACTCTCACACCATCACCATCACCCTGACCCACTAACACTCACATCACCGTCATCACCCTGAACCTCTCACATTCACTTCATCACTCTCACCCTGACACTCTCACGCTCACTCCATCACCATCTCCCTGACACCCTTACACTCACTCCATCACGGTCACCCTGACTCCATAACTCTCACTCGATCACCGTCACACTGATCCACTCACACTCACTCCATCACCCTGTACCTGACCCCCTTACACTCACTCTATCACCGTAACGCTGACCCCCTCACACTCACTCCATCACCCTTACACTGATTCCCTCAACTTCATTCAATTAGCATCATCCTGATCCCCTCATACTCACTGCAACATCGTCAGCCTGACCACATCACACTCACTTCATCACCATCACCCTGACGCCCTCACACTCACTCCATCATCGTAACACTGACCCCCTCACACTCACTCTATCTGTGTCACGCAGATCCCTCACACTTACTGCATCACCATCACCCTGACCCCCTCACTTTCACACCATCATCATCACCCTGACCCCCTCCCATTCACTCCATCACCGTCACACTGATCCCCTCACACTAACTCGTCACAGTCAACCTGTTCCCCTCACACTCACTCCATCACTGTCAACCTGACCCCCTCACACTCACTCCATCATGGTCACACTGATCCCCTCACACTCACTCCATCACCATCACCCTGTACCCCTCACATTCACTTCATCACAGTCACCCTGTCACACTCACTCTCACACCATCACCATCACCCTGACCCACTAACACTCACATCACCATCATCACCCTGAACCTCTCACATTCACTTCATCACTGTCACCCTGACACTCTCACTCTCACTCCATCACCATCTCCCTGACACCCTTACACTCACTCCATCACGGTCACCCTGACTCCATAACTCTCACTCGATCACCGTCACACTGATCCACTCACACTCACTACATCACCCTGTACCTGACCCGCTTACACTCACTCCATCACCGTAACCCTGACCCCCTCACACTCACTCCATCACCCTTACACTGATCCCCTCAACTTCATTCCATCATCATCATCCTGATCCCCTCATACTCACTGCAACATCTTCAGCCTGACCACATCACACTCACTCCATCACCGTCACCCTGACGCCCTCTCACTCACTCCATCACGTCACTCAGACCTCCTCACACTCACTCCATCACGTCACCCAGACCCCTCACTCTCACTCCATCAACGACACACTGAACCTCTCACATTGACTCCATCACAGTTCACCTGACCACCTCACACTCACTCCATCTGTGTCACGCAGACATTCTCACACTCACTCCATCTGTGTCACCCAGACACCCTCACACTCATTCCATCACCCTCACACTGACCCTCTGGCACTCACTCCATCACCGTCACACTGACCCCCTCACTCTCACTTCATCACCGTCATGCTGACCCCCTCACAGTCGCACCATCATGGTCACACTGACCCCCTCACACTCACTCCATCACGTCACCCAGACCCCCTCACACTCACTCCATCACGTCACACAGACCCCCTCACTCTAACTCCATCAACGTCACACTGATCCTCTCACATTGACTCCATCACCGTCACCCTGACACCCTCACGCTCACTTCATCACCCTGACACCCTGACGCCCTCACACTCACTCCATCACCGTAACCCTGACCCCCTCACACTAACTCTATCTGTGTCACGCAGACCCCTCACACTCACTGTATCACCATCACCCTGACCCCCTCACACTCACACCATCACCATCACCCTGACCCCCTCCCATTCACTCCATCACCGTCACACTGATCCCCTCACACTAACTCGTCACTGTCAACCTGATCCCCTCACACTCACTCCATCACTGTCAACCTGACACCCTCACACTCACTCCATCACGGTCACACTAATCCCCTCACACTCACTCCATCACTGACAACCTGACCCCCTCGCACTCACTCCATCATGGTCACACTGATCCCCTCACACTCACTCCATCACCGTCACACTGACACCCTCACACTCACACCATCACTGTCACCCTGACCCCCTCACACTCACTCCATCACCATCACCCTGTACCCCTCACATTTACTTCATCACAGTCACCCTGTCACACTCACTCTCACACCATCAGCATCACCCTGACCCATTAACACTCACATCACCGTCATCACCCTGAACCTCTCACATTCACTTCATCACTCTCACCCTGACACTCTCACGCTCACTCCATCACCATCTCCCTGACACTCTTACACTCACTCCATCACGGTCACCCTGACTCCATAACTCTCACTCGATCACCGTCACACTGATCCACTCACACTCACTCCATCACCATCACCCTGTACCCCTCACATTTACTTCATCACAGTCACCCTGTCACACTCACTCTCACACCATCACCATCACCCTGACCCACTAACACTCACATCACCGTCATCACCCTGAACCTCTCACATTCACTTCATCACTCTCACCCTGACACTCTCACGCTCACTCCATCACCATCTCCCTGACACCCTTACACTCACTCCATCACGGTCACCCTGACTCCATAACTCTCACTCGATCACCGTCACACTGATCCACTCACACTCACTCCATCACCCTGTACCTGACCCCCTTACACTCACTCTATCACCGTAACGCTGACCCCCTCACACTCACTCCATCACCCTTACACTGATTCCCTCAACTTCATTCAATTAGCATCATCCTGATCCCCTCATACTCACTGCAACATCGTCAGCCTGACCACATCACACTCACTTCATCACCATCACCCTGACGCCCTCACACTCACTCCATCACCGTAACACTGACCCCCTCACACTCACTCTATCTGTGTCACGCAGATCCCTCACACTCACTGCATCACCATCACCCTGACCCCCTCACTTTCACACCATCATCATCACCCTGACCCCCTCCCATTCACTCCATCACCGTCACACTGATCCCCTCACACTAACTCGTCACAGTCAACCTGTTCCCCTCACACTCACTCCATCACTGTCAACCTGACCCCCTCACACTCACTCCATCATGGTAACACTGATCCCCTCACACTCACTCCATCACTGTCAACCTGACCCCCTCACACTCACTCCATCATGGTCACACTGATCCCCTCACACTCACTCCATCACCATCATCCTGTACCCCTCACATTCACTTCATCACAGTCACCCTGCCACACTCACTCTCACACCATCACCATCACCCTGACACCCTTACACTCACTCCATCACGGTCACCCTGACGCCCTCTCACTCACTCCATCACGTCACTCAGACCTCCTCACACTCACTCCATCACGTCACCCAGACCCCCTCACTCTCACTCCATCAACGACACACTGAACCTCTCACATTGACTCCATCACAGTTCACCTGACCACCTCACACTCACTCCATCTGTGTCACGCAGACATTCTCACACTCACTCCATCTGTGTCACCCAGACACCCTCACACTCATTCCATCACCCTCACACTGACCCCCTCACACTCACTTCATCACCGTCATGCTGACCCCCTCACAGGCGCACAATCACCGCCACACTGAACCCCTTACATTTACTCCATCACAGTCACCCTGACCCATCACTCTCACTCCAACACCCTCACACTCACTCCATCACCGTAACCCTGACACCCTCACACTCACTCCATCACCGTAAACCCGACCCCTCACACTCACTCCATCACCGTCACACTGATCCCCTCACACTCACTTCATCACCGTCACCCTGACCCCCTCACACTCACTCCATCACCGTAAACCTGACCCCCTCACACTCACTCTATCTGTGTCACGCAGATCCCTCACACTCACTGCATCACCATCACCCTGACCCCCTCACTTTCACACCATCATCATCACCCTGACCCCCTCCCATTCACTCCATCACCGTCACACTGATCCCCTCACACTAACTCGTCACAGTCAACCTGTTCCCCTCACACTCACTCCATCACTGTCAACCTGACCCCCTCACACTCACTCCATCATGGTCACACTGATCCCCTCACACTCACTCCATCACCATCATCCTGTACCCCTCACATTCACTTCATCACAGTCACCCTGCCACACTCACTCTCACACCATCACCATCACCCTGACACCCTTACACTCACTCCATCACGGTCACCCTGACGCCCTCTCACTCACTCCATCACGTCACTCAGACCTCCTCACACTCACTCCATCACGTCACCCAGACCCCCTCACTCTCACTCCATCAACGACACACTGAACCTCTCACATTGACTCCATCACAGTTCACCTGACCACCTCACACTCACTCCATCTGTGTCACGCAGACATTCTCACACTCACTCCATCTGTGTCACCCAGACACCCTCACACTCATTCCATCACCCTCACACTGACCCCCTCACACTCACTTCATCACCGTCATGCTGACCCCCTCACAGGCGCACCATCACCGCCACACTGAACCCCTTACATTTACTCCATCACAGTCACCCTGACCCATCACTCTCACTCCAACACCCTCACACTCACTCCATCACCGTAACCCTGACACCCTCACACTCACTCCATCACCGTAAACCCGACCCCTCACACTCACTCCATCACCGTCACACTGATCCCCTCACACTCACTTCATCACCGTCACCCTGACCCCCTCACACTCACTCCATCACCGTAACCCTGACCCCCTCACACTCACTCTATCTGTGTCACGCAGATCCCTCACACTTACTGCATCACCATCACCCTGACCCCCTCACATTCACACCTTCACCATCACCCTGACCCCCGTTCATTCACTCCGTCACCGTCACACTGACCCCCTCACACTCACTCCATTACTGTCAACCTGGTCCCCTCACACTCACTCCATCACTGTCAACCTGACCCCCTCACACTCACTCAATCACGGTCACACTGATTCCCTAACACTCACTCCATCACCGTCACACTGACCCCTCACACTCACACCATCACTGTCACCCTGACCCCTTCCCACTCACTCCATCACCATCACCCTGTACCCCTCACATTCACTTCATCACAATCAGCCTGACACTCTCACTCTCACTCCATCACCATCTCCCTGACACCCTCACACTCACTCCATTACGTCACCCAGACGCCCCACACTCACTCCACACGTCACCCAGACCCCCTCACACTCACTCCATCACGTCACCCAGACCCCCTCAGTCTCACTCCATTATCGTCACACTGATCCTCTCACATTGACTCCATCACCGTCACCCTGGCCCCCTCTCACTCACTCCATCACATCACCCAGATCCGCTCACACTCACTCCATCACGTCACCCAGTCCCCCTCACACTCATTCCATCACCCTCGCCCTGACCCCGTCACTCTCACTCCATCAACGTCACACTGATCCCCTCACACTCACTCCATCATGGTCACACTGACCCCCTCACACTCACTTCTTCACCGTCACACTGACCCCCTCACACTCACTCCATCACTGTCACCCTGACTCCCTCACACTCATTCCATCACTGTCACCCTGACTCCCTCACACTCATTCCATCACTGTCACACTGATCCCCTCACATTCACTCCATCACAGTCAAGCTGACCCATCACTCTCACTCAAACACCCTCACCCTGACCCCCTCACTATCTCTCAATCACTATCACACTGATCCCCGCACATTCACTCCATCACAGTCACCCTGACCCGTCACTCTCACTCAAACCCCCTCACCCTAACGCCCTCACACTCACTCCATCACCGTCACACTGACCCCCTCACACTCACTCCATCATGGTCACACTGACCCCCTCACACTCACTCCATCAACGTCACCATGACCCTCGCATACTCGCTACATCACAGTCTTGCTGACCCCCTCACTCTCACTGCACCAACATTACACTGATATTCTCACACTCCCTCCATCATTGTCACCTTGACCAGTTCATACCCACCTTAATTCTGACCGCCTCACACTCACTCCATCACCGTCGCCCTGACCCCTCACACTCACTACATCACTGTCACACTGACCCACTCACAATCATTCCATCACTGTCACCATGAACCCCTCACACTCACTCCATCACGGTCACACTAACCCCCTCACACTCACTCCATCACTGTCACCCTGACCCCCTCACACTCGCGTCATCACTGACACTCAGCCCATGCACAATCACTCCATCACAGTCATCCTGACCCCCTCACTCTCACTCCATCATACTCACCCTGACCCCCTCACACTCACTGTATCACTATCACCCTGACCCCCTGTGGTGAAAGGGTTAAAATTGTGTCCCAATACATGTGTGGATCTAACCGAAAATGGAAGGTGTCGCTTAGTCCCGTGTGAATCTTATTATACACCTTCCCGTGTGAATCTTCTTATCTGTATGTAACCAGATTGGAATGTGTTTTTTAGCCTTGCTCTGCTGTTCACATGAATGTTTATATCTGGAAAAGAGTATATCAGCTGGAAAAGTCTCCAGTTCGGTAGAGTCTGCTCCGGGGTTGCGTTTAACCGCCGAGCGTGGGTTGTTGGCAACCGCTCTACGAGAACTGACGGCTCCCAGTTCCGGTAACACGTAGAGTGAGTATAAACCAGACCCGTTGTAAGTACGAGACCTAGTTGTGGCGACGCTGCGGGGAATAAAACACTTATATTCTAGCAGACTCGCCTCTTGGCTGTTTGTTCTGTGTCAGACTACTTTCCTGCGAGCCTGGTCCTTGACCTTGAGAATTTTTTAAAACACCCCCTCACACTTACTGAGTCACTGTCACCCTGATCCCCTCACACTTCCTCTGTCACTATCACCCTGACACCCTCACGCTTAGCGCGTCATTATCACCCTAACTCCCATACACTTACTGCATCACTATCACCCTGGCCACCTTACACGTACTGTGTCACTATCACCCTGACCCCCTCACACTTACTGCATCACTATCACCCTGACTCCCACACACTTACTGCATCACTATCACCCTGGCCCCCTCACCCGTACTGTGTCACTGTCACCCCGAACCTCTCACAATTACTGTGTCACTATAACCCTGTCCCCCTCACACTGACTGCGTCACTGTCACGCTGGACCCCTCACACTTACTGTATAACTGTCACCCTGACAACCTCACACTTACTGCGTTACTCTCACCCTGACCCCTCACAGTTGCCAAGTCACAATCTCTCAGACCATCTCACACATGCTGCGTCACTATCACCCTGACCTCCTCACACTGACTCTGTCATATTCATCCTGACCCGCTCACTCTTTTTGCATCACTATCACTCTGACCCCCTCACGCTTACTGAGTCCCTGTCACCCTGATCCCCTCATACTTCCTCTGTCACTATCACCCTGACACCCTCCCGCTTAGTGCGTCACTATCACCCTGACCCCCTCACACTTGCTGCATCACTATCACCCTGACACCCTCACACTTACTGCATCACTATCACCCTGACTCCCACACACTTACTGCATCACTATCACCCTGGACCCCTCACACGTACTGTGTCACTATGGCCCGGACCCTCTCACCCTGACCACTCACAATTGCCAGGTCACAATCTCTCAGACCAGCTCACACATGCTGCGTCGCTAACACCCCGAAACGCTCACACTTCTGCCTCACTATCCCCCTAGCCCCCTCACAGTGACTGTGTCACTATCACCCTGACCCGCTCACACTTGCTGCGTCACTGTCACCCTGACACCCTTACACTTACCATGTCACTGACATCCAGACCCCCTCAAACTGACTGTGTCACTATCACCCTGATCCCCTCACACTTACTGCGCCACTATCACCCTGACTCCCGCACACTGACTGCGTCACTATCAGCTTGACACCCTCAGACTTACTGAGTCACTATCACGCTGACCCCCTCTCACTTATTGCGCCACTGTCACCCTGAACCCCTCACACTCACTCCATCACCCTCACTCTGATCCCCTCAGAAACACACCATCACCGTCACCCTGACCTCTCACACTCACTATTTCACCGACACACTGACCCTTCACACTCACTCCATCACCGTCACCCGGACAACCTCACACTCACTCCATCACCCTCACCCTGACCCCCTCACACTCACCCCATCACCGTCACACTGATCCCATCACACTCACTCCATCACCATCATACTGATCCCCTCACAGTCACTCCATAGCCGTCGCACTGACCCCCTCACAGTCGCACCATCACCGCCACACTGACCCCCTGACATTTACTCCATCACAGTCACCCTGACCCATCACCCTCACTCGAACACCCTCACCCTGAGCCCCTCACACTCACTCCAACACCGTAACCCTGACCCCCTCACACTCACTCCATCACCGTCACACTGATCCCCTCACACTCACTCCATCACCATCACGCTGACCCCTCACACTCACTCCATCACCGTAACCCTGACCCCCTCACACTCACCCCATCACCGTCACACTGATCCCCTCACACTCACTCCATCACTATCACGCTGACCCCCTCACACTCACTCCATCACCGTAACCCTGACCCCCTCACACTAACTTCATCTGTGTCACAAAGACTCCCTCACACTCACGCCATCACCGTAACCCTGACCCCCTCACACTCACTCGATCTGTGTCTCGCAGACCCCTCACACTCACTGCATCACCATCACCCTGACCCCTTCACACTCACAGCATCACCATCACCCTGGCCCCCCTCACACTCACTCCATCACCGTCACCCTGACCCACTAACACTCACATCACCATCATCACCCTGACCCTATCACTCTCACTCGATCACCGTCACACAGATCCACTCACACTCACTCCATCACCCTGAACCTGACACCCTTTCACTCACTCCATCACCGTAACCCTGACCCCCTCACACTCACTCCATCACCCTTACACTGATCCCCTCAACTTCATTCCATCAGTATCATCCTGATCCCCTCATATTCACTGCAAAATCGTCAGCCTGACCACATCACACTCACTCCATCACGTCACCCAGCCCTCCTCACACTCACTCCATCACGTCACCCAGACCCCCTCACTCTCTCTCCATAACTGTCTCACTGTCCCCGCACATTCACTCCATTAGCGTCACCCTGACCCCCTCAAACTCACTCCATAACGGTCACCCTGACTTCCTCACATTAACTCCCTCGCCGTCACCATGACCCTCTCGCAATTACTGCGCCACTATCACCCTGAATCCCGCACACTGACTGCGTCACTATCACCCTGACCCCCTCACACTTACTGTGTCACTGTCATCCTGACCCCCTCACACTCACTCCATCACCCTCACTCTGATCCCCTCAGAAACACGCCATCACCGTCACCCTGACCTCTCACACTCACTCGGTCACCGTCACACTGACCCTTCACACTCACTCCATCACCGTCACCCGGACAACCTCACACTCACTCCATTACCCTCACCTTGACCCCCTCACACTCACTCAATCACCATCAAACTGATCCCCTCAGAGCAACTCCAGAGCCGTCGCACTGACTCCGTCACACTGACTCCATCGCCCTCACCGTGACCCCCTCACACTTACACCATCACCATCACACTGAACCTCTCACACTCAATCCATCACCGTCACCCTGACACCCTCACACTCACTCCATGTGGTGAAAGGGTTAAAATTGTGTCCCAATACATGTGTGAATCTAACCGAAAATGGAAGGTGTCGCTTAGTCCCGTGTGAATCTTATGACACACCTTCCCGTGTGAATCTTCTTATCTGTATGTGACCAGAATGGAATGTGTTTTTCAGCCTTGCTCTGCTGTTCACATGAATGTTTAGATCTCGAAAAGAGTATATCAGCTGGAAAAGTCTCCAGTTCGGTAGAGTCTGCTCCGGGGTTGCGTTTAACCGCCGAGCGTGGGTTGTTGGCAACCGCTCTACGAGAACTGACGGCTCCCAGTTCCGGTAACACGTAGAGTGAGTATAAACCAGACCCGTTGTAAGTACGAGACCTGGTTGTGGCGACGCTGCGGGGAATAAAACACGTATATTCTAGCAGACTCGCCTCTTGGCTGTTTGTTCTGTGTCAGACTACTTTCCTGCGAGCCTGGTCCTTGACCTTGAGAATTTTTTAAAACATTTTGGCGTAGTCGGCAGGATCAATCGCAATTGAGGAAAGATTTTGATACAGAACAATGTTTTGGAAAAAGGCTAAGAAACCAGAGGAACAAACTGTGGAGGTCCCGACCGTCCCGGGATGGCATGGACCGTGGCATGGCGTGGCAGTTTGTTTGAGAAATGGTGGGGGGCGACCGGAGAACTGGGAGGCCGAGGGCGTAGGAACCCCAGGGTCGCTGCTGTCCACCCTTGAGAGGATCCCAGTCCTGCCGAAGAACCCCTTGCCTGGGGTACAGCGGAGGATGTGGGCCTGTGCGGCGGCTTGTAGACAACAGTCAGACAAGCGCCAAAAAGCTGAAGCAGAATTAGCCCTCCTGAAACATGAGCAGGGACTCAGTTCGGGAGATGCCTCTATGTTGAGGCAGGAAATTATGAAGTTACAAGCTGAATTGACAGCATTAACTGAACTAGCAGGACGAACTATTATGTATCTGTCTGCTAAGAAACGGAAAGAGAAAAGGAAGGTCCCTCGAACCCCGGACCCGGTACAAGTACGAGCGTTTGTAGCCCAGTTAAATAACGGGGATCGGTGGGATATCGATCATTGGGATGGGAACATTTGGGGAGATTCAGATGATCAGTACGAAGAGGACCCACCCGTACTCCAAGCTAAACCAGTGGTTAGGAGAAAGCAGGTTCAGAGACGTCTCCCAGTGCAACGGGAGGTAATGTTAGATGAGGAAGGAAACCCTATACGGAATGAACAAGGGGAGGCAATTATGCATGAATTACCGCGGGCTCAGCCTCCTGCAGAATTCTCTGAATTAACGGAAGACTTCACTACCGATGAGGTGCTGTTTATCACCCAGAAAACCCGACGTAATCCTGGGGAGCCGTTAGAGCTATGGCTAATTCGGCTCCTCGAGGAAGAGGGGCAACAAGTGCAGGTAGACTATCAGGATGCTCCCAAGTTTGGTGGATTAGCAAAGGATGCTGCCATAGACCTGGGGTACCGCAGACAAGCCAAGGATATGGTAATAGATCGCAGTATGGGGACCTTATTTGGGATGTATGCCAGGGCAGTGGCCGAACAGTATCCCTTCCCGTCCGATTGGCCCCCCTTGGAAGGAACTTGGACAACAATTAAGGAAGGGGTTCAGAGGCTAACCCGTTTGTGTGTGCGGGATGCCCTGTTGCTGGGAGTGCTGGACGAGGTAGATAACACAAATGTTAGTAGACAGACTAGAGACCACCTAGTGAAGACTGCCCCCCCCCCCATTATAAACCACTGTTATTAACCATAATGTTGAGTGGACGGGGAGAAACCCTAGGAGATGCCCGTAGTATGATGAGGGAGATGGGTGGTTTGGGGGATTGGGGACCCACAACCCGTGCTTCTCAGGGGGGCACGGAGGGGCGTCGCCCTGAGGTTCGGGCAGGGGGAAAAGTAAACCCTAATCAAGGAAGTAACCAAGGCCCCTCACGGCGTGCTTTGTGGCAAGCTTTGATACGGGCGCAGGTCCCAGCATCGGAGATTGATGGCCTACCTACACCGGAATTAAAAGACTTATGCAGACGAAAGGGACTGAAGGTGTCCCGGGTAGAGACGGAGTCCCGACCCACTATGGAAGACCTAGTGGAATTACTAACACAAAAATGTCAGACACGGGGTCCGGTTGTTAATGAGCCTCGAAGGGGTAGAACTTCCACTTCCCAGCGGTGGTAATCCTCGGAGGACGAGGAGGAGGAGGAGGTAAGGCCTCCCCTCCGAGAGTGTTATAAAGTGGATAGGCGTAGCCGGAAACCTAGTAAGAAAGGCAAGAACAAAGAAGGGCGAGGCAAACGTCTTTACCCAGTGCTGTCTGGGGAAGATGAATGGGAGGAACAATAGGAATCGGGCCAAGCCCCAAGGGTTTGCCCACGAACGAGCCAATGGTCAGCAGACGACATTCGACCTCATGTATCATTGACTATCTATTGGCGCAAATCCGTCCAAACCGTTATGGCTCGAGTGGACACAGGGGCGGAGGCCACCTTAATCTATGGGACGCCCCATAAGTTTAAAGGAACCCCAGTCACGCTGGTTGGGCTCGGAGGTAATCTGATTGAAGGAAAAACAGTACAATTGCCCCTAAAGATAGGTACAATGCCCATTAAAACTTATTCAATTATCATTACACCAGTTAGAGAATGGATCCTGGGAATGGACATTCTGGCCGGTTTAACACTTCACCTCCAACAAGGGAAGTTTGAATTTGGAATCACGAAAATGGCTTTGCGCTGTCGGACGGTGTTAGTGGGAAAGGTTAAAATGGACCCCTTCCCCATCCCGATCGCCGATCGCGTAATACGTCTTAGACAGTATAGGATTCCCGGCGGACATAAAGAAATATCCGCCACAATTAAGGATTATTTGGAAGCGGGAGTGCTTAGGACATGCACCACGGCGTGGAATAACCCCTTATGGCCCGTACATAAAGCCGATGGGTCATGGCGGATGACGGTAGATTATCGGCAACTAAACCGTCACACTCCGGCCTTGACGGCAGCGGTCCCGGATGCCGTCACTATTATAGGACGAATCCAACATCATCCAGGGGTGTGGTACGGAGTAATTGATTTGGCTAATGCCTTCTTCACAATTCCTATTCCCGAAGATAGGCAGGAACAGTTCGCATTCACTTGGGAGGGTAGACAATTCACGTTCACGCGATTGCCCCAAGGATATCTGCATAGCCCTACTATCTGCCACCGGATAGTTGCAGAACACTTGGCTGCCTTTAAAGTGCCTGACGAAGTGATGATCTCGCACTATATTGACGATATGATGATACAGGGGACAAGTCAGAAGCAGGTTCAGGAATTGCTGGACCAACTGGTTCAACATATGCGAGGATATGGGTGGGAGATCAACCCAGCCAAAATCCAGGGTCCCTCACAAACGGTAAAATTCTTAGGAATCGTGTGGAACAAGGGGGAAAGGGAAATCACTGCGAAAGCTAAAAATAAGATTCAGGTCTTTGCCGTCCCTCACACCCAGAAGGACGTGCAGCAATTTATTGGGTTATTCGGATTCTGGAGACAGCATATTCCCCATTTAGGACAAATTTTAAAACCTTTGTATCGAGTTACGAGGAAAAAGGCAGCGTTCGAATGGACGGAGGTCCATCAAACTGCATTTGAAATGGCCAAGCAAGCGATACAGCAAGCTGTATCCTTGGGAAAGATACAGTCAGGACCTGTAGAACTGCAAGTCTCAGCACAGGGGGATTATGCCAATTGGAGCTTATGGCAAAAACAGGGAAGAACCCGTAAGCCACTGGGATTTTGGTCCCGAAAATTACCCCCTTTGAGAAACAGTTATTAGCATGCTACTGGGGCTTGGTGGAAACCGAAGCCCTGACCATTGGACATGAAGTGATCATGAGAACAGCTATCCCTATTCTTCCTTGGGTACTTAGTGACCCCACTACCCACCGAATAGGAACTGCCCAAGAGAGCAGCATCATTAAATGGAAATGGTATGTGTCGGAGAGAGTGCGGACTGGACAGAAAGGAGTGTCAGTCCTACATGAGCAAGTGGCGGAGGCCCCTGAGGAAGGGGAAAAACGGTTTGAGGTGATTGAATACAAGGAATCACCCGTTAAGATGGAAAAACGGTATGATGAACTGACCCCGGATGAACAAGCCACGGCTTGGTTCGTAGATGGGTCAGCCCAATGGAAAGCGGGACAGCGTAGATGGAAAGCTGCCGCCTTTAACCCAAAACAAGGCACTACCCTAGAAGAATTAGGGGAGGGAAAAAGTAGTCAGTGGGCAGAATTAAAAGCAGTGCATATGGTAGTCATGTCGGCTGGACTGGACTTACGAGCGTTAACTACACAGACTTTGGTCCAACAAAAACCTACGGTGATTAAGACCGGATTAGGATTGATTTGTCCCCCTGGGACCTATGGGCATATCCTCCCGCGATCGGGATTGTCACTAAAGGGGATTGATGTAATGGCAGGAGTAATTGACGCGGACTACCAAGGGGAGTTGGGAGTAGTCCTGGTCAACATTACATCTGAACCTTATGTGATACAGAAGGGAGACAGAATAGCACAATTAGTTATTAAACCATGTAACCTTACAACGGTGGAAGAGACGGGAGCTCCCGTTAAGGTTACTGAGCGTGGGACGGGGGGATTTGGGTCTACTGACACTAAGGGTGCCAAGGTATGGGTACCCCAGACAACTGGTCCCCCCAAACCGGCAGAGATCATAGCCCAAGGAAAAGACAGTCTGGTCACCATTATGTATCCTGGGGAATCAGTCTGGAGGAGTGTGCCAGCTCAGTCGTTGGTACCCTTATCGAAACAAAATGTAGGTTGGAAAATTAGTAGTGAGGAACGACAGCAAGATGATTTTAAGTGCGCGGCAAATCAATGGTGTACAATTTTAGATCTCACGAGTGATTGTCAAATGTATACTTGTGTACGATGTTATAAGGGGAGAAATGTAACTTTGATAACCCCTAACTGTACATTGATGTTGAATGCAACGGTGAATATGTGTCATTGGAATATAACCGCTCGTGAATGTGAAAGCTCAAACGGGACACGATGGAACATCACGACTGGAGATGAGGACATCTGGATCAGCAATGGAACAGTTATTCAAAACCGGACTCGAATGTTATGGCTGATCTTGGTGCGCCCTAACGTCTCTGACGCGCACCGCACACAGTTGGCTCCCATTATGTCAACTTGTCAGCAGATGGCCCAGGCAGTACTGCACACTGATGTTCACTGGCAGGTGCGGCTGCCGGCTATCCCAGAATGCCAACATAAGAGGAGGCGGCGTGCATGGTATGACACTCTATTGGGAGGTGCAGGAACTGTCATGGGTATCTCAAATGCTATTGACTCTGAGGTAACCCGTACTAAATTATCTAACACGGGACAGGCCACCTCACAAGGACTACATACTATTGGAAGGTGGATGCCATCCGTAATGATGACTCAAGGAGAGACAGCTGAAATAATGATACGATCTCTGCAATGGGAACTGGATGTCTGGGGTGCCACTCAGGAACTGTTTGAGAACATTACGGCTCAGTTAAATTGGACTGCCTGTCATATTCAAATGTTGCATGCTCAAATACAGAAAGAACGCTTTTTGCGTGTGGTAACATCCCCCAATGTACAAGCGTGGAGGGGACTATGGAATGTATCTGAGAAATTGTGGATGATAACCCATCCATGGTGTAACGCAACTATGTGTAACGGATACTTTGTTACCATGAATGTAACCCACACTGTTACGGTCTGTCGATATTATGTATTACCAGTGATTACATCTTCTGGATATTATTTTCTGAAGACAAGGGGACAGTGGTTTAGCCCAGATACCAATATTACCTATGATCTGTCCGCTTGTGAACAGACTGATCAGGGGAAAACTTGCCTACTGATGGACAGGTATCGGGACCCTTGCTTGACTAAGGGAACGGCCCTGTGCGAATGGACTGTTGAAACTCCAAGGGACATGATGTGGCAGATTGGGCCACACACGCTCTGTGTGGCTACCAATAATCCACATCCTATCGGGATGCCTCTCAAATGTCTATCAGTGGCACTGGCAGAATCAGACCTATCTGTTGACCACTTATAGCAGTGCTCGCCACTTTACCAAGGTGCAGTGGAAAGTGCTGATGAATCCTTGGAACATTTCCCTGGATCGGTTTAAGCGAGCATTGGACCGATCCGAGGAGCTTAAGCAGATATTACGAAAGCATCAAACCAATGTCACCAAGGTTACGGTGTCTACCTTTATACATGGACAGGAGGTAGTACATGCTGCCCGTGTAGTGGACGTGGAGTCAGCTCATCATTGGTGGGACATATTGAGTGGTATGTCCTCCACTGCGTGGACATTCCTGTTCCCACCCTTGTCGATCCTGGTAGCGGTCCTGGTGATTTTAACATGCTGTAATGTCCTGACTTGCTTGTATATTTGGCGTGTACGTAGGCGCTTGTTAGAAAGAATACATATGGGCATAATGTAACACATGTATTGGGCCAAGCAGTGGAATGTGGTGTGTCCCAATACATGTGTGATCATAATGTAACACATGTATTGGGCCAAGCAGTGGAATGTGGTGTAAAATTATGTCCCAATACATGTGTGAATCACAATGTAACACATGTATTGGGCCAAGCAGTGGAATGTGGTGAAAGGGTTAAAATTGTGTCCCAATACATGTGTGAATCTAACCGAAAATGGAAGGTGTCGCTTAGTCCCGTGTGAATCTTATTACACACCTTCCCGTGTGAATCTTCTTATCTGTATGTGACCAGAATGGAATGTGTTTTTCAGCCTTGCTCTGCTGTTCACATGAATGTTTAGATCTCGAAAAGAGTATATCAGCTGGAAAAGTCTCCAGTTCGGTAGAGTCTGCTCCGGGGTTGCGTTTAACCGCCGAGCGTGGGTTGTTGGCAACCGCTCTACGAGAACTGACGGCTCCCAGTTCCGGTAACACGTAGAGTGAGTATAAACCAGACCCGTTGTAAGTACGAGACCTGGTTGTGGCGACGCTGCGGGGAATAAAACACTTATATTCTAGAAGACTCGCCTCTTGGCTGTTTGTTCTGTGTCAGACTACTTTCCTGCGAGCCTGGTCCTTGACCTTGAGAATTTTTTAAAACACTCCATCACCGTAACCCTGACCCCCTCACACTCACTCCATCACCGTCACCCTGACCCCCTAACACTCACTCCATCACCATCTCCCTAACCCCCTCACACTCACTCAATTACTGTCACAATGATCCCCTCATATTCACTCCATCACCGTCATGCTCACTCCGTCACACTGATTTCATCGCCCTCACCGTGACCCCCTCACACTCACACCATCACCGTCGCTGCAACCCCTCACATTCTCTCCATCACCATCAGCCTGACCCCCTCAAACTCACTCCGTCAGCCTGAAACTGACCCCCTCACACTTAATCCACAACTGTCAATCTGACCACCTCACCCTCACTCGATCACTATTACCCTGACCCCCTCACACTCACTCCATCACCGTAACCCTGACCCCCTCACACTCACTCTATCTGTGTCACGCAGACCCCTCACACTCACTGCATCACCATCACCCTGACCCCCTCACACTCACACCATCACCATCACCCTGGCCCCCTCACACTCACTCCATCACCGTCACCCTGACCCCCTCACACTCACTCCATCACCATCATCCTGACCCACTAACACTCACATCACCATCATCACCCTGACCCTATCACTCTCACTCGATCACCGTCACACAGATCCACTCACACTCACTCCATCACCGTAACCCTGACCCCCTCACACTCACTCCATCACCCTTACACTGATCCCCTCAACTTCATTCCATCAGTATCATCCTGATCCCCTCATATTCACTGCAAAATCGTCAGCCTGACCACATCACACTCACTCCATCACGTCACCCAGACCTCCTCACACTCACTCCATCACGTCACCCAGACCCCCTCACTCTCTCTCCATAACTGTCTCACTGATCCCCGCACATTCACTCCATTAGCGTCACCCTGACCCCCTCAAACTCACTCCATACCGGTCGCCCTGACTTCCTCACACTAACTCCCTCGCCGTCACCATGACCCTCTCACACTTACTGCGCCACTATCACCCTGACTCCCGCACACTGACTGCGTCACTATCACCCTGACCCCCTCACACTTACTGTGTCACTGTCACCCTGACCCCCTCACACTCACTTTATCACCCTCACTCTGATCCCCTCAGAAACACGCCATCACCGTCACCCTGACCTCTCACACTCACTCGGTCACCGTCACACTGACCCTTCACACTCACTCCATCACCGTCACCCGGACAACCTCACACTCACTCCATTACCCTCACCTTGACCCCCTCACACTCACTCAATCACCATCAAACTGATCCCCTCAGAGCAACTCCAGAGCCGTCGCACTGACTCCGTCACACTGACTCCATCGCCCTCACCGTGACCCCCTCACACTTACACCATCACCATCACACTGAACCTCTCAAACTCAATCCATCACCGTCACCCTGACACCCTCACACTCACTCCATCACCGTAACCCTGACCCCCTCACACTCACTCCATCACCGTCACCCTGACCCCCTAACACTCACTCCATCACCATCTCCCTAACCCCCTCACACTCACTCAATTACTGTCACAATGATCCCCTCATATTCACTCCATCACCGTCATGCTCACTCCGTCACACTGATTCCATCGCCCTCACCGTGACCCCCTCACACTCACACCATCACCGTCGCTGCAACCCCTCACATTCTCTCCATCACCATCAGCCTGACCCCCTCAAACTCACTCCGTCAGCCTGAAACTGACCCCCTCACACTTAATCCACAACTGTCAATCTGACCACCTCACCCTCACTCGATCACTATTACCCTGACCCCCTCACACTCACTCCATCACGGTCACACTGACACGCTCACACTCACTCCATCACCATCACCCTTTCACACTCACATTCACTCCATCACCATCACCCTGACCCCCTCACTCTCACTCGATCACCGTTACACTGATCCCCTCAAACTCACTCCATCACCCTGAGCCTGACCCCCTCACACACACTCCATCACCATCACACTGATCCCCTCACACACTCTCCGTCACCGTTGCCATGATCCCCTCACACTGACTCAATCACCGTCAAGCTGACTCCCTCACACTCACTCCATTGCCCTCACACAGACCCCCTCAAACTCACTCCATCACCATCACCCTTTAAAAACTCCCACTCACTCCATCACCGTCACCATGACCCACTCAAACTCACTCCATCACCCTTAATCTGACCCCCTCACACTCAATCCATCACAGTCAACCGGACCACCTCACATTGTCACTCTACCTGTGTCGCTCAGACACCCTAACACTCACTCCATCTGTGTCACCCAGACACCCTCACACTCACTCCATCACCCTCACACTTACCCACTCACACTCACTCCATCACCGCCACACTGACCCCCTTACATTTACTCCATCACAGTCACCCTGACCCGTCACTCTCACTCCAACACCCACACAGTGATCCCCTCACACTCACTCCATCACCGTAACCCTGACCCTCTCACACTCACTCCATCACCGTAACCCTGACCCCCTCACACTCACTCCATCACCGTCACACTGATCCCCTCACACTCACGCCATCACTGTCACCCTGACCCCCTCACACTCACTTCATCACCGTCACCCTGACCCCCTCACACTCAGTTCATCACCATCACCCTGACGCCCTCACACTCACTCCATCACCGTAAACCTGACCCCCTCACACTCACTCTATCTGTGTCACGCAGACCCCTCACACTCACTGCATCACCATCACAGTGACCCCCTCACACTCACGCCATCACCATCACCCTGACCCCCTCTCATTCACTCCATCACCGTCACATTGATCCCCTCACACTAACTCCGTCACTGTCAACCTGATCCCCTCACACTCACTCCATCACTGTCAACCTGACCAACTCACACTCACTCCATCACGGTCACACTGATCCCCTCACACTCACTCCATCACTGTCAACCTGACCCCCTCACACTCACTCCATCACGGTCACACTGATCCCCTCACACTCACTCCATCACCATCACCCTGACCCACTAACACTCACATCACCATCATCATCCTGAACCTCTCACATTCACTTAATCACTGTCACCCTGACACTCTCACTCTCACTCCACTACCGTCACACTGACCCCCTCACACTCACACCATCACTGTCACCCTGACCCCCTCACACTCACTCCAACACCATCACCCTGTACCCCTCACATTCACTTCATCACTCTCACCCTGACACTCTCACTCTCACTCCATCACCATCTCCCTGACACCCTTACACTCACTTCATGACGGTCACCCTGACTCCTTATCTCTCACTCGATCACCGTCACACTGATCCACTCACACTCACTCCATCACCCTGTACCTGACCACCTTATAGTCACTCCATCACCGTACCCTGACCCCCTTACACACACTCCATCACCCTTACACTGATCCCCTCAACTTCATTCCATTAGCATCATCCTGATCCCCTCATACTCACTGCAACATCGTCAGCCTGACCGCATCACACTCACTCCATCACCGTCACCCTGACCCCCTCACACACACTCCATCACGTCATCCAGACCGCCTCACTCTCACTCCAACAACGTCACACTGATCCTCTCGCACTCACGCCATCACTGTCACCGTGACCCCCTCACACTCACTTCATCACCATCACCCTGACCCCCTCACACTCACTTCATCACCATCACCCTGACGCCCTCACACTCACTCCATCACCGTAAACCTGACCCCCTCACACTCACTCTATCTGTGTCACGCAGACACCTCACACTCACTGCATCACCATCACCCTGATCCACTCACACTCACACCATCACCATCACCCTGACCCACTCTCATTCACTCCATCACCGTCACACTTATGCCCTCACACTAACTCCGTCACCGTCACCCTGACCCCCTCACACTCACGCCATCACTGTCACCCTGACCCCCTCACACTCACTTCATCACCGTCACCCTGACCCCCTCACACTCACTTCATCACCATCACCCTGACGCCCTCACACTCACTCCATCACCGTAATTCTGACCCCCTCACACTCACTCTATCTGTGTCACGCAGACCCCTCACACTCACTGCATCACCATCACCCTGATCCACTCACACTCACACCATCACCATCACCCTGACCCCCTCTCATTCACTCCATCACCGTCACACTGACCCCCTCACACTCACTCCATCGCTGTCAACCTGACCCCCTCACACTCACTCCATCACGGTCACACTGAACGCCTCACACTCACTCCATCACCGTCACACTGACACACTCACTCTCACTCCATCACCACCACCCTGAACCACTAACACTCACATCACCATCATCACCCTGAACCTCTCACATTCACTTCATCACAGTCACCCTGACACTCTCACTCTCACTCCATCACCATCTCCCTGACACCCTTACACTCACTCCATCACGGTCACCCTGACTCCATAACTCTCCCTCGATCACCATCACACTGATCCACTCACACTCACTCCATCACCTTGTACCTGACCTCCTTACACTCACTCTATCACCGTAACCCTGACCCCCTCACACTCACTCCATCACCCTTACACTGATCCCCTCAACTTCATTCCATTAGCATCATCCTGATTCCCTCATTCTCACTGCAACATCGTCAGCCTGACCACTTCACACTCACTCCATCACCGTCACCCTGACCCCCTCACACTCACTCCATCACGTCACCCAGAACCCCTCACACTCACTCCATCACGTCACCCAGACCCCCTCACTCTCACTCCATCAACATCACACTGATCCTCTCACATTGACTCCATCACCGTC
This sequence comes from Chiloscyllium plagiosum, assembly GCF_037043375.1. Taxonomy (NCBI): domain Eukaryota; kingdom Metazoa; phylum Chordata; class Chondrichthyes; order Orectolobiformes; family Hemiscylliidae; genus Chiloscyllium; species Chiloscyllium plagiosum. The sequence continues at coordinate 48,845,294 of NW_028270182.1, read as the reverse complement.
ACCCTGACCCCCACACACTCACTCCATCACGTCACCCAGACACCCTCACACTCACTCCATCACGTCACCCTGACGCCCTCACACTCACTCCATCACTGTCACCCTGACCCCCTCACTCTCACTCCATCAACATCACACTGATCCTCTCACATTGACTCCATCACCGTCACCCTGACCCCCTCACACTCACTCCATCACGTCACCCAGACACCCTCACACTCACTCCATCACGTCACCCTGACCCCCTCACTCTCACTCCGACACCGTCACCCTGACCCCCTCACACTCACTCCATCACCGTCACCCTGACCCCCTAACACTCACTCCATCACCATCTCCCTAACCCCCTCACACTCACTCAATTACTGTCACAATGATCCCCTCATATTCACTCCATCACCGTCATGCTCACTCCGTCACACTGATTCCATCGCCCTCACCGTGACCCCCTCACACTCACACCATCACCGTCGCTGCAACCCCTCACATTCTCTCCATCACCATCAGCCTGACCCCCTCAAACTCACTCCGTCAGCCTGAAACTGACCCCCTCACACTTAATCCACAACTGTCAATCTGACCACCTCACCCTCACTCGATCACTATTACCCTGACCCCCTCACACTCACTCCATCACGGTCACACTGATACGCTCACACTCACTCCATCACCATCACCCTTTCACACTCACATTCACTCCATCACCATCACCCTGACCCCCTCACTCTCACTCGATCACCGTCACACTGATCCCCTCAAACTCACTCCATCACCCTGAGCCTGACCCCCTCACACACACTCCATCACCATCACACTGATCCCCTCACACACTCTCCGTCACCGTTGCCATGATCCCCTCACACTGACTCAATCACCGTCAAGCTGACTCCCTCACACTCACTCCATTGCCCTCACACAGACCCCCTCAAACTCACTCTATCACCATCACCCTTTAAAACTCCCACTCACTCCATCACCGTCACCATGACCCACTCAAACTCACTCCATCACCCTTAATCTGACCCCCTCACACTCAATCCATCACAGTCAACCGGACCACCTCACATCGTCACTCTACCTGTGTCGCTCAGACACCCTAACACTCACTCCATCTGTGTCACCCAGACACCCTCACACTCACTCCATCACCCTCACACTTACCCACTCACACTCACTCCATCACCGCCACACTGACCCCCTTACATTTACTCCATCACAGTCACCCTGACCCGTCACTCTCACTCCAACACCCACACAGTGATCCCCTCACACTCACTCCATCACCGTAACCCTGACCCTCTCACACTCACTCCATCACCGTAACCCTGACCCCCTCACACTCACTCCATCACTGTCACCCTGAACCCCTCACATTCGCATCTTCACTATCACTCTGCCCCTGCACATTCACTCCATCACAGTCATCCTGACCCCCTCACTCTCACTCCATCATTCTCACACTCACTGTATCACTGTCACACTGACCCCCTCACACTCACTCCATCACCGTCGCCTTGATCCACTCACACTCGTTCCATCACTGTCACACTGACCCCCTCACATTCACTCCACCACAGTCAAGCTGACCCATCACTCCCTCTCAAACACCCTCAACCTGACCCCTCACTCTCTCTCCATCACTGTCACCCTGACCCCCTCATACCCACTCCATCACAGGCTGCCTGATCCACTCACACTCACTCCATCACTGTCACCCTGACTCCCTCACACTCACTCCATCACTGTCATCCTAACCCCTCATACTCAAACCATCACCGTCGCCCTGACCCTCTCACACTCATTCCATCACCGTCCCCTGACCCCATCACACTCACTCCAACACGGCCACACTAACCCCCTCACACTCGGGTTTTCACTGTCACCTTGCCCCTGCACATTCACTCCATCACAGTCATCCTGACCCCCTCACTCTCCCTCCATCATACTCACCCTGACCCCCTCACACTCACTCTATCACTGTTGGCCTGACCCCCTACACCCGCGCCATCACCTCACACTCCATCACCGTCACACTGGACCCCCCACACTCATTCCATCATTGTCACAATGATCCCCTCACATTCACTCCATCACCGTCACGATGACTCCCTCACACACACTCCATCGCCCTCACCCTTAACCCCTCACACTCAATACATCATGGTCACATGACCCACTCACACTCACTCCATCTCCGTCACACTGACCCCCTCACACTCACTCCATCATGGTCACATGACGCACTCACACTCACTCCATCTCCGTCACACTGACCACCTCACACTCACTCCATCACCGTCACACTGACCCCCTCACACTCACTCCATCACTGTCACCCTGACCCCCTCACACTCGCGTCATCACAGTCACCCTGCCCCTGCACATTCACTCCATCACCATCAGCCTGATCACCTCCCTCTCACTCCATCACCGTCACACTGACCCCCTCACACTCACTCCATCATGGTCACATGACCCACTCACACTCACTCCATCTCCGTCACACTGACCCCCTCACACTCACTCCATCACTGTCACCCTGACCCCCTCACACTCGCGTCATCACAGTCACCCTGCCCCTGCACATTCACTCCATCACAGTCATCCTGACCCCCTCCCTCTCACTCCATCATACTCACCCTGACCCCCTCACACTCGCTCCATCACGGTCACACTGACCCGCTCACATTCACTCCATCACCGCCACCATGACCCACTCAAACTCACTCCATCACTCTGAAACTGACCCCCTCACACTCAATACATCTCAGTCAACCTGACCACCTCACACTCACTCCATTACCGTCACCCTGACCACCTCGCACTCACTCTATCTGAGTCACCCAGACACTCTCACACTCACTGCATCACTGTCACCCTGACCCCTTCACACTCGCTCCATGACGGTCACACTGACCCTCTCACACTCACTCCATCACCGTTACCCTGACTCCCTCACACTCACTCCATCACTGTCACCCTGACCCCTTCACACTTGCTCCATCACGGTCACACTGACCCTCTCACACTCACTCCATCACCGTCACCCTCAGCCCCTCAAATTCACTCCATCACCGTCAGATTTACACCCTTACACTCACAGCATCACTGTCACCCTGATCCCTTCACACTCACTCCATCATGGTCACACTGACACCCTCACACCCAACTCCATCATAGTCACCCTGACCCCCTCACACTCACTGCATCACTGTCACCCTGAGCCCCTCAAATTCACTCCATCACCGTCAGATTTACACCCTTACACTCATTGCATCACTGACACCCGGATCCCTTCACACTCACTACATCATAGTCACACTGACCCCCTCACACTCACTCTATCACTGTTGGCCTGACCCCCCACACCCGCGCCATTACCTCACACTCCATCACCGTCACACTGAACCCCCCACACTCATTCCATCATTGTCACAATGATCCCCTCAGATTCACTCCATCACCGTCACGATGACTCCCTCACACACACTCCATCGCCCTCACCCTTAACCCCTCACACTCAATCCATCACTGTCACCCTGACCAACTTGCACTCACTCCATCACATTCGCCGGACCCCCCTCACATTCACTCCATCACCATCACTCTGACCCACTCAAACTGACTCAATCATTGTCACCCTGACCCCCTCACTCTCAGTCCATCACTGTCACCCTGACACCTTCACACTGGCGCCGTCAGCATCACTCTGACCCCCTCACACTCACTCCATCACCATCACCCTGACCCCCTCACACTCACTCCATTGCGCTCACCGTGACCCCATCATACTCACTCCATCACCGTCACCCTCAGCCCCTCAAATTCACTCCATCACCGTCAGCCTGACCCCCTCGAACTCACCCCGTCAGCCTGAAACTGACCCCCTCACACTTAATCCACAACTGTCAATCTGACCCCCTGACACTCACTCGATCACTGTCACACTGACCCCTTCACACTCTCTCCATCACGGTCACACTGACCCTCTCACACTCACTCCATCACCGTCACCCTGACCCCCTCACACTCACTGTATCACTGTCACCCTCAGCCCCTCAAATTCACTCCATCACCGTCAGATTTACACACTTACACTCACAGCATTACTGTCACCCTGATCCCTTCACACTCACTCCATCATGATCACACTGGCACCCTCACACTCTCTCTATCACCGTCACCCTAACCCCTCATACTCAAACCATCACCGTCGCCCTGACCCTCTCACACTCATTCCATCACCGTCCCCTGACCTCATCACACTCACTCCAACACGGCCACACTAACCCCCTCACACTCACTCCATCACTGTCACCCTGACCCCCTCACACTCGGGTCATCACTTTCACCCTGCCCCTGCACATTCACTCCATCACAGTCATCCTGACCCCCTCACTCTCCCTCCATCATACTCACCCTGACCCCCTCACACTCACTGTATCACTGTCACACTGACCCCTTCACACTCACTCAAGCACCGCCGCCCTGACCCCCACACACTAACTCCATTACCGTCACCCTGACCCCCTCACACTCACTCCATGACTGTCACTCTGACCCTCTCACACTCACTCCATCATCGTTACCCTGACCCCCTTACACTCACTCCATCATCGTTACCTTGAACCCCTCACACTCACTCCATGACTGTCACCCTGACCCCTTCACACTCTCTCCATCACGGTCACACTGACCCTCTCACACTGACTCCATCACCGTCACCCTGACCCCCTCACACTCACGGCATCACTGTCACCCTCAGCCCCTCAAATTCACACCATCACCGTCAGATTTTCACCCTTACACTCACAGCATCACTGTCACCCTGATCCCTTCACACTCACTCCATCATGGTCACACTGGCACCCTCACACTCACTCCATCATAGTCACCCTGACCCCCTCACACTCACTCCATCACCGCCACCATGACCCACTCAAACTCACTCCATCACTCTAAAACTGACCCCCTCACACTCAATACATCTCAGTCAACCTGACCACCTCACACTGACTCCATCACCGTCACCCTGACCACCTCGCACTCACTCTATCTGTGTCACCCAGACACTCTCACACTCACTCCATCACTGTCACCCTGACCCCTTCACACTCGCTCCATGACGGTCACACTGACCCTCTCACACTCACTCCATCACCGTCACCCTGACCCCCTCACACTCACTCCATCACTGTCACCCTGACCCCTTCACACTCGCTCCATCACGGTCACACTGACCCTCTCACACTCACTCCATCACCGTCACCCTCAGCCCCTCAAATTCCCTCCATCACCGTCAGCCTGACCCCCTCAAACTCACCCCGTCAGCCTGAAACTGACCCCCTCACACTTAATCCACAACTGTCAATCTGACCCCCTGACACTCGCTCGATCACTGTCACACTGACCCATTCACACTCTCTCCATCACGGTCACACTGACCCTCTCACACTCACTCCATCACCGTCACCCTGACCCACTCACACTCACTGTATCACTGTCACCCTCAGCCCCTCAAATTCACTCCATCACCGTCAGATTTACACCCTTACACTCACAGCATTACTGTCACCCTGCTCCCTTCACACTCACTCCATCATGGTCACACTGGCACCCTCACACTCTCTCCATCACCGTCACCATAACCCCTCATACTCAAACCATCACCGGCGCCCTGAGCCCCTCAAATTCACTCCATCACCGCCAGATTTAGACCCTTACACTCACTGCATCACTGTCACCCTGATCCCTTCACACTCACTCCATCATGGTCATACTGACACCCTCACACTCACTCTATCACTGTTGGCCTGACCCCCTCACACCCGCGCCATCACCATCACCCTGACCACCTCCCTCACACTCCATCACGTCACACTGGACACCCCACACTCATTCCATCATTGTCACAATGATCCCCTCACATTAACTCCATCACCGTCACAATGACTCCCTCGCACACACTCCATCGCCCTCACCCTTAACCCCTCACACTCAATCCATCACTGTCACCCTGACCAACTTGCACTCACTCCATCACCTTCGCCGGACCTCCCTCACATTCACTCCATCACCATCACCCTGACCCACTCAAACTCACTCAATCATTGTCACCCTGACCCCCTCACTCTCAGTCCATCACTGTCACCCTGACACCGTCACACTGGCGCCGTCAGCATCATCCTGACCCCCTCACACTCACTCCATCACCATCACCCTGACCCCCTCACACTCACTCCATCGCGCTCACCGTGACCCCCTCACACTCACACCATCACCGTCGCTGGAACCCCTCACATTCATTCCATCACCATCAGCTTGACCCCCTCAAACTCACTCCGTCACCCTGAAACTGACCCCCTCACACTTAATCTACAACTGTTAATCTGACCCACTCACACTCACTCGATCACTGTAACCCTGACCCCCTCACACTCACTTCATCACACTCACGCTGACACCCTCACACTCACTCCATTACCGTCACTCTGACACCCTCACCCTCGCGCCATCACCGTCACCTGACCCCCTCACACTCACTCCATCTCCGTCACCCTGACCCCCTGACTCTCACTCGATCACCGTCAAACTGATCCCCTCAAACTCACTCCATCACCCTGAGCCTAACCCCCTCACACAAACTCCATCACCGCCACACTGATCCCCTCACACTCTCTCCGTCACAGTCATCCTGATCCCCTCACACTCACTGAATCACCGTCAAGCTGACTCCGTCACACTCACTCCATCGCCCTCACCCTTACCCACTCCCACTCACTCCATCACCGTCACCCTCATCCCTTCAAACTCATTCCTTCACCATTGCCGGACCCGCTCACATTCACTCCATCACCGCCACCATGACCCACTCAAACTCACTCCATCACCCTGAATCTGACCCCCTCACACTCAATACATCTCTGTCAACCTGACCACCACACACTCACTCCATCACCGTCACCCTGGCCACCTCGCACACACTCTATCTGTGTCACCCAGAGACCCTCACACTCACTCCTTCTGTGTCACCCAGATACCCTCACACTCACTCCATCACCCCCTTAAACTCACTCCATCACTGTCACTCTGACCCCCTCACAGTCGCACCATCACCGTCAAACTGACCACCTCAGATTCACTCCATCACAATCACCCTGACCCATCACTCTCACTCCAACACGCTCACACTGATATCCTCACACTCACTACATCACCATAACCCTAACCCCCTCACACTCACGCCATCACCGTCACCCTGACCCCCTCACACTCACTTCATCACCGTAACCATGACCCCCTCACAGTCACTCCGTCTGTGTCACCCAGACCCCTTACACTCACTCCATCACCATCACACTCACACCATCACCATCAACCTGACCCCCTCTCATTCTTTCCGTCACCATCACACTGATCCCCTCACACTCACTCCATCACCGTCACACTGATCCCCTCACACTCACTCCATCACCGTCACACTGATCCCCTCACACTCACTCCATCACCGTCACCCTGACCCCCTCACACTCACTCCATCACCGTCACTCTAACCCCTCATACTCACACCATCACCGTCACCCTGACCCCATCACACTCACTCCATCATGGCCACACTAACCCCCTCGCTCTCACTCCATCATACTCACCCTGACCCCCTCACACTCACTGTATCACTGTCACACTGATCCCCTCACACTCACTCCCTCACCGTCGCCCTGACCCCTTCACACTCTCTGTATCACTGTCACACTGACCCCCTCACACTCACTCTATCACCGTCACCCTGACCCCCTCATATTCACTCCATCACAGGCTCCCTGAACCTCACACACTCACGCCATCACCGCCGCCCTGACCCCCTTGCACTCACTCCATCACCGTCATCCAGATCCCCTCACACTCACTCCATCACTGTCACCCTGACCCCTTCACACTCACTCCATCACGGTCACACTGACCCTCTCACACTCACTCCATCACCGTCACCCTGACCCCCTCACACTCACTGCATCACTTTCACCCTGAGCCCCTCAAATTCACTCCATCACCGTCAGATTTACACCCTTACCTTCACTGCATCACTGTCACACTGATCCCTTCACACTCACTCCATCATGAGCACACTGACACCCTCACACTCACTCCATCACAGTCACACTGACCCCCGCACACTCACTGTATCACTGTCAGCCTGACCCCCTCACACTCGCGCCATCACTATCAGTCTGACCGCCTCCCTCTCACCCCATCACGGTCACACTGATCCTCTCAAACTCACTCCATCATACTGAACCTGACCCCCTCACACTCAATCCATCGCGCTCACCGTGGCTCCCTCACACTCACACCATCACCGTCGCTGTACCCCCTCACACTCACTCCATCACTGTCACCCTGACTCCCTTACACTCACTCCATCACCATCACCCTGAACCCCTCACACTCACACCATCAGCATCATCCTGATCCCCTCTCACCTACTCCATCAACTTCACACTGATCCCCTCACACACACTCCATGACTGTCACACTGATCCCCCTCACACTCACTCCATCATGGTCACACTGACCCCCTCACACTCACTCCATCACCGTCACACTGACCCCCTCACACTCACTCCATCACCGTCACACGGACCCCCTCAGTCTCATTCCATCACTGTCACACTGACCCCCTCACATTCACTCCATCACAGTCAAGCTGACCCATCACTCTCACTCCAGCACCCTCACCCAGACCCCCTCACTCACCCTCCATCACTGTCACACTAATTTCCGCACATTCACTCCAGGACAGTCTCCCTGACCCGTCACTCTCACTCCAACCCCCTCATGCTGACCCCTTCAAACTCACTCCAACACCGTCACTGTGACCCCCTCACTCTGAATCCATCACCGTCACCCTGACCCCCTCAAACTCACTCCATCACCATCGCCCTGACTCCCTCACACTCACTCCCTCACCGTCACCCTGAAACCTTCACATTCACTCCATCACAGTCACCCTGACCACTCACTCTCACTCCAAACCCCTCACGCTGACCCCCTCAAACTCACTCCAACACTGTCACAGTGACCCCCTCACTCTGAATCCATCACTGTCACCCTGACCCACTCACACTCACTCCATTAACGTCACCATGGCCCTCGCATACTCGCTACATGACAGTCTTGCTGACCCCCTCACTCTCACTCTACCACTGTCACGCTGACAACCTCACACTCACTCCATCAACGTTACCATGACCCCCTCACACTCACTCCATCACTGTCACACTGATCCCCACACCCTAATTCCGTCACCGTCACCCTGACCCTCTCACACTCACGCCATCACCGTCACCCTGACCCCCACACACTCACTCCATCACCGTTACACTGATATTCTGAACACACACGACATCAAAGTCACACTGACCCACTCACAATCACTCCAACACTGTCACCATGAACCCCTTACACTGACTCCATCATCGTCACCCTGACTCCCTCATACTCACTCCATCACCGTCTCCCTGACCCTCTCACACTCACTCTATCACCATCACCGTGACATCCTCACACTCACTCCATCACTGTCATCCTGACCCCTTCACACTCGCTCCATCACCGTCACCTTGACCCCCTCACACCCACTGCATCACTGTCACCCTGAGTCCCTCAAATTCACTCCATCACCGTCAGTTTGACACCCTTACACTCACTGCATCACTGTCAACCTGATCCCTTCACACTCACTCCATCATGGTCACACTGACACGCTCACACTCACTCCATCACCGTCTCACTGACCCCCTCACCCTCACTCCATCACTGTCACCCTGACCCCCTCACACTCATTCCATCACTGTCACACTGACCCCCTCACATTCACTCCATCACAGTCAAGCTGACCCATCACTCTCACTCAAACACCCTCACCCTGACCCCCTCACTCTCCCTCCATCACTGTCACACTAATCCCCGCACATTCACTCCAGGACAGACTCCCTGACCCGTCACTCTCACTCCAACCCCCTCACGCTGACCCCCTCAAACTCACTCCAACACCGTCACAGTGACCCCCTCACTCTGAATCCATCACCGTCACCCTGACTCCTTCACATTCACTCCATCACAGTCAGCCTGAAACGTCACTCTCACTCCAAACCCCTCACACTGACCCCCTCAAACTCACTCCAACACCGTCACAGTGACCCCCTCACTCTGAATCCATCACCGTCACGCTGACATCCTCACACTCACTCCATCACTGTCAACCTGACACCTTCACACTCGCTCCATCACGGTCACACTGACCCTCTCACACTCACTCCATCACCGTCACCCTGACCCCCTCACACTCACTGCATCACTGTCACCCTGCGCCCCTTAAATTCACTCCATCACCGTCAGATTGACACCCTTACACTCAATGCATCATAGTCACACTGACCCCCTCACACTCACTCTATCACTGTCAGCTTGACCCCCTCACACCCGCGGCATCACCTCACATTCACTCCATCACCGTCACACTGACCCCCTCACACTCACTCCATCACCGTCACACGGACCCCCTCAGTCTCATTCCATCACTGTCACACTGACCCCCTCACATTCACTCCATCACAGTCAAGCTGACCCATCACTCTCACTCCAGCACCCTCACCCAGACCCCCTCACTCACCCTCCATCACTGTCACACTAATTTCCGCACATTCACTCCAGGACAGTCTCCCTGACCCGTCACTCTCACTCCAACCCCCTCATGCTGACCCCTTCAAACTCACTCCAACACCGTCACTGTGACCCCCTCACTCTGAATCCATCACCGTCAACCTGACCCCCTCAAACTCACTCCATCACCATCGCCCTGACTCCCTTCACATTCACTCCATCACAGTCACCCTGACCACTCACTCTCACTCCAAACCCCTCACGCTGACCCCCTCAAACTCACTCCAACACTGTCACAGTGACCCCCTCACTCTGAATCCATCACTGTCACCCTGACCCACTCACACTCACTCCATTAACGTCACCATGGCCCTCGCATACTCGCTACATGACAGTCTTGCTGACCCCCTCACTCTCACTCTACCACTGTCACGCTGACAACCTCACACTCACTCCATCAACGTTACCATGACCCCCTCACACTCACTCCATCACTGTCACACTGATCCCCACACCCTAATTCCGTCACCGTCACCCTGACCCTCTCACACTCACGCCATCACCGTCACCCTGACCCCCACACACTCACTCCATCACCGTTACACTGATATTCTGAACACACACGACATCAAAGTCACACTGACCCACTCACAATCACTCCAACACTGTCACCATGAACCCCTTACACTGACTCCATCATCGTCACCCTGAGTCCCTCAAATTCACTCCATCACCGTCAGTTTGACACCCTTACACTCACTGCATCACTGTCAACCTGATCCCTTCACACTCACTCCATCATGGTCACACTGACACGCTCACACTCAATCCATCACCGTCTCACTGACCCCCTCACCCTCACTCCATCACTGTCACCCTGACCCCCTCACACTCATTCCATCACTGTCACACTGACCCCCTCACATTCACTCCATCACAGTCAAGCTGACCCATCACTCTCACTCAAACACCCTCACCCTGACCCCCTCACTCTCCCTCCATCACTGTCACACTAATCCCCGCACATTCACTCCAGGACAGACTCCCTGACCCGTCACTCTCACTCCAACCCCCTCACGCTGACCCCCTCAAACTCACTCCAACACCGTCACAGTGACCCCCTCACTCTGAATCCATCACCGTCACCCTGACTCCTTCACATTCACTCCATCACAGTCAGCCTGAAACGTCACTCTCACTCCAAACCCCTCACACTGACCCCCTCAAACTCACTCCAACACCGTCACAGTGACCCCCTCACTCTGAATCCATCACCGTCACGCTGACATCCTCACACTCACTCCATCACTGTCAACCTGACACCTTCACACTCGCTCCATCACGGTCACACTGACCCTCTCACACTCACTCCATCACCGTCACCCTGACCCCCTCACACTCACTGCATCACTGTCACCCTGCGCCCCTTAAATTCACTCCATCACCGTCAGATTGACACCCTTACACTCAATGCATCATAGTCACACTGACCCCCTCACACTCACTCTATCACTGTCAGCTTGACCCCCTCACACCCGCGGCATCACCTCACATTCACTCCATCACCGTCACGATGACTCCCTCACACACACTCCATCGCCCTCACCCTTAACCCCTCACACTCAATCTATCACTGTCACCCTGACCGACTTGCACTCACTCCATCACCTTCGCCGGACCCCCCTCACATTCACTCCATCACCATCACCCTGACCCACTCAAACTCACTCAATCATTGTCACCCTGACCCCCTCACTCTCAGTCCATCACTGTCACCCTGACACCTTCACACTGGCGCCGTCAACATCACCCTGACCCCCTCACACTCTCTCCGTCACCGTCACTCCGACCCCCTCACACTCTCTCCGTCACCGTCACCCTGACCCCCTCACACTCACTCCATCACCATCAACCCGACCCCCTCACACTCTCTCCGTCACCGACACCCTGACCCCCTCACACTCACTCCATCGCGCTCACCATGACCCCCTCACACTCACACCATCACCGTCGCTGGACCCCCCTCACATTCACTCCATCACCATCAGCCTGACCCCTCAAACTCACTCCGTCACCCTGAAACTGACCCCCTCACACTTAATCCACAACTGTCAATCTGACCCCCTCACACACACTCGATCACTGTTACCCTGACCCCCTCACACTCACTCCATCACACTCACGCTGACAACCTCACACTCACTCCATCACCGTCACTCTGAGCCCCTCACACTCACGCCATCACCGTCACCCTGACCACCTCACACTCACTCCATCACCGTCACCCTGACCCCCTCACTCTCACTCGTTCACCGTCACACTGATCCCCTCAAACTCACTCCATCACCCTGAGCCTAAACCCCTCACACAAACTCCATCACCGCAACACTGATCCCCTCACACTCTCTCCGTCACAGTCACCCTGATCCCCTCACACTCACTGAATCACCGTCAAGCTGACTCCGTCACACTCACTCCATCGCCCTCACCCTTACCCACTCCCACTCACTCCAATACCGTCACCCTCATCCCGTCAAACTCATTCCATCACCATTGCCGGACCCGCTCACATTCACTCCATCACCGCCACCATGACCCCCTCACACTCAATACATCTCAGTGAACCTGACCACCTCACACTCACTCCATCACCATCACCCTGACCCCCTCACACTCACTCCATCACTGTCACCCTGACCCCTTCACACTCGCTCCATCACCGCCACACTGACCCTCTCAACACTCACTCCATCACCGTCACCCTGACCCCCTCACACTCACTGCATCACTGTCACCCTGAGCCCCTCAAATTCGCTCCATCAGCGTCAGATTGACACCCTTACACTCACTGCATCACTGTCACCCTGATCCCTTCACACTCACTCCCTCATGGTCACACTGACACCCTCACACTCACTCCATCATAGTCACACTGACCCCCTCACACTCACTCTATCACTGTCATCCTGACCCCTCTCACTCGCGCCATCACCATCACCCTGACCGCCTCCCTCTCACTCCATCACCGTCACAGTGGACCCCCCACACTCATTCCATCATTGTCACAATGATCCCCTCACATTCACTCCATGACCGACACGATGACTCCCTCACACACATTCCATCGCCCTCACCTTTAACCCCTCACACTTAATCCATCACTGTCACCCTGACCCACTTGCACTTACTCCATCACCTTCGCCGGACCCCCCTCACATTCACTCCATCACCATCACCCTGACCCACTCAAACTAACTCCATCACTGTCACCCTGACACCTTCACACTGGCGCCATCAGCATCATCCTGACCCCCTCACACTCACTCCATCACTATCACCCTGACCCCCCACACTCTCTCCGTCACCGTCACCCTGACCCCCTCACACTCACTCCATCGCGCTCACCGTGACCCCCTCACACTCACACCATCACCGTCGCTGGAACCCCTCACATTCTCTCCATCACCATCAGCCTGACCCCCTCAAACTCACTCCGTCACCCTGAAACTGACCCCCTCACACTTAATCCACAACTGTCAATCTGACGCGCTCACACTCACTCGATCACTGTTACCATGACTACCTCACTCTCACTCAATCACACTCACGCTGACACCCTCACACTCACTCCATCACCGTTACTCTGACCCCTTCACACTAGCGCCATCACAGTCACCCTGACCCCTTCACACTCACTCCATCACCGTCACCCTGACCCCCTCACTCTCACTCGATCACCGTCACACTGATTCCCTCAAGCTCACTCCATCACCCTGAGCCTAATACCCTCACACAAAATCCATCACCGTCACACTGATCCCCTCACACTCTCTCCGTCACAGTCATCCTGATCCCCTCACCCTCACTGAATCACCGTCAAGCTGACTCTCTCACACTCACTCCATCGCCCTCACCCTTACCCACTCCCACTCACTCCATCACCGTCAACCTCATCCCGTCAAACTCACTCCTTCACCATCGCCTGACCGGCTCACATGCACTCCATCACCGCCACCATGACCCACTCAAACTCACTCCATCACCCTGAACCTGACACCCTACACTCACTCCATCACCGTCACCCTGACCACCTCGCACTCACTCTATCTGTGTCACCCATACACCCTCACACTCACTCCATCACCCTCACACTGACCCCCTCACACTCACTCCATCACCGTCATACTGACCCCCTTACACTCACTCCATCACTGTCACCCTGACCCATCACACTCACTCCAACACGCTCACACTGATCCCCTCACATTCACTCCATCACCATAACCCTGACCCCCTCACACTCACTCCATCACTGTCACACTGATCCCCTCACACTATCTCCGTCACCGTCACCCTGACCCTCTCACACTCACGCCATCACCGTCACCCTGACACCCTCACACTCACTTCATCACCATCACCCTGACTCCCTCACACTCACTTCATCAACATCACCCTGACGCTCCACACTCACTCCATCACCGTAACTATGACCCCCTCACACTCACTCCATCTGTGTCACCCAGACCCCTCACACTCACTCCATCACCATCACCCTGACCCCCTCACACTCACACCATCACCATCACCCTGACCCCATCTCATTCTTTCCGTCACCATCACACTGATCCCCTCACACTCACTCCATCACCGTCACACTGATCCCCTCACACTCACTCCATCACTGTCAACCTGACCCCCTCACACTCACTCCATCACGGTCACCCTGACCCCCTCACACTCACTTCATCACGGTCACCCTGACCTCCTCACACTCACTCCATCACCGTCACACTGACAACCTCACACTCAAACTATCACTCTCTCCCTGACCCCCTCACACTCACTCCATCATCATCACCCTGTACTCCACACATTCACTTCATCACAGTACCCTGACACACTCATTCTCACTCCATCACCATCAACCTGACCCACTCACACTCACACCATTGTCATCACCCTGAACCCGTCACATTTACTTCATCACAGTCACCTGACACCCTTACACTCACTCCATCACGGTCACCCTGACCCCATCACTCTCACTCGATCACCGTCACACTGATCCACTCACACTCACTCCATCACCCTGAACCTGACCCCCTTACACTCACTCCATCACCGTAACCCTGACCCCGTCACACTCACTCCATCACCCTCACACTGATCCCCTCAACTTCACTCCATTAGCATCACACTGATCCCCTCATACACACTGCAACACCATCACCCTGACCACCTCACACTCACTTCATCACCGTCACACTGACCCTCTCACACTCACACCATCACTGTCAGCCTGACCCCCTCACTGTCACTCCATCACCATCACCCTGACCCCCTCACATACACTTCATCACGGTCACACTGATCCCCTCACACTCACTCCATCACCGTCACACTGACCCTCTCACACTCACACCATCACTGTCACCCTGACCCCCTCTCTGTCACTCCATCACCATCACCCTGTACCCCTCACATTCACTTCATCACAGTCACCCGGACACACTCACTCCACCACCATCACCCTGATCCCCTCATACCCACACAATCACCATCATCCTGACCCCCTCTCACCTACTCCCTCACCGTCACACTGATCCCCTCACACTCACTCCATCACCGTCACACTGATCCCCTCACACTCACTCCATCAGTCACACTGACCCCCTCACACTCACTCCATCACTGTCACCCTGACCCCCGCACACTCGCGCCATCACCGTCACCAAGACCCCCTCACAAACACTCCATCACCAACACCCTGTACCCCTCACATTCAATTCATCACAGTCACTCTGACACACTCACTCTCACTCCATCACCATCACCCGGACACCCTCACACTCACTCCATCACGGTCACTCTGACCCTATCATTCTCACTCGATCACCGTCACACTGATCCACTCACACTCACTCCATCACCCTGAACCTGACACCCTCACACTCACTCCATCACCGTCACCCTGACTCCCTCACACTCACCCTCACTCCATCACTGTGACCCTAACACCCCGCACTCATTCCATCACTGTCACACTGACCCCCTCACACTCACTCCATCACTGTAACCCTGACCCAATCTCATTCACCCCATCAACGGAACCCTGACACCCTCACACTCACTCCATCATCGTTACACTGATCCCCTCAGACTCACTCAATCACCATCACCCTGACCCATTCACACTCACTCAATCACTGTCACCCTGACCCCCTCGCATTCAGTCCATCACAGACACCCTGACCCATCACTCTCACACCAACAACCTCACCCTGACCCCCTCACTCTCTCTCTCCATCACTGTCTCACTGATCCCCGCACATTCACTCCATTAGCGTCACCCTGACCCCCCTAAAACTCACTCCATCACCGTCGCCCTGACTTCCTCACACTCGCTCCATCACTGTCACCATGAATCCCTCACACTCACTCCATAACTGTCACCCTGACCCTCACAATTGCCAGGTCACAATCTCTCTGACCATCTCACACATGATGCGTCACTATCACCCTGACCCGCTCACACTTACTGTGTCACTATCAGCTTGACCCCTCACATTTACTGCGACACTATCACCCTGACCCGCTCACACTCCTGCCTCACTATCACCCTGACCCCCGCTCACACTTACTGCGTCACTATCACCCTGACTCCCTCACACTTACAGCATCACTGTCACCCTGATCCCTTCACACTTACTGTATCACTGTCACTCTGACACCCTCACACTTGCTGTGTCACTGTCACCCTGACCCCCTCACACTTACCATGTCACTGACACCCAGAACCCCTCAAACTGACTGTGTCACTATAAAACTGACCCCCTCACACTTACTGCGCCACTATCACCCTGAATCCAGCACACTGACTGCATCACTATCAGCCTGAACCCCTCACACTTACTGTGTCACTGTCACCCTGACCCCCTCACACTCACTCCATCACCCTCACTCTGATCCCATCAGAAACACGCCATCACCGTCACCCTGACCTCTCACACTCACTCGGTCACCGTCACACTGACCCTTCACACTCACTCCATCACCGTCACCCGGACAACCTCACACTCACTCCATCACCCACCCCCTTGACCCCCTCACCCTCAGTCCATCACAGTCACACTGATCACATCACACTCACTCCATCACCATCAAACAGATCCCCTCACAGTCACTCCATAGCCGTCGCACTGACTCCGTCACACTCACTCCATCGCCCTCACCCTGCCCCCCTCACACTCACTCCATCACCATCATCCTGACCCCCTCACACTCACTCCATCACCATCACCCTGACCTCCCCACACTGACTCCATCACTGTCACAATGGTCCCCTCAGATTCAGTCCATCACTGTCACGCTGACTCCGTCGCACTCACTCCATCGCCCTCACTGTGACCCCCTCACACTCACACAATCACCGTCGCTGGAACCCCTCACATTCTCTCCATCACCATCAGCCTGACCCTCTCAAACTCACTCTGTCACCCTGAAAATGACCCACTCACACGTAATCCACAAGTGTCAATCTGACCACCTCATACTCACTCGATCACAGTTACCCTGACCCCCTCACACTCACTCCATCACGGTCACACTGACACCCTCACACTCACTCCATCACCATCACCCTTTCACACTCACATTCACTCCATCACCGTCACACTGACCCTCTCACACTCACACCAATACTGTCACCCTGACCCCCTCTCTGTCACTCCATCACCATCACCCTGTACCCCTCACATTCACTTCATCACAGTCACCCGGACACACTCACTCCACCACCATCACCCTGATCCCCTCATACCCACACAATCACCATCATCCTGACCCCCTCTCACCTACTCCCTCACCGTCACACTGATCCCCTCACACTCACTCCATCACCGTCACACTGATCCCCTCACACTCACTCCATCAGTCACACTGACCCCCTCACACTCACTCCATCACTGTCACCCTGACCCCCGCACACTCGCGCCATCACCGTCACCAAGACCCCCTCACAAACACTCCATCACCAACACCCTGTACCCCTCACATTCAATTCATCACAGTCACTCTGACACACTCACTCTCACTCCATCACCATCACCCGGACACCCTCACACTCACTCCATCACGGTCACTCTGACCCTATCATTCTCACTCGATCACCGTCACACTGATCCACTCACACTCACTCCATCACCCTGAACCTGACACCCTCACACTCACTCCATCACCGTCACCCTGACTCCCTCACACTCACCCTCACTCCATCACTGTGACCCTAACACCCCGCACTCATTCCATCACTGTCACACTGACCCCCTCACACTCACTCCATCACTGTAACCCTGACCCAATCTCATTCACCCCATCAACGGAACCCTGACACCCTCACACTCACTCCATCATCGTTACACTGATCCCCTCAGACTCACTCAATCACCATCACCCTGACCCATTCACACTCACTCAATCACTGTCACCCTGACCCCCTCGCATTCAGTCCATCACAGACACCCTGACCCATCACTCTCACACCAACAACCTCACCCTGACCCCCTCACTCTCTCTCTCCATCACTGTCTCACTGATCCCCGCACATTCACTCCATTAGCGTCACCCTGACCCCCCTAAAACTCACTCCATCACCGTCGCCCTGACTTCCTCACACTCACTCCATAACTGTCACCCTGACCCTCACAATTGCCAGGTCACAATCTCTCTGACCATCTCACACATGATGCGTCACTATCACCCTGACCCGCTCACACTTACTGTGTCACTATCAGCTTGACCCCTCACATTTACTGCGACACTATCACCCTGACCCGCTCACACTCCTGCCTCACTATCACCCTGACCCCCGCTCACACTTACTGCGTCACTATCACCCTGACTCCCTCACACTTACAGCATCACTGTCACCCTGATCCCTTCACACTTACTGTATCACTGTCACTCTGACACCCTCACACTTGCTGTGTCACTGTCACCCTGACCCCCTCACACTTACCATGTCACTGACACCCAGAACCCCTCAAACTGACTGTGTCACTATAAAACTGACCCCCTCACACTTACTGCGCCACTATCACCCTGAATCCAGCACACTGACTGCATCACTATCAGCCTGAACCCCTCACACTTACTGTGTCACTGTCACCCTGACCCCCTCACACTCACTCCATCACCCTCACTCTGATCCCATCAGAAACACGCCATCACCGTCACCCTGACCTCTCACACTCACTCGGTCACCGTCACACTGACCCTTCACACTCACTCCATCACCGTCACCCGGACAACCTCACACTCACTCCATCACCCACCCCCTTGACCCCCTCACCCTCAGTCCATCACAGTCACACTGATCACATCACACTCACTCCATCACCATCAAACAGATCCCCTCACAGTCACTCCATAGCCGTCGCACTGACTCCGTCACACTCACTCCATCGCCCTCACCCTGACCCCCTCACACTTACACCATCACCGTCACACTGAACCTCTCACACTCACTCCATCACCACCACCCTGACACCCTCACACTCACTCCATCACCATCACCCTGACCCCCTCACACTCACACCATCAGCATCATCCTGACCCCCTCTCACCTACTCCATCAACTTCACCCAGATCCCTTCACACTCACTCCATGACTTTCACACTGATCCCCCTTTCACTCACTCCATCATGGTCACACTGACCCCCTCACACTCACTCAATCACTGTCACCCGGACCCCCTCACACTCCTTCCATCACTGTCACATCTGACCCCCTCACATTCAGTCCATCACAGTCAAGCTGACCCATCACTCTCACTCAAACACACTCATCCTGACCCCGTCACTCTCCCTCCATCACTGTCACACTGATCCCCGCACATTATCTCCAGGACAGTCTCCCTGACCCGTCACACTCACTCCAACAAACTCACGCTGACCCCCTCAAACTCACTCCAACACCGTCACAGTGACCCCCTCACTCTCAACCCATCTTCGTCACCCTGACCCCCTTCAAACTCACTCTATCACCATCGCCCTGACTCACTCACACTTACTCCTTCACCGTCACCCTGACCCCTTCACATTCACTCCATCACAGTCACCCTGACCCGTCACTCTCACTCCAAACCCCTCACCCTGACCCCCTCAAACTCACTCCATCACCATCGCCCTGACTCCCTCACACTTACTCCCTCACCGTCACCCCGACCCCTTCACATTCACTCCATCACAGTCACCCTGACCCGTCACTCTCACTCCAACAAACTCACGCTGACCCCCTCAAACTCACTCCAACACCGTCACAGTGACGCCCTCACTCTGAATCCATCACTGTCACCCTGACCCTCTCACACTCACGCCAACACCGTCACCCTGACCCCCTCACACTCACTTCATCACAATCACCCCGACTCCCTAACACTCACTTCATCAACATCACCCTGACGCCCCACACTCTCTCCATCACTGTAACCATGGCCCCTTCACACTCATACCATCACCGTCTCCCTGACCCTCTCACACTCACTCCATAACCGTCACCCTGACCCCATCACACTCACTCCATCGTGGCCACACTAACCCCCTCACACTCACTCCATCACTGTCACCCTGACCCCTTCACACTGGCGTCATCACTGTCAACCTGCCCCTGCACATTCACTCCATCATACTCACCCTGACCCCCACACTCTCACTCTATCACTGTCACATTGATCCCCTCACACTCACTCAATCACCGTCGCCCTGACCCCCTCACACTCACTGTATCACTGTCACACTGACCCCCTCACACTCACTCCATCACCGTCGCCCTGACCTCCTCACACTCACTCCATCACTGTCATCCTGACCCCCTCACACTCACTCCATCACCGTCACCCTGAACCCCTCATATTCACTCCATCACAGGCTCCCTGAACCTCTCACACTCACAGCATCACCGCCGCCCTGACCCCCTTACACTCACTCCATCACCGTCACCCTGACCACCTCACACTCACTCCATCACTGTCACCCTGACCCCCTCACACTCACTCCATCACGGTCACATTGACCCTCTCACACTCACTCCATCACCGTCACCCTGACCCCCTCACACCCATTGTATCACTGTCACACTGACCCCCTCACACTCACTCCACCACCGTCGCCCTGACCTCCTCACACTCACTCCATCACTGTCACCCTGACCCCCTCACACTCACCCCATCACCGTCACACTGAACCGCTCATATTCACTCCATCACAGGCTCCCTGAACCTCTCACACTCACACCATCACCGCCGCCCTGACCCCCTTACACTCACTCCATCACCGTCACCCTGACCCCCTCACACTCACTCCATCACTGTCACCCTGACCCCTTCAAACTCACTCCATCACGGTCACACTGACCCTCTCACACTCACTCCATCACCGTCACCCTGATCGCCTCACACCCACGGTATCACTGTCACACTGACCCCCTCACACTCACTCCACCACTGTCGCTCGGACTCCCTCACACTCACTCCATCACCGTCAACCTGACCCCCTCACACTCACTCCATCACCGTCACCGTGACCCCCTCATACTCACTCCATCAAAGGCTCCCTGTCCCTCCCACACTCACTCCATCACCGTCACCCTGAGCCCCTCACACTGACTCCAACACCGTCACCCTGACTCCCTCATATTCACTCCATCACCGTCTTCCTGACACTCTCACACTCACTCCATCACCGTCACCCTGACCCCCTCGCACTCACTCCATCACTGTCACCCTGAAACCCTTCACACTCGCTCCATCACGGTCACACTGACCCTCTCACACTCACTCCATCACCGTCACCCTGAACCCCTCACACTCACTGCATCACTGTCACCCTGATCCCTTCACACTCACTCCATCATGGTCATACTGACACCCTCACACTCACTCTATCACTGTTGTCCTGACCCCCTCACACCCGCGCCATCACCATCACCCTGACCACCTCCCTCACACTCCATCACGTCACACTGGACCCCCCACACTCATTCCATCATTGTCACAATGATCCCCTCACATTAACTCCATCACCGTCACGATGACTCCCTCGCACACACTCCATCACCCTCACCCTTAACCCCTCACACTCAATCCATCACTGTCACCCTGACCAACTTGCACTCACTCCATCACCTTCGCCGGACCTCCCTCACATTCACTCCATCACCATCACCCTGACCCACTCAAACTCACTCAATCATTGTCACCCTGACCCCCTCACTCTCAGTCCATCACTGTCACCCTGACACCGTCACACTGGCGCCGTCAGCATCATCCTGACCCCCTCACACTCACTCCATCACCATCACCCTGACCCCCTCACACTCACTCCATCGCGCTCACCGTGACCCCCTCACACTCACACCATCACCGTCGCTGGAACCCCTCACATTCATTCCATCACCATCAGCTTGACCCCCTCAAACTCACTCCGTCACCCTGAAACTGACCCCCACACACTTAATCTACAACTGTTAATCTGACCCACTCACACTCACTCGATCACTGTAACCCTGACCCCCTCACACTCACTTCATCACACTCACGCTGACACCCTCACACTCACTCCATTACCGTCACTCTGACCCCCTCACCCTCGCGCCATCACCGTCACCTGACCCCCTCACACTCACTCCATCTCCGTCACCCTGACCCCCTGACTCTCACTCGATCACCGTCAAACTGATCCCCTCAAACTCACTCCATCACCCTGAGCCTAACCCCCTCACACAAACTCCATCACCGCCACACTGATCCCCTCACACTCTCTCCGTCACAGTCATCCTGATCCCCTCACACTCACTGAATCACCGTCAAGCTGACTCCCTCACACTCACTCCATCGCCCTCACCCTTACCCACTCCCACTCACTCCATCACCGTCACCCTCATCCCTTCAAACTCATTCCTTCACCATTGCCGGACCCGCTCACATTCACTCCATCACCGCCACCATGACCCACTCAAACTCACTCCATCACCCTGAATCTGACCCCCTCACACTCAATACATCTCTGTCAACCTGACCACCACACACTCACTCCATCACCGTCACCCTGGCCACCTCGCACACACTCTATCTGTGTCACCCAGAGACCCTCACACTCACTCCTTCTGTGTCACCCAGATACCCTCACACTCACTCCATCACCCCCTTAAACTCACTCCATCACTGTCACTCTGACCCCCTCACAGTCGCACCATCACCGTCAAACTGACCACCTCAGATTCACTCCATCACAATCACCCTGACCCATCACTCTCACTCCAACACGCTCACACTGATATCCTCACACTCACTACATCACCATAACCCTAACCCCCTCACACTCACGCCATCACCGTCACCCTGACCCCCTCACACTCACTTCATCACCGTAACCATGACCCCCTCACAGTCACTCCGTCTGTGTCACCCAGACCCCTTACACTCACTCCATCACCATCACACTCACACCATCACCATCAACCTGACCCCCTCTCATTCTTTCCGTCACCATCACACTGATCCCCTCACACTCACTCCATCACCGTCACACTGATCCCCTCACACTCACTCCATCACCGTCACACTGATCCCCTCACACTCACTCCATCACCGTCACCCTGACCCCCTCACACTCACTCCATCACCGTCACTCTAACCCCTCATACTCACACCATCACCGTCACCCTGACCCCATCACACTCACTCCATCATGGCCACACTAACCCCCTCGCTCTCACTCCATCATACTCACCCTGACCCCCTCACACTCACTGTATCACTGTCACACTGATCCCCTCACACTCACTCCCTCACCGTCGCCCTGACCCCTTCACACTCTCTGTATCACTGTCACACTGACCCCCTCACACTCACTCTATCACCGTCACCCTGACCCCCTCATATTCACTCCATCACAGGCTCCCTGAACCTCACACACTCACGCCATCACCGCCGCCCTGACCCCCTTGCACTCACCCCATCACCGTCATCCAGATCCCCTCACACTCACTCCATCACTGTCACCCTGACCCCTTCACACTCACTCCATCACGGTCACACTGACCCTCTCACACTCACTCCATCACCGTCACCCTGACCCCCTCACACTCACTGCATCACTTTCACCCTGAGCCCCTCAAATTCACTCCATCACCGTCAGATTTACACCCTTACCTTCACTGCATCACTGTCACACTGATCCCTTCACACTCACTCCATCATGAGCACACTGACACCCTCACACTCACTCCATCACAGTCACACTGACCCCCGCACACTCACTGTATCACTGTCAGCCTGACCCCCTCACACTCGCGCCATCACTATCAGTCTGACCGCCTCCCTCTCACCCCATCACGGTCACACTGATCCTCTCAAACTCACTCCATCATACTGAACCTGACCCCCTCACACTCAATCCATCGCGCTCACCGTGGCTCCCTCACACTCACACCATCACCGTCGCTGTACCCCCTCACACTCACTCCATCACTGTCACCCTGACTCCCTTACACTCACTCCATCACCATCACCCTGAACCCCTCACACTCACACCATCAGCATCATCCTGATCCCCTCTCACCTACTCCATCAACTTCACACTGATCCCCTCACACACACTCCATGACTGTCACACTGATCCCCCTCACACTCACTCCATCATGGTCACACTGACCCCCTCACACTCACTCCATCACCGTCACACTGACCCCCTCACACTCACTCCATCACCGTCACACGGACCCCCTCAGTCTCATTCCATCACTGTCACACTGACCCCCTCACATTCACTCCATCACAGTCAAGCTGACCCATCACTCTCACTCCAGCACCCTCACCCAGACCCCCTCACTCACCCTCCATCACTGTCACACTAATTTCCGCACATTCACTCCAGGACAGTCTCCCTGACCCGTCACTCTCACTCCAACCCCCTCATGCTGACCCCTTCAAACTCACTCCAACACCGTCACTGTGACCCCCTCACTCTGAATCCATCACCGTCACCCTGACCCCCTCAAACTCACTCCATCACCATCGCCCTGACTCCCTCACACTCACTCCCTCACCGTCACCCTGAAACCTTCACATTCACTCCATCACAGTCACCCTGACCACTCACTCTCACTCCAAACCCCTCACGCTGACCCCCTCAAACTCACTCCAACACTGTCACAGTGACCCCCTCACTCTGAATCCATCACTGTCACCCTGACCCACTCACACTCACTCCATTAACGTCACCATGGCCCTCGCATACACGCTACATGACAGTCTTGCTGACCCCCTCACTCTCACTCTACCACTGTCACGCTGACAACCTCACACTCACTCCATCAACGTTACCATGACCCCCTCACACTCACTCCATCACTGTCACACTGATCCCCACACCCTAATTCCGTCACCGTCACCCTGACCCTCTCACACTCACGCCATCACCGTCACCCTGACCCCCACACACTCACTCCATCACCGTTACACTGATATTCTGAACACACACGACATCAAAGTCACACTGACCCACTCACAATCACTCCAACACTGTCACCATGAACCCCTTACACTGACTCCATCATCGTCACCCTGACCCCTTCACACTCGCTCCATCACCGTCACCCTGACCCCCTCACACCCACTGCATCACTGTCACCCTGAGTCCCTCAAATTCACTCCATCACCGTCAGTTTGACACCCTTACACTCACTGCATCACTGTCAACCTGATCCCTTCAGACTCACTCCATCATGGTCACACTGACACGCTCACACTCACTCCATCACCGTCTCACTGACCCCCTCACCCTCACTCCATCACTGTCACCCTGACCCCCTCACACTCATTCCATCACTGTCACACTGACCCCCTCACATTCACTCCATCACAGTCAAGCTGACCCATCACTCTCACTCAAACACCCTCACCCTGACCCCCTCACTCTCCCTCCATCACTGTCACACTAATCCCCGCACATTCACTCCAGGACAGACTCCCTGACCCGTCACTCTCACTCCAACCCCCTCACGCTGACCCCCTCAAACTCACTCCAACACCGTCACAGTGACCCCCTCACTCTGAATCCATCACCGTCACCCTGACTCCTTCACATTCACTCCATCACAGTCAGCCTGAAACGTCACTCTCACTCCAAACCCCTCACACTGACCCCCTCAAACTCACTCCAACACCGTCACAGTGACCCCCTCACTCTGAATCCATCACCGTCACGCTGACATCCTCACACTCACTCCATCACTGTCAACCTGACACCTTCACACTCGCTCCATCACGGTCACACTGACCCTCTCACACTCACTCCATCACCGTCACCCTGACCCCCTCACACTCACTGCATCACTGTCACCCTGCGCCCCTTAAATTCACTCCATCACCGTCAGATTGACACCCTTACACTCAATGCATCATAGTCACACTGACCCCCTCACACTCACTCTATCACTGTCAGCTTGACCCCCTCACACCCGCGGCATCACCTCACATTCACTCCATCACCGTCTCACTGACCCCCTCACCCTCACTCCATCACTGTCACCCTGACCCCCTCACACTCATTCCATCACTGTCACACTGACCCCCTCACATTCACTCCATCACAGTCAAGCTGACCCATCACTCTCACTCAAACACCCTCACCCTGACCCCCTCACTCTCCCTCCATCACTGTCACACTAATCCCCGCACATTCACTCCAGGACAGACTCCCTGACCCGTCACTCTCACTCCAACCCCCTCACGCTGACCCCCTCAAACTCACTCCAACACCGTCACAGTGACCCCCTCACTCTGAATCCATCACCGTCACCCTGACTCCTTCACATTCACTCCATCACAGTCAGCCTGAAACGTCACTCTCACTCCAAACCCCTCACACTGACCCCCTCAAACTCACTCCAACACCGTCACAGTGACCCCCTCACTCTGAATCCATCACCGTCACGCTGACATCCTCACACTCACTCCATCACTGTCAACCTGACACCTTCACACTCGCTCCATCACGGTCACACTGACCCTCTCACACTCACTCCATCACCGTCACCCTGACCCCCTCACACTCACTGCATCACTGTCACCCTGCGCCCCTTAAATTCACTCCATCACCGTCAGATTGACACCCTTACACTCAATGCATCATAGTCACACTGACCCCCTCACACTCACTCTATCACTGTCAGCTTGACCCCCTCACACCCGCGGCATCACCTCACATTCACTCCATCACCGTCACGATGACTCCCTCACACACACTCCATCGCCCTCACCCTTAACCCCTCACACTCAATCTATCACTGTCACCCTGACCGACTTGCACTCACTCCATCACCTTCGCCGGACCCCCCTCACATTCACTCCATCACCATCACCCTGACCCACTCAAACTCACTCAATCATTGTCACCCTGACCCCTCACTCTCAGTCCATCACTGTCACCCTGACACCTTCACACTGGCGCCGTCAGCATCACCCTGACCCCCTCACACTCTCTCCGTCACCGTCACTCCGACCCCCTCACACTCTCTCCGTCACCGTCACCCTGACCCCCTCACACTCACTCCATCACCATCAACCCGACCCCCTCACACTCTCTCCGTCACCGACACCCTGACCCCCTCACACTCACTCCATCGCGCTCACCATGACCCCCTCACACTCACACCATCACCGTCGCTGGACCCCCCTCACATTCACTCCATCACCATCAGCCTGACCCCTCAAACTCACTCCGTCACCCTGAAACTGACCCCCTCACACTTAATCCACAACTGTCAATCTGACCCCCTCACACTCACTCGATCACTGTTACCCTGACCCCCTCACACTCACTCCATCACACTCACGCTGACAACCTCACACTCACTCCATCACCGTCACTCTGAGCCCCTCACACTCACGCCATCACCGTCACCCTGACCACCTCACACTCACTCCATCACCGTCACCCTGACCCCCTCACTCTCACTCGTTCACCGTCACACTGATCCCCTCAAACTCACTCCATCACCCTGAGCCTAAACCCCTCACACAAACTCCATCACCGCAACACTGATCCCCTCACACTCTCTCCGTCACAGTCACCCTGATCCCCTCACACTCACTGAATCACCGTCAAGCTGACTCCGTCACACTCACTCCATCGCCCTCACCCTTACCCACTCCCACTCACTCCAATACCGTCACCCTCATCCCGTCAAACTCATTCCATCACCATTGCCGGACCCGCTCACATTCACTCCATCACCGCCACCATGACCCCCTCACACTCAATACATCTCAGTGAACCTGACCACCTCACACTCACTCCATCACCATCACCCTGACCCCCTCACACTCACTCCATCACTGTCACCCTGACCCCTTCACACTCGCTCCATCACCGCCACACTGACCCTCTCAACACTCACTCCATCACCGTCACCCTGACCCCCTCACACTCACTGCATCACTGTCACCCTGAGCCCCTCAAATTCGCTCCATCAGCGTCAGATTGACACCCTTACACTCACTGCATCACTGTCACCCTGATCCCTTCACACTCACTCCCTCATGGTCACACTGACACCCTCACACTCACTCCATCATAGTCACACTGACCCCCTCACACTCACTCTATCACTGTCATCCTGACCCCTCTCACTCGCGCCATCACCATCACCCTGACCGCCTCCCTCTCACTCCATCACCGTCACAGTGGACCCCCCACACTCATTCCATCATTGTCACAATGATCCCCTCACATTCACTCCATGACCGACACGATGACTCCCTCACACACATTCCATCGCCCTCACCCTTAACCCCTCACACTTAATCCATCACTGTCACCCTGACCCACTTGCACTTACTCCATCACCTTCGCCGGACCCCCCTCACATTCACTCCATCACCATCACCCTGACCCACTCAAACTAACTCCATCACTGTCACCCGGACACCTTCACACTGGCGCCATCAGCATCATCCTGACCCCCTCACAATCACTCCATCACTATCACCCTGACCCCCTCACACTCTCTCCGTCACCGTCACCCTGACCCCCTCACACTCACTCCATCGCGCTCACCGTGACCCCCTCACACTCACACCATCACCGTCGCTGGAACCCCTCACATTCTCTCCATCACCATCAGCCTGACCCCCTCAAACTCACTCCGTCACCCTGAAACTGACCCCCTCACACTTAATCCACAACTGTCAATCTGACCCGCTCACACTCACTCGATCACTGTTACCATGACCACCTCACTCTCACTCAATCACACTCACGCTGACACCCTCACACTCACTCCATCACCGTTACTCTGACCCCTTCACACTAGCGCCATCACAGTCACCCTGACCCCTTCACACTCACTCCATCACCGTCACCCTGACCCCCTCACTCTCACTCGATCACCGTCACACTGATTCCCTCAAACTCACTCCATCACCCTGAGCCTAATACCCTCACACAAAATCCATCACCGTCACACTGATCCCTTCACACTCTCTCCGTCACAGTCATCCTGATCCCCTCACCCTCACTGAATCACCGTCAAGCTGACTCTCTCACACTCACTCCATCGCCCTCACCCTTACCCACTCCCACTCACTCCATCACCGTCAACCTCATCCCTTCAAACTCATTCCTTCACCATTGCCGGACCCGCTCACATTCACTCCATCACCGCCACCATGACCCACTCAAACTCACTCCATCACCCTGAACCTGACACCCTACACTCACTCCATCACCGTCACCCTGACCACCTCGCACTCACTCTATCTGTGTCACCTATACACCCTCACACTCACTCCATCACCCTCACACTGACCCCCTCACACTCACTCCATCACCGTCATACTGACCCCCTTACACTCACTCCATCACTGTCACCCTGACCCAGCACACTCACTCCAACACGCTCACACTGATCCCATCACATTCACTCCATCACCATAACCCTGACCCCCTCACACTCACTCCATCACTGTCACACTGATCCCCTCACACTATCTCCGTCACCGTCACCCTGACCCTCTCACACTCACGCCATCACCGTCACCCTGACACCCTCACACTCACTTCATCACCATCACCCTGACTCCCTCACACTCACTTCATCAACATCACCCTGACGCTCCACACTCACTCCATCACCGTAACTATGACCCCCTCACACTCACTCCATCTGTGTCACCCAGACCCCTCACACTCACTCCATCACCATCACCCTGACCCCCTCACACTCACACCATCACCATCACCCTGACCCCATCTCATTCTTTCCGTCACCATCACACTGATCCCCTCACACTCACTCCATCACCGTCACACTGATCCCCTCACACTCACTCCATCACTGTCAACCTGACCCCCTCACACTCACTCCATCACGGTCACCCTGACCCCCTCACACTCACTTCATCACTGTCACCCTGACCTCCTCACACTCACTCCATCACCGTCACACTGACAACCTCACACTCAAACTATCACTCTCTCCCTGACCCCCTCACACTCACTCCATCATCATCACCCTGTACTCCACACATTCACTTCATCACAGTACCCTGACACACTCATTCTCACTCCATCACCATCAACCTGACCCACTCACACTCACACCATTGTCATCACCCTGAACCCGTCACATTTACTTCATCACAGTCACCTGACACCCTTACACTCACTCCATCACGGTCACCCTGACCCCATCACTCTCACTCGATCACCGTCACACTGATCCACTCACACTCACTCCAACACCCTGAACCTGACCCCCTTACACTCACTCCATCACCGTAACCCTGACCCCGTCACACTCACTCCATCACCCTCACACTGATCCCCTCAACTTCACTCCATTAGCATCACACTGATCCCCTCATACACACTGCAACACCATCACCCTGACCACCTCACACTCACTTCATCACCGTCACACTGACCCTCTCACACTCACACCATCACTGTCAGCCTGACCCCCTCACTGTCACTCCATCACCATCACCCTGACCCCCTCACATACACTTCATCACGGTCACACTGATCCCCTCACACTCACTCCATCACCGTCACACTGACCCTCTCACACTCACACCAATACTGTCACCCTGACCCCCTCTCTGTCACTCCATCACCATCACCCTGTACCCCTCACATTCACTTCATCACAGTCACCCGGACACACTCACTCCACCACCATCACCCTGATCCCCTCATACCCACACAATCACCATCATCCTGACCCCCTCTCACCTACTCCCTCACCGTCACACTGATCCCCTCACACTCACTCCATCACCGTCACACTGATCCCCTCACACTCACTCCATCAGTCACACTGACCCCCTCACACTCACTCCATCACTGTCACCCTGACCCCCGCACACTCGCGCCATCACCGTCACCAAGACCCCCTCACAAACACTCCATCACCAACACCCTGTACCCCTCACATTCAATTCATCACAGTCACTCTGACACACTCACTCTCACTCCATCACCATCACCCGGACACCCTCACACTCACTCCATCACGGTCACTCTGACCCTATCATTCTCACTCGATCACCGTCACACTGATCCACTCACACTCACTCCATCACCCTGAACCTGACACCCTCACACTCACTCCATCACCGTCACCCTGACTCCCTCACACTCACCCTCACTCCATCACTGTGACCCTAACACCCCGCACTCATTCCATCACTGTCACACTGACCCCCTCACACTCACTCCATCACTGTAACCCTGACCCAATCTCATTCACCCCATCAACGGAACCCTGACACCCTCACACTCACTCCATCATCGTTACACTGATCCCCTCAGACTCACTCAATCACCATCACCCTGACCCATTCACACTCACTCAATCACTGTCACCCTGACCCCCTCGCATTCAGTCCATCACAGACACCCTGACCCATCACTCTCACACCAACAACCTCACCCTGACCCCCTCACTCTCTCTCTCCATCACTGTCTCACTGATCCCCGCACATTCACTCCATTAGCGTCACCCTGACCCCCCTAAAACTCACTCCATCACCGTCGCCCTGACTTCCTCACACTCGCTCCATCACTGTCACCATGAATCCCTCACACTCACTCCATAACTGTCACCCTGACCCTCACAATTGCCAGGTCACAATCTCTCTGACCATCTCACACATGATGCGTCACTATCACCCTGACCCGCTCACACTTACTGTGTCACTATCAGCTTGACCCCTCACATTTACTGCGACACTATCACCCTGACCCGCTCACACTCCTGCCTCACTATCACCCTGACCCCCGCTCACACTTACTGCGTCACTATCACCCTGACTCCCTCACACTTACAGCATCACTGTCACCCTGATCCCTTCACACTTACTGTATCACTGTCACTCTGACACCCTCACACTTGCTGTGTCACTGTCACCCTGACCCCCTCACACTTACCATGTCACTGACACCCAGAACCCCTCAAACTGACTGTGTCACTATAAAACTGACCCCCTCACACTTACTGCGCCACTATCACCCTGAATCCAGCACACTGACTGCATCACTATAAGCCTGAACCCCTCACACTTACTGTGTCACTGTCACCCTGACCCCCTCACACTCACTCCATCACCCTCACTCTGATCCCATCAGAAACACGCCATCACCGTCACCCTGACCTCTCACACTCACTCGGTCACCGTCACACTGACCCTTCACACTCACTCCATCACCGTCACCCGGACAACCTCACACTCACTCCATCACCCACCCCCTTGACCCCCTCACCCTCAGTCCATCACAGTCACACTGATCACATCACACTCACTCCATCACCATCAAACAGATCCCCTCACAGTCACTCCATAGCCGTCGCACTGACTCCGTCACACTCACTCCATCGCCCTCACCCTGACCCCCTCACACTTACACCATCACCGTCACACTGAACCTCTCACACTCACTCCATCACCACCACCCTGACACCCTCACACTCACTCCATCACCATCACCCTGACCCCCTCACACTCACACCATCAGCATCATCCTGACCCCCTCTCACCTACTCCATCAACTTCACCCAGATCCCTTCACACTCACTCCATGACTGTCACACTGATCCCCCTTTCACTCACTCCATCATGGTCACACTGACCCTCTCACACTCACTCAATCACTGTCACCCGGACCCCCTCACACTCCTTCCATCACTGTCACATCTGACCCCCTCACATTCAGTCCATCACAGTGAAGCTGACCCATCACTCTCACTCAAACACATTCATCCTGACCCCGTCACTCTCCCTCCATCACTGTCACACTGATCCCCGCACATTATCTCCAGGACAGTCTCCCTGACCCTTCACACTCACTCCAACAAACTCACGCTGACCCCCTCAAACTCACTCCAACACCGTCACAGTGACCCCCTCACTCTCAACCCATCTTCGTCACCCTGACCCCCTCAAACTCACTCCATCACCATCGCCCTGACTCCCTCACACTTACTCCCTCACCGTCACCCTGACCCCTTCACATTCACTCCATCACAGTCACCCTGACCCGTCACTCTCACTCCAACAAACTCACGCTGACCCCCTCAAACTCACTCCAACACCGTCACAGTGACCCCCTCACTCTCAACCCATCTTCGTCACCCTGACCCCCTCAAACTCACTCCATCACCATCGCCCTGACTCCCTCACACTTACTCCCTCACCGTCTCCCTGACCCTCTCACACTCACTCCATAACCGTCACCCTGACCCCATCACACTCACTCCATCGTGGCCACACTAACCCCCTCACACTCACTCCATCACTGTCACCCTGACCCCTTCACACTGGCGTCATCACTGTCAACCTGCCCCTGCACATTCACTCCATCATACTCACCCTGACCCCCACACTCTCACTCTATCACTGTCACATTGATCCCCTCACACTCACTCAATCACCGTCGCCCTGACCCCCTCACACTCACTGTATCACTGTCACACTGACCCCCTCACACTCACTCCATCACCGTCGCCCTGACCTCCTCACACTCACTCCATCACTGTCATCCTGACCCCCTCACACTCACTCCATCACCGTCACCCTGAACCCCTCATATTCACTCCATCACAGGCTCCCTGAACCTCTCACACTCACACCATCACCGCCGCCCTGACCCCCTTACACTCACTCCATCACCGTCACCCTGACCACCTCACACTCACTCCATCACTGTCACCCTGACCCCCTCACACTCACTCCATCACGGTCACACTGACCCTCTCACACTCACTCCATCACCGTCACCCTGACCCCCTCACACCCATTGTATCACTGTCACACTGACCCCCTCACACTCACTCCACCACCGTCGCACTGACCTCCTCACACTCACTCCATCACTGTCACCCTGACCCCCTCACACTCACCCCATCACCGTCACACTGAACCGCTCATATTCACTCCATCACAGGCTCCCTGACCCTCTCACACTCACTCCATCACCGTCACCCTGACCCCCTCACACCCATTGTATCACTGTCACACTGACCCCCTCACACTCACTCCACCACCGTCGCCCTGACCTCCTCACACTCCATCACTGTCATCCTGACCCCCTCACACTCACCCCATCACCGTCACACTGAACCGCTCATATTCACTCCATCACAGGCTCCCTGAACCTCTCACACTCACACCATCACCGCCGCCCTGACCCCCTTACACTCACTCCATCACCGTCACCCTGACCCCCTCACACTCACTCCATCACTGTCACCCTGACCCCTTCAAACTCACTCCATCACGGTCACACTGACCCTCTCACACTCACTCCATCACCGTCACCCTGATCGCCTCACACCCACGGTATCACTGTCAAACTGACCCCCTCACACTCACTCCACCACTGTCGCCCGGACTCCCTCACACTCACTCCATCACCGTCAACCTGACCCCCTCACACTCACTCCATCACCGTCACCCTGACCCCCTCATACTCACTCCATCAAAGGCTCCCTGTCCCTCCCACACTCACTCCATCACTGTCACCCTGAGCCCCTCACACTGACTCCAACACCGTCACCCTGACTCCCTCATATTCACTCCATCACCGTCTTCCTGGCACTCTCACACTCACTCCATCACCGTCACCCTGCAACCCTTCACACTCGCTCCATCACGGTCACACTGACCCTCTCACACTCACTCCATCACCGTCACCCTGAACCCCTCACACTCACTGCATCACTGTCACCCTGATCCCTTCACACTCACTCCATCATGGTCATACTGACACCCTCACACTCACTCTATCACTGTTGGCCTGACCCCCTCACACCCGCGCCATCACCATCACCCTGACCACCTCCCTCACACTCCATCACGTCACACTGGACCCCCCACACTCATTCCATCATTGTCACAATGATCCCCTCACATTAACTCCATCACCGTCACGATGACTCCCTCGCACACACTCCATCGCCCTCACCCTTAACCCCTCACACTCAATCCATCACTGTCACCCTGACCAACTTGCACTCACTCCATCACCTTCGCCGGACCTCCCTCACATTCACTCCATCACCATCACCCTGACCCACTCAAACTCACTCAATCATTGTCACCCTGACCCCCTCACTCTCAGTCCATCACTGTCACCCTGACACCGTCACACTGGCGCCGTCAGCATCATCCTGACCCCCTCACACTCACTCCATCACCATCACCCTGACCCCCTCACACTCACTCCATCGCGCTCACCGTGACCCCCTCACACTCACACCATCACCGTCGCTGGAACCCCTCACATTCATTCCATCACCATCAGCTTGACCCCCTCAAACTCACTCCGTCACCCTGAAACTGACCCCCTCACACTTAATCTACAACTGTTAATCTGACCCACTCACACTCACTCGATCACTGTAACCCTGACCCCCTCACACTCACTTCATCACACTCACGCTGACACCCTCACACTCACTCCATTACCGTCACTCTGACCCCCTCACCCTCGCGCCATCACCGTCACCTGACCCCCTCACACTCACTCCATCTCCGTCACCCTGACCCCCTGACTCTCACTCGATCACCGTCAAACTGATCCCCTCAAACTCACTCCATCACCCTGAGCCTAACCCCCTCACACAAACTCCATCACCGCCACACTGATCCCCTCACACTCTCTCCGTCACAGTCATCCTGATCCCCTCACACTCACTGAATCACCGTCAAGCTGACTCCCTCACACTCACTCCATCGCCCTCACCCTTACCCACTCCCACTCACTCCATCACCGTCACCCTCATCCCTTCAAACTCATTCCTTCACCATTGCCGGACCCGCTCACATTCACTCCATCACCGCCACCATGACCCACTCAAACTCACTCCATCACCCTGAATCTGACCCCCTCACACTCAATACATCTCTGTCAACCTGACCACCACACACTCACTCCATCACCGTCACCCTGGCCACCTCGCACACACTCTATCTGTGTCACCCAGAGACCCTCACACTCACTCCTTCTGTGTCACCCAGATACCCTCACACTCACTCCATCACCCCCTTAAACTCACTCCATCACTGTCACTCTGACCCCCTCACAGTCGCACCATCACCGTCAAACTGACCACCTCAGATTCACTCCATCACAATCACCCTGACCCATCACTCTCACTCCAACACGCTCACACTGATATCCTCACACTCACTACATCACCATAACCCTAACCCCCTCACACTCACGCCATCACCGTCACCCTGACCCCCTCACACTCACTTCATCACCGTAACCATGACCCCCTCACAGTCACTCCGTCTGTGTCACCCAGACCCCTTACACTCACTCCATCACCATCACACTCACACCATCACCATCAACCTGACCCCCTCTCATTCTTTCCGTCACCATCACACTGATCCCCTCACACTCACTCCATCACCGTCACACTGATCCCCTCACACTCACTCCATCACCGTCACACTGATCCCCTCACACTCACTCCATCACCGTCACCCTGACCCCCTCACACTCACTCCATCACCGTCACTCTAACCCCTCATACTCACACCATCACCGTCACCCTGACCCCATCACACTCACTCCATCATGGCCACACTAACCCCCTCGCTCTCACTCCGTCATACTCACCCTGACCCCCTCACACTCACTGTATCACTGTCACACTGATCCCCTCACACTCACTCCCTCACCGTCGCCCTGACCCCTTCACACTCTCTGTATCACTGTCACACTGACCCCCTCACACTCACTCTATCACCGTCACCCTGACCCCCTCATATTCACTCCATCACAGGCTCCCTGAACCTCACACACTCACGCCATCACCGCCGCCCTGACCCCCTTGCACTCACTCCATCACCGTCATCCAGATCCCCTCACACTCACTCCATCACTGTCACCCTGACCCCTTCACACTCACTCCATCACGGTCACACTGACCCTCTCACACTCACTCCATCACCGTCACCCTGACCCCCTCACACTCACTGCATCACTTTCACCCTGAGCCCCTCAAATTCACTCCATCACCGTCAGATTTACACCCTTACCTTCACTGCATCACTGTCACACTGATCCCTTCACACTCACTCCATCATGAGCACACTGACACCCTCACACTCACTCCATCACAGTCACACTGACCCCCGCACACTCACTGTATCACTGTCAGCCTGACCCCCTCACACTCGCGCCATCACTATCAGTCTGACCGCCTCCCTCTCACCCCATCACGGTCACACTGATCCTCTCAAACTCACTCCATCATACTGAACCTGACCCCCTCACACTCAATCCATCGCGCTCACCGTGGCTCCCTCACACTCACACCATCACCGTCGCTGTACCCCCTCACACTCACTCCATCACTGTCACCCTGACTCCCTTACACTCACTCCATCACCATCACCCTGAACCCCTCACACTCACACCATCAGCATCATCCTGATCCCCTCTCACCTACTCCATCAACTTCACACTGATCCCCTCACACACACTCCATGACTGTCACACTGATCCACCTCACACTCACTCCATCATGGTCACACTGACCCCCTCACACTCACTCCATCACCGTCACACTGACCCCCTCACACTCACTCCATCACCGTCACACGGACCCCCTCAGTCTCATTCCATCACTGTCACACTGACCCCCTCACATTCACTCCATCACAGTCAAGCTGACCCATCACTCTCACTCCAGCACCCTCACCCAGACCCCCTCACTCACCCTCCATCACTGTCACACTAATTTCCGCACATTCACTCCAGGACAGTCTCCCTGACCCGTCACTCTCACTCCAACCCCCTCATGCTGACCCCTTCAAACTCACTCCAACACCGTCACTGTGACCCCCTCACTCTGAATCCATCACCGTCACCCTGACCCCCTCAAACTCACTCCATCACCATCGCCCTGACTCCCTCACACTCACTCCCTCACCGTCACCCTGAAACCTTCACATTCACTCCATCACAGTCACCCTGACCACTCACTCTCACTCCAAACCCCTCACGCTGACCCCCTCAAACTCACTCCAACACTGTCACAGTGACCCCCTCACTCTGAATCCATCACTGTCACCCTGACCCACTCACACTCACTCCATTAACGTCACCATGGCCCTCGCATACTCGCTACATGACAGTCTTGCTGACCCCCTCACTCTCACTCTACCACTGTCACGCTGACAACCTCACACTCACTCCATCAACGTTACCATGACCCCCTCACACTCACTCCATCACTGTCACACTGATCCCCACACCCTAATTCCGTCACCGTCACCCTGACCCTCTCACACTCACGCCATCACCGTCACCCTGACCCCCACACACTCACTCCATCACCGTTACACTGATATTCTGAACACACACGACATCAAAGTCACACTGACCCACTCACAATCACTCCAACACTGTCACCATGAACCCCTTACACTGACTCCATCATCGTCACCCTGAGTCCCTCAAATTCACTCCATCACCGTCAGTTTGACACCCTTACACTCAATGCATCACTGTCAACCTGATCCCTTCACACTCACTCCATCATGGTCACACTGACACGCTCACACTCACTCCATCACCGTCTCACTGACCCCCTCACCCTCACTCCATCACTGTCACCCTGATCCCCACACCCTAATTCCGTCACCGTCACCCTGACCCTCTCACACTCACGCCATCACCGTCACCCTGACCCCCACACACTCACTCCATCACCGTTACACTGATATTCTGAACACACACGACATCAAAGTCACACTGACCCACTCACAATCACTCCAACACTGTCACCATGAACCCCTTACACTGACTCCATCATCGTCACCCTGAGTCCCTCAAATTCACTCCATCACCGTCAGTTTGACACCCTTACACTCAATGCATCACTGTCAACCTGATCCCTTCACACTCACTCCATCATGGTCACACTGACACGCTCACACTCACTCCATCACCGTCTCACTGACCCCCTCACCCTCACTCCATCACTGTCACCCTGACCCCCTCACACTCATTCCATCACTGTCACACTGACCCCCTCACATTCACTCCATCACAGTCAAGCTGACCCATCACTCTCACTCAAACACCCTCACCCTGACCCCCTCACTCTCCCTCCATCACTGTCACACTAATCCCCGCACATTCACTCCAGGACAGACTCCCTGACCCGTCACTCTCACTCCAACCCCCTCACGCTGACCCCCTCAAACTCACTCCAACACCGTCACAGTGACCCCCTCACTCTGAATCCATCACCGTCACCCTGACTCCTTCACATTCACTCCATCACAGTCAGCCTGAAACGTCACTCTCACTCCAAACCCCTCACACTGACCCCCTCAAACTCACTCCAACACCGTCACAGTGACCCCCTCACTCTGAATCCATCACCGTCACGCTGACATCCTCACACTCACTCCATCACTGTCAACCTGACACCTTCACACTCGCTCCATCACGGTCACACTGACCCTCTCACACTCACTCCATCACCGTCACCCTGACCCCCTCACACTCACTGCATCACTGTCACCCTGCGCCCCTTAAATTCACTCCATCACCGTCAGATTGACACCCTTACACTCAATGCATCATAGTCACACTGACCCCCTCACACTCACTCTATCACTGTCAGCTTGACCCCCTCACACCCGCGGCATCACCTCACATTCACTCCATCACCGTCACGATGACTCCCTCACACACACTCCATCGCCCTCACCCTTAACCCCTCACACTCAATCTATCACTGTCACCCTGACCGACTTGCACTCACTCCATCACCTTCGCCGGACCCCCCTCACATTCACTCCATCACCATCACCCTGACCCACTCAAACTCACTCAATCATTGTCACCCTGACCCCCTCACTCTCAGTCCATCACTGTCACCCTGACACCTTCACACTGGCGCCGTCAGCATCACCCTGACCCCCTCACACTCTCTCCGTCACCGTCACTCCGACCCCCTCACACTCTCTCCGTCACCGTCACCCTGACCCCCTCACACTCAC
The DNA here is from genome assembly GCF_037043375.1 of Chiloscyllium plagiosum. Taxonomy (NCBI): domain Eukaryota; kingdom Metazoa; phylum Chordata; class Chondrichthyes; order Orectolobiformes; family Hemiscylliidae; genus Chiloscyllium; species Chiloscyllium plagiosum. Next base: position 48,804,033 of record NW_028270182.1, on the reverse strand, counting down.
TCCATCACCATCAACCCGACCCCCTCACACTCTCTCCGTCACCGACACCCTGACCCCCTCACACTCACTCCATCGCGCTCACCATGACCCCCTCACACTCACACCATCACCGTCGCTGGACCCCCCTCACATTCACTCCATCACCATCAGCCTGACCCCTCAAACTCACTCCGTCACCCTGAAACTGACCCCCTCACACTTAATCCACAACTGTCAATCTGACCCCCTCACACTCACTCGATCACTGTTACCCTGACCCCCTCACACTCACTCCATCACACTCACGCTGACAACCTCACACTCACTCCATCACCGTCTCTCTGAGCCCCTCACACTCACGCCATCACCGTCACCCTGACCACCTCACACTCACTCCATCACCGTCACCCTGACCCCCTCACTCTCACTCGTTCACCGTCACACTGATCCCCTCAAACTCACTCCATCACCCTGAGCCTAAACCCCTCACACAAACCCCATCACCGCAACACTGATCCCCTCACACTCTCTCCGTCACAGTCACCCTGATCCCCTCACACTCACTGAATCACCGTCAAGCTGACTCCGTCACACTCACTCCATCGCCCTCACCCTTACCCACTCCCACTCACTCCAATACCGTCACCCTCATCCCGTCAAACTCATTCCATCACCATTGCCGGACCCGCTCACATTCACTCCATCACCGCCACCATGACCCCCTCACACTCAATACATCTCAGTGAACCTGACCACCTCACACTCACTCCATCACCATCACCCTGACCCCCTCACACTCACTCCATCACTGTCACCCTGACCCCTTCACACTCGCTCCATCACCGCCACACTGACCCTCTCAACACTCACTCCATCACCGTCACCCTGACCCCCTCACACTCACTGCATCACTGTCACCCTGAGCCCCTCAAATTCGCTCCATCAGCGTCAGATTGACACCCTTACACTCACTGCATCACTGTCACCCTGATCCCTTCACACTCACTCCCTCATGGTCACACTGACACCCTCACACTCACTCCATCATAGTCACACTGACCCCCTCACACTCACTCTATCACTGTCATCCTGACCCCTCTCACTCGCGCCATCACCATCACCCTGTCCGCCTCCCTCTCACTCCATCACCGTCACAGTGGACCCCCCACACTCATTCCATCATTGTCACAATGATCCCCTCACATTCACTCCATGACCGACACGATGACTCCCTCACACACATTCCATCGCCCTCACCCTTAACCCCTCACACTTAATCCATCACTGTCACCCTGACCCACTTGCACTTACTCCATCACCTTCGCCGGACCCCCCTCACATTCACTCCATCACCATCACCCTGACCCACTCAAACTAACTCCATCACTGTCACCCGGACACCTTCACACTGGCGCCATCAGCATCATCCTGACCCCCTCACAATCACTCCATCACTATCACCCTGACCCCCTCACACTCTCTCCGTCACCGTCACCCTGACCCCCTCACACTCACTCCATCGCGCTCACCGTGACCCCCTCACACTCACACCATCACCGTCGCTGGAACCCCTCACATTCTCTCCATCACCATCAGCCTGACCCCCTCAAACTCACTCCGTCACCCTGAAACTGACCCCCTCACACTTAATCCACAACTGTCAATCTGACCCGCTCACACTCACTCGATCACTGTTACCATGACCACCTCACTCTCACTCAATCACACTCACGCTGACACCCTCACACTCACTCCATCACCGTTACTCTGACCCCTTCACACTAGCGCCATCACAGTCACCCTGACCCCTTCACACTCACTCCATCACCGTCACCCTGACCCCCTCACTCTCACTCGATCACCGTCACACTGATTCCCTCAAGCTCACTCCATCACCCTGAGCCTAATACCCTCACACAAAATCCATCACCGTCACACTGATCCCCTCACACTCTCTCCGTCACAGTCATCCTGATCCCCTCACCCTCACTGAATCACCGTCAAGCTGACTCTCTCACACTCACTCCATCGCCCTCACCCTTACCCACTCCCACTCACTCCATCACCGTCAACCTCATCCCTTCAAACTCATTCCTTCACCATTGCCGGACCCGCTCACATTCACTCCATCACCGCCACCATGACCCACTCAAACTCACTCCATCACCCTGAACCTGACACCCTACACTCACTCCATCACCGTCACCCTGACCACCTCGCACTCACTCTATCTGTGTCACCCATACACCCTCACACTCACTCCATCACCCTCACACTGACCCCCTCACACTCACTCCATCACCGTCATACTGACCCCCTTACACTCACTCCATCACTGTCACCCTGACCCAGCACACTCACTCCAACACGCTCACACTGATCCCCTCACATTCACTCCATCACCATAACCCTGACCCCCTCACACTCACTCCATCACTGTCACACTGATCCCCTCACACTATCTCCGTCACCGTCACCCTGACCCTCTCACACTCACGCCATCACCGTCACCCTGACACCCTCACACTCACTTCATCACCATCACCCTGACTCCCTCACACTCACTTCATCAACATCACCCTGACGCTCCACACTCACTCCATCACCGTAACTATGACCCCCTCACACTCACTCCATCTGTGTCACCCAGACCCCTCACACTCACTCCATCACCATCACCCTGACCCCCTCACACTCACACCATCACCATCACCCTGACCCCATCTCATTCTTTCCGTCACCATCACACTGATCCCCTCACACTCACTCCATCACCGTCACACTGATCCCCTCACACTCACTCCATCACTGTCAACCTGACCCCCTCACACTCACTCCATCACGGTCACCCTGACCCCCTCACACTCACTTCATCACTGTCACCCTGACCTCCTCACACTCACTCCATCACCGTCACACTGACAACCTCACACTCAAACTATCACTCTCTCCCTGACCCCCTCACACTCACTCCATCATCATCACCCTGTACTCCACACATTCACTTCATCACAGTACCCTGACACACTCATTCTCACTCCATCACCATCAACCTGACCCACTCACACTCACACCATTGTCATCACCCTGAACCCGTCACATTTACTTCATCACAGTCACCTGACACCCTTACACTCACTCCATCACGGTCACCCTGACCCCATCACTCTCACTCGATCACCGTCACACTGATCCACTCACACTCACTCCATCACCCTGAACCTGACCCCCTTACACTCACTCCATCACCGTAACCCTGACCCCGTCACACTCACTCCATCACCCTCACACTGATCCCCTCAACTTCACTCCATTAGCATCACACTGATCCCCTCATACACACTGCAACACCATCACCCTGACCACCTCACACTCACTTCATCACCGTCACACTGACCCTCTCACACTCACACCATCACTGTCAGCCTGACCCCCTCACTGTCACTCCATCACCATCACCCTGACCCCCTCACATACACTTCATCACGGTCACACTGATCCCCTCACACTCACTCCATCACCGTCACACTGACCCTCTCACACTCACACCATCACTGTCACCCTGACCCCCTCTCTGTCACTCCATCACCATCACCCTGTACCCCTCACATTCACTTCATCACAGTCACCCGGACACACTCACTCCACCACCATCACCCTGATCCCCTCATACCCACACAATCACCATCATCCTGACCCCCTCTCACCTACTCCCTCACCGTCACACTGATCCCCTCACACTCACTCCATCACCGTCACACTGATCCCCTCACACTCACTCCATCAGTCACACTGACCCCCTCACACTCACTCCATCACTGTCACCCTGACCCCCGCACACTCGCGCCATCACCGTCACCAAGACCCCCTCACAAACACTCCATCACCAACACCCTGTACCCCTCACATTCAATTCATCACAGTCACTCTGACACACTCACTCTCACTCCATCACCATCACCCGGACACCCTCACACTCACTCCATCACGGTCACTCTGACCCTATCATTCTCACTCGATCACCGTCACACTGATCCACTCACACTCACTCCATCACCCTGAACCTGACACCCTCACACTCACTCCATCACCGTCACCCTGACTCCCTCACACTCACCCTCACTCCATCACTGTGACCCTAACACCCCGCACTCATTCCATCACTGTCACACTGACCCCCTCACACTCACTCCATCACTGTAACCCTGACCCAATCTCATTCACCCCATCAACGGAACCCTGACACCCTCACACTCACTCCATCATCGTTACACTGATCCCCTCAGACTCACTCAATCACCATCACCCTGACCCATTCACACTCACTCAATCACTGTCACCCTGACCCCCTCGCATTCAGTCCATCACAGACACCCTGACCCATCACTCTCACACCAACAACCTCACCCTGACCCCCTCACTCTCTCTCTCCATCACTGTCTCACTGATCCCCGCACATTCACTCCATTAGCGTCACCCTGACCCCCCTAAAACTCACTCCATCACCGTCGCCCTGACTTCCTCACACTCGCTCCATCACTGTCACCATGAATCCCTCACACTCACTCCATAACTGTCACCCTGACCCTCACAATTGCCAGGTCACAATCTCTCTGACCATCTCACACATGATGCGTCACTATCACCCTGACCCGCTCACACTTACTGTGTCACTATCAGCTTGACCCCTCACATTTACTGCGACACTATCACCCTGACCCGCTCACACTCCTGCCTCACTATCACCCTGACCCCCGCTCACACTTACTGCGTCACTATCACCCTGACTCCCTCACACTTACAGCATCACTGTCACCCTGATCCCTTCACACTTACTGTATCACTGTCACTCTGACACCCTCACACTTGCTGTGTCACTGTCACCCTGACCCCCTCACACTTACCATGTCACTGACACCCAGAACCCCTCAAACTGACTGTGTCACTATAAAACTGACCCCCTCACACTTACTGCGCCACTATCACCCTGAATCCAGCACACTGACTGCATCACTATCAGCCTGAACCCCTCACACTTACTGTGTCACTGTCACCCTGACCCCCTCACACTCACTCCATCACCCTCACTCTGATCCCATCAGAAACACGCCATCACCGTCACCCTGACCTCTCACACTCACTCGGTCACCGTCACACTGACCCTTCACACTCACTCCATCACCGTCACCCGGACAACCTCACACTCACTCCATCACCCACCCCCTTGACCCCCTCACCCTCAGTCCATCACAGTCACACTGATCACATCACACTCACTCCATCACCATCAAACAGATCCCCTCACAGTCACTCCATAGCCGTCGCACTGACTCCGTCACACTCACTCCATCGCCCTCACCCTGCCCCCCTCACACTCACTCCATCACCATCATCCTGACCCCCTCACACTCACTCCATCACCATCACCCTGACCTCCCCACACTGACTCCATCACTGTCACAATGGTCCCCTCAGATTCAGTCCATCACTGTCACGCTGACTCCGTCGCACTCACTCCATCGCCCTCACTGTGACCCCCTCACACTCACACAATCACCGTCGCTGGAACCCCTCACATTCTCTCCATCACCATCAGCCTGACCCTCTCAAACTCACTCTGTCACCCTGAAAATGACCCACTCACACGTAATCCACAAGTGTCAATCTGACCACCTCATACTCACTCGATCACAGTTACCCTGACCCCCTCACACTCACTCCATCACGGTCACACTGACACCCTCACACTCACTCCATCACCATCACCCTTTCACACTCACATTCACTCCATCACCGTCACCCTGACCTTCACATTCTCACTCGATCACCGTCACACTGATCCCCTCAAACTCACTCCATCACCCTGAGCCTGACCCCCTCACCCACACTCCATCACCATCACACTGATCCCCTCACACTCTCTCCGTCACAGTTGCCATGACCCCCCACACACTCGCTCAATCACCGTCAAGCTGACTCCCTCACACTAACTCCATTGCCCACACCCAGACCCCCTCAAACTCACTCCATCACCATCACCCTTAACCAACTCCCACTCACTCCATCAGCGTCACCATGACCTACTCAAACTCACTCCATCACCCTGAACCTGACCCCCTCACATTCAATCCATCTGTGTCACCAAGACACCCTCACACTCACTCCATCGGTGTCATCCAGACACACTCACACTCACTGCATCACCGTCACGCTGACCACCTCACAGTCGAACCATCACAGTCACCCTGACACATGACTTTCACTCCAATACCCTCACACTGATCCCCTCACACTCACTCCATCACCGTCACCCTGACCCTCTCACACTCACGCCATCACCATCACCCTGACCCCCTCACACTCACTTCACCACCGTCACCCTGACCCCCTCATACTCACTTCATCACCATCACCCTGACGCCCTCACACTCACTCCATCACCGTAACCCTGACCCCGTCACACTCACTCCATCTGTGTCACCCAGACCCCTCAGACGCACTCCATAACCATCACCCTGACCCCCTCACACTCACACCAACACCATCATCCTGACCCCTTCACACTCACTCCTATACCGTCACTCTGACCCCCTCACACTCACTCCATCACTGTCACCCTGAATCCCTCAGTCTCACTCCTTCACCATCAATCTGATCCCCTCAAACTCAATCCGTCACCGTCACCATGACCTTCTCGCACTCCCTCCATCACCGTCAAACTGATATTCTCACACTCCCTCCATCACCGTAACCCTGACGCCCTCACACTCACTCCATCTGTGTCACCCAGACCCCTCACACTCACACAATCACCATCACCCTGAAAACCTCTCATTCACTCCATCACCGTTACGCTGATCCCCTCACACTCACTCCATCACTGTCAACCTGATCCCCTCACACTCACTCCATCACTGTCAACCTGACCCCCTCACACTCACTCCATCACCGTCACATTGATCCCCTCACACTCACACCATCACCATCACCCTGACCCCCTCTCATTCACCTCATCACCATCACCCTGACCCCCTCACACTCATTCCAACACGTCACCCAGACCCCCTCACACTCACTCTATCACGTCACCCAGACCCCCACACTCTCACTCCCTCACCGTCACACTGATCCTCTCACATTGACACCATCACTGACACCCTGACCCCCTCACTCTCAGTCCATCCGTGTCACTCTGACACCTTCACACTCACTCTATCACCGTTACCCTGACACCCTGACACTCACTCCATCACCGTCACCCTGACTCCCTCAGTCTCAGTCCTTCACCATCAATCTGATCCCCTCAAACTCAATCCGTCACCGTCACCATGATCCTCTCACACTCACTCCATCACCGTCACACTGATATTCTCACACTCCCTCCATCACTGTCATCCTGACCCCCTCAAACTCACACCAAAACCGTAACCCTAACCCCCTCACACTCACTCCAACACTGTCACACTGACTCCCTCACACTCACTCCATCACCAACACCCTGACCCCTTCACACTCACACCATCAGCAACATCCTGATCCCCTCACACTCACTCCATCACCGTCACACTGATCCCCTCACACCCACTCCAACACGTCACCCAGACCCCCTCACACTCACTCTATCACGTCACCCAGACCCCCTCACTCTCACTCCCTCACCGTCACACTGATCCTCTCACATTGACACCATCACTGACACCCTGACCCCCTCACTCTCAGTCCATCCGTGTCACCCTGACACCTTCACACTCACTCCATCACCGTCACCCTGACACCCTGACACTCACTCCAGCACCGTCACCCTGACTCCCTCAGTCTCACTCCTTCACCATCCCTCTGGTCCCCTCAAACTCAATCCGTCACCATCACCCTGACCCCTTCACACTCACACCATCAACAACATCCTGATCCCCTCACACTCACTCCATCACCGTCACACTGATACCATCACACCCACTCCATGACTGTCACACTGATCCCCCTCACACTCACTCCATCATGGTCACACTGACCCCCTCACACTCACTCCAAAAACGTCACACTGACCCCCTCACACTCACTCCATCATCGTCGACTGACCCCCTCACACTCACTCCATCACTGTCACCCTGACCCCCTCACACTCACTCCATCACTGTCACACAGACCCCCTCACATTTACTCCATCACAGTCAAGCTGACCCATCACTCTCACTCAAACACCCTCACCCTGACCCCCTCACTCTCTCTCCATCACTGTCACACTGAATCCCGCACATTCACTCCATCACAGTTACCCTGACCCGTCACTCTCACTCCAACCCCCTCACCCAGACGCCCTAACACTCACTCCATCACCAACACACTGACCCCTCATACTCACTCTATCATGGTCACACTGACCCCCTCACACCCACTCCATCACCGTCACCCTGACCCCCTCGCTCTGAATCCATCACAGTCACCCTGACCCGTCACTCTCACTCCAACCCCCTCACGCTGACCCTCTCAAACTCACTCCAACACCGTCACAGTGACCCCCTCGCTCTGAATCCATCACTGTCACCCTGACCCACTCACACTCACTCCAACAACGTCACCATGACCCTCGCATACACGCTACATCACAGTCTTGCTGACCCCCTCACTCTCACTCCACCACCGTCACGCTGACAACCTCACACTCGCGCCATCATCGTCACCCTGACCCCCACACACTCACTCCATTACCGTTACACTGATATTCTCACACTCCCTCCTTCACTGTCATCCTGACCAGTTCACACTCACTCCATCACCTTTGCCCTGACCGCCTCACACTCAAGGCATCACAGTCATATTGACCCCCTCACACTCAATCCATCACTGTCACCCTGACCCACTTACACTCGCTCCATCACTGTCACCATGAGCCCCTCACACTCACTCCATCACTGTCACCCTGACCCCTCACAATTGCCAGGTCACAATCTGTCTGACCATCTCACACATGCTGCGTCACTATCACCCTGACCCGCTCACTCTTTCTGTGTCACTATCAGCTTGACCCCTCACATTTATTGCGTCACTATCACCCTGACCGGTCACACCTCTGCCTCACTATCACCCTGACCGCCTCACAGTGACTGTGTCACTATCACCATGACCCCCTCACACTTACTGCATCACTGTCACCCTGATCCCCTCACACTTACTGCATCACTGTCACACTGACACCCTCACACTTGCTGCGTCATTGTCACCTTGACCCCCTCACACTTGCTGCGTCACTATCACTCTGACCCCCTCACACTTACTGCGTCACTATCACCCTGACTCACGCACACTGACTTCGTCACTATCAGCCTGACCCCCTCACACTTACTGCGTCACTGTCACCCCGACCCCCTCACACTTATTGCGCCACTGTCACCATGAGCCCCTCACACTCACTCCATCACTGTCACCCTGACCCCTCACAATTGCCAGGTCACAATCTCTCTGACCATCTCACACATACTGCGTCACTATCACCCTGACCCGCTCACATTTACTGTGTCACTATCAGCTTGACCCCTCACATTTACTGCGTCACTATCACTCTGACCCGCTCACACCTCTGCCTCACTATCACCCTGACCGCCTCACAGTGACTGTGTCACTATCACCCTGACCCCCTCACACTTACTGCATCACTGTCACCCTGAACCCCTCACACTTACTGTATCACTGTCACACTGACACCCTCACACTTGCTGCGTCATTGTTACCCTGACCCCCTCACACTTGCTGCGTCGCTGTTACCATGACCCCCTCAAACTGACTGTGTCACTATCACCCTGACCCCCTCACACTTACTGCACCACTATCTCCCTGACTCCCGCACACTGACTGCGTCACTATCAGCCTGACCCCCTCACACTTACTGCGTCACTGTCACGCTGACCCCCTCACACTTATTGCGCCATTGTCACCCTGATCCCCTCACACTCACTCCATCACCCTCACTCTGATCCCCTCAGAAACACGCCATCACCGTCACCCTGACATCTCACACTCACCCGGTCACCGTCACACTGACCCTTCACACTCACTCCATCACCGTCACACGGACAACCTCACACTCACTCCATCACCCTCACCCTGATCCCATCACACTCACTCCATCACCATCAAACTGATCCCCTCACACTCACTCCATCACCGTCAAACTGATCCCCTCACAGTCACTCCATAGCCGTTGCACTGACTCCGTCACACTCACTCCATCGCCCTCACCGTGACCCCCTCACACTCACACCATCACCGTCACACTGACCCTCTCACACTCACTCCATCACCGTCACCCTGAAACCCTCACAATCACTCCATCACTGTCACCCTGACCCCCTAACACTCACTCCATCACCATCACTCTGACCCCCTAACACTCACTCCATCACCATCTCCGTAACCCCTCACACTCACTCCATCACCGTCACCCTGACCCCCTCACACTCACTTCATCACCATCAGCCTGACGCCCTCACACTCACTCCATCACCGTCACCCTGACCCCCTCACACTCACTCCATCTGTGTCACGCAGACCTCTCACACTCACTCCATCACCATCACACTGACCCCCTCACACTCACTTCATCAGCATCACCCTGACGTCCTCACACTCACTCCACACCGTAACCCTGACCCCCTTACACTCACTCCATCACTGTCAACCTGATCCCCTCACACTCACTCCATCACTGTCAACCTGACCCCTTCACACTCACTCCATCACGGTCACATTGATCCCCTCACACTCACTCCATCACTGTCACACTGACCCCCTCACATTCACTCCATCACAGTCAAGCTGACACATCGCTCACACTCAAACACCCTCACCCTGACCCCCTCACTCTCTCTCCATCACTGTCACACTGATCCCCGCACATTCACTCCATCACAGTCACCCAGACCCGTCACTCTCACACCAGCCCCCTTACCCTGACGCACTCACACTCACTCCATCACCATCACACTTACCCACTCACACTCACTCCATCATGGTCACACTGACCCCCTCACACTCACTCCATCACCGTCACCCTGACCCCCTCAAACTCACTCCATCATCATCGCCTGGACTCCCTCACACTCATTCCCTCACCGTCACCCTGACCCCTTCACATTAACTCCATCACAGTCACACTGACCCGTCACTCTCACTCCAATCCCCTCACCCTGACCCCCTCACACTCACTCCAACACCGTCACAGTGACCCCCTCACTCTGAATCCATCACTGTCACCCTGACCCACTCACACTCACTCTATCAACGTCACCATGACCCTCCCATACTCGCTACATCACAGTCTTGCTGACCCCCTCACTCTCACTCCACCACCGCCACGCTGACAACCTCACACTCGCGCCATCACCGTCACCCTGACACCCACACACTCATTCCATCACCGTTACACTGATATTCTCACACTCCCTCCATCAATGTCCTTGACCAGTTCATTCTCACCTTAGCCCTGACCGCCTCACACTCACTCCATCACCATCGCCCTGACCCCCTCACACTCACCACATCACTGTCACACTGACCCACTCACAATCACTCCATCACTGTCACCCTGACCCCCTCACACTCGCGTCATCACTGTCACGCTGCCCCTGCACATTCACTCCATCACAGTCATCCTGACCCCCTCACTGTCACTCCATCATACTCACCCTGACCCCCTCACACTCACTGTATCACTGTCACACTGACCCCCTCACACTCACTCCATCACCGTCGCCCTGACCCCCTCACACTCACTGTATCACTGTCACACTGACCCCCTCACACTCACTTCATCACCGTCGCCCTGACCCCCTCACACTCGTTCCATCACTGTCACACTGACCCCCTCACATTCACTCCACCACAGCCAAGCTGACCCATCACTCTCACTCAAACACCCTCAACCTGACCCCTCACTCTCTCTCCATCACTGTCACACTGATCCCCGTACATTCACTCCATCACAGTCATCCTGACCCGTCACTCTCACTCCAACCCTCTCACCCTGACGCCCTCACAATCACTCCCTCACCGTCACCCTGACCCCTTCACATTCACTCCATCACAGTCACCCTGACCCGTCACTCTCACTCCAACCCCCTCACGCTGACCCCCTCAATCTCACTCCAATACCGTCACAGTTACCCCCTCACTCTGAATCAATCACTGTCATCCTGACCCACTCACATTCACTCCATCAACGTCACCATAACTCTAGCATGCTCGCTACATCACAGTCTTGCTGACACCCTCACTCTCACTCCACCACCGTCACGTTGACAACCTCACACTCGCGCCATCACCTTCACCCTGACCACCACACACTCACTCCATCACCGTTACACTGATATTCTCACACTCACTACATCACTGTCACACTGACCCACTCACAATCACTCCATCACTATCACCATGAACCCCTCACACTCACTCCATCACGGTCACACTAACCCCCTCACACTCACTCCATCACCGTCACCCTGACCCCCTCATACTCACTTCATCACAGGCTCCCTGACCCTCCCACACTCACTCCATCACTGTCGCCCTGACCCCCTCACACACACTCCATCACCGTCACCGTGACCCCCTCACACACACTCCATCACTGTCACCCTGACCCCTTCACACTCACTCCATCACCGTCTCCCTGACCCTCTCACACTCACTCCATCACCGTCACACTGACCCCCTCATACTCACTTCATCACAGGCTCCCTGACCCTCCCACACTCACTCCATCACCATCACCCTGACCCCCTCACACTCACTCCATCACCATCTCCCTGACCCTCTCACACTGACTCCATCACCGTCACCCTGACCCCCTCACACTCACTCCATCACTGTCACCCTGACCCCTTCACACTCACTCCATCACGGTCACACTGACCCTCTCACACTCACTCCATCACCGTCACCCTGACCCCCTCACACATTTTCATCACTGTCACCCTGAGACCCTCAAATTCACTCCATCACCGTCACATTGACACCCGTACACACACTGCATCACTCTCACCCTGATCCTTTCACACTCACTCCATCATGATCACACTGACACCCTCACAATCACTCCATCACCGTCACCCTGACCCCCTCACTCGCAGTCCATCACTGTCACCCTGACACCGTCACACTCTCGCCATCAGCATCATCCTGACCACCTCACACACTCTCCATCACCGTCACCCTGATCTCAGATTCACTCCATCACCGTCACGCTGAATCCCTCACACTCACTCCATCGCGCTCACCGTGACCCCCTCATACTCACACCATCACAGTCGCTAGACCCACTCACATTCACTCCATCACCATCAGCCGAACCCCCTCAAACTCACTCCGTCACCCTGCAACTGACCCCTTCACACTTAATCCACAACTGTCAATCTGACCCCCTCACACTCACTCGATCACTGTTACCCTGACCCCCTCACACTCACTCCATCACCGTCACGCTGAATCCCTCACACTCACTCCATCGCCCTCACCCTTACCCACTCCCACTCACTCCATCACCGTCACTCTCACCCCGTCAAACTCACTCCTTCACCGTTGCCGGACCCGCTCACATTCACCCCATCACCACCACCATGACCCACTCAAACTCACTCCATCACCCTGAACCTGACCCCCTCACACTCAATCCATCACAGTCAACCTGACCACGTCACACTCACTCCATCACCGTCACCCTGACCACCTCGCACTCACTCTATCTATGTCACCCAGACACCCTCACACTCATTCCATCTGTGTCACCCAGATACCCTCACACTCATTCAATCACCCTCACACTGACCACCCTCACACAGTCGCGCCATCACCGTCACACTGACCTCCTCACATTCACTCCATCACCGTAACCCTGACCCCCTCACACTCACACCATCACTGTAACCCTGACCCCTTCACACTCACTCCATCACCGTCACACTGAACCCTCACGCTAACTCCGTCACGTCACCCTGACCCTCTCACACTCACGCCATCACCGTCACCCTGACCCCCTCACACTCACTTCATCACCATCACCCTGACCCCTTCACACTCACTCCATCACATTCACACATACACCCTCACACTCACTCCATTACAGTCACACTGACGCCCCTCACTCACTCTATCACTGTCAGCCTGAGCCCCTCACACTTGCGCCACCGCCATCAACATGACCGCCTCCCTCTCACTCCATCACTGTCACACTGGACCCTCCACACTCATTCCATCACTGTCACAATGACCCCCTCACATTCACTCCATCACCGTCACGCTGACTCCCTCACACTCACTCCATCGCCTTCACCCTTAGCTCCTCGCACTCAATCCATGACCGTCACCCTGACCCACTTGCACCCAGTCCAATACCGTCACCCTGACCCCCTCATTCTCACTCGATCACCGTCACACTGATCCCTCAAACTCACTCCATCACACTGAACCTGACCCCCTCAAACACTCACTCCATCACCGACACACTGATACCCTCACACTCTCTCCGTCACCGTCACACTGACCCACTCACACTCACTCCATCACTGTCACGCTGACCCCCTCACAGTCGCGCCATCACCGTCACACTGACCTCCTCACATTCACTCCATCACCGTAACCCTGACCCCCTCACACTCACACCATCGCCCTCACCCTTAGCCCCTCGCACTCAATCCATGACCGTCACCCTGACCCACTTGCACTCACTCCAATACCGTCACCCTGACCCCCTCACTCTCACTCGATCACCGTCACACTGATCCCTCAAACTCACTCCATCACACTGAACCTGACCCCCTCAAACACTCACTCCATCACCGACACACTGATACCCTCACACTCTCTCCATCACCGTCACACTGACCCACTCACACTCACTCCATCACTGTCACGCTGACCCCCTCACAGTCACGCCATCACCGTCACACTGACCTCCTCACATTCACTCCATCACCGTAACCCTGACCCCCTCACACTCACACCATCACTGTAACCCTGACCCCTTCACACTCACTCCATCACCGTCACACTGATCCCCTCACACTAACTCCGTCACCGTCACCCTGACCCTCTCACACTCACTTCATCACCCTGAACCTGACCCCCTTACACCCACTCCATCAACATAACCCTGACCCCCTCACACTCACTCCATCACCCTCACACTGATCGCCTCAACTTCATTCCATTAGCGTCACCCTGATCCCCTCATACTCACTGCAACTCCGTCACCCTGACCACCTCACACTCACTCCATCACCGTCACACTGATCCCCTCACACTAACTCGGTCACCGTCATACTGACCCCATAACGCTCACTCCATCACTATCACCCTGACACCTTCACACTCGCGCCCTCACCATCACCCTGACCCCGCACATTCACTCCATCACACTCACGCTGACCCCCTCACTCTCACTCCATCACACTCACCCTGACCCCCTCACACTCACACTGTATCACTGTCACACTGACCCCCTCACACTCAATCCATCACCGTCTCCCTGGCCCCCTCACACACACTCCATCACCGTCTCCATGACCCTCTCACACTCACTCCATTCCGGTCACACTGACCCCTTCACACTCACTCCATCACCGTCACCCTGACCCCATCACACTCCCTCATCACCATCATCCTGACCCCCACACACTCACTCCATCACCGTTACAATGATATTCTCACACTCACTCCATCACTGTCACCCTGACCCCCTCACTCTCAGTCCATCACTATCACCCTGACACCTTCACACTCACTCCAACACCGTCACTCTGACCCCCTCACACTCAATCCATCACCGTCACCAATGACCCTTTCACACCCACTCCAACACCGTCACACTGATATTCTCACACTTCATCCATCACTGTCACCCTGACCAGTTCACACTCACTCCATCACCGTAGTCCTAACCCCCTCACACTCACTCCATCTGTGTCACTCAAACCCCCTCACACCCACTCCATCACCATCATCCTGACCCCCTCTCACCTACACCATCACCGTCACACTGATCCCCACACACTCACTCCATCACCGTCACACTGACCCCTCACACTCACTCCCTCACGGTCACATTGACCCCCCCTCACAATCACTCCATCACCGTCACACTGACCCCCTCACACTCACTCCATCACCGTCACCCCGACCCCCTCACACTCATTCCATCACTGCCACCCTGACCCCCGCACACTCGCGCCATCACCATCATCCTGACCCCCTCTCACCTACACCATCACCGTCACACTGATCCCCACACACTCACTCCATCACCGTCACACTGACCCCTCACACTCACTCCCTCACGGTCACATTGACCCCCCCTCACAATCACTCCATCACCGTCACACTGACCCCCTCACACTCACTCCATCACCGTCACCCCGACCCCCTCACACTCATTCCATCACTGCCACCCTGACCCCCGCACTCTCGCGCCATCACCGTCACCCAGATCCCCTCACACTCACTCCATCACCATCACCCTGTACCCCTCACATTCACTTCATCACAGTCACCCTGACCACATCACTCTCACTCGATCACCGTCACACTGATCCACTCACACTCACTCCATCACCCTGAACCTGACCCCCTTACACTCACTCCATCACCGTCGCCCTGACGCCATCACATTCACTCCATCACTGGACTTTGAACCCCCTGCACTCACTCCATCACTATCACACTGACCCCCTCACACTCACTCCATCACTCTCACCCTGACCCAATCACACTCACTTCATCAACGTAATCCTGACACCCTCACACTCACTCCATCATCGTTACACTGATCCCCTCACACTCACAAATCATCATCACCATGACCCAATCACGCTCACTCCATCACCGTCACCCTGACCCAATCACACTCACTAAATCACTGTCACCCTGACTCCCTCACACTCACTCCATCACCATCACCCTGACCCCCTCACACTCACTCCATCACCTTCGCCCTGACCCCCTCAAACTCACTCCAACACCGTCACGGTGACCCTCTCACTCTGAATCCATCACTGTCACCCTGGCCCACTCACAATCGCTCCATCACCCTCGCTCTGACACCCTCATTCGCACTCCATCACTGTCACACTGATGCCCTCACTCTCACTCCTTCACCATCAACCTGACCCCCTCACTCTCACTGCATCTCCGTCACCCTGACCCTCTCACACTCACTCCATCACTGTCACCCTGACCCCCTCACTCAAACCCCATCACCTTCCCCCTAATCCCTTCACACTCACACCAACATCTTTTCACTGAACCCCTCACACTCACTCCATCACCATTACAATGATATTCTCACACTCACTCCATCACTGTCACCCTGACCCCCTCAGGCTACGTCCATCACTATCACCCTGACACCTTCACACTTGCGCCATCACCATCACCCTGACCCCCTCACACTCACTCCAACACCATCATTCTGATCCCCCACACTCACTCCATCACCGTCACCCTGACACCCTGACACTCACTCCATCACTGTCACCCTGACTCCCTCAGTCTAACTCCTTCACCGTCACCCTGATCCCCTCAAACTCAATCCGTCACCGTCACCATGACCCACTCACACTCACTCCATCACCGTCACACTGATATTCTCACACTCCCTCCATCACCGTCACCCTGACCAGTTCACACTCACACCATCACCATCATGCTGACCCTCTCTCACCTACACCATCACGGTCACAAAGACCCCCTCAAACTCACTCCATCACCGTCACACTGACTCGCTCACACTCACTCCATCACTATCACCCTTAACCCCTCACACTCAATCCATCACCGTCACCCTGACCCACTTGCAATCACTCCATCACCGTCAATCTCACACCCTCACACTCATTCCATCACGGTCACTCTGACACCATCACTCTCACTCGATCACCGTCACACTGATCCACTCACACTCACTCCATCACCCTGAACCTGACCCCCTCACACTCACTCCATCACCGGCATTCTGGCCCTCACACATTCCCTCGATCACCGTCACCCTGACCCCCTCACACTCACTCCATCACTGCCACCCTGACCCCCTCACACTCACTACATCACCAGCACCCTGACCCCCTCACACTCACTCCAACACCATCACCGTGACCCCCTCACACTCACTCCATCACCGTCATACTGATCCCCTCACACTCACTCCATCACTGTCACCCTGACCCAATCACACTCACTCCATCAACGTAACCCTGACACCCTCACACTCACTCCATCACGGTTACACTGATTCCCTCACACTCACTCAATCACCATCACCCTGACCACTCACACTCACTCCATCACCTTCGTCCTGACAACCTCACACTCGCGCCATCACCATCACCCTGACTCCCTCACATTCACTCCATCACAGTCACGCTGACCCGTCACTCTCACTCCAACCCCCTCACCCTGACCCCCTCAAACTCACTCCAACACCGTCACAGTGACCCCCTCACTCTGAATCCATCACTGTCACCCTGAACCACTCAGAATCACTCCACCACCGTCGCCCTGACTCCCTCACAGTCACTCCATCAACGTCACCATGACCCTCGCATACTCGCACCATCACAGTCTTGCTGACACCCTCACTCTCATTCCACCACCGTCACCCTGACAACCTCATTCACGACACCATCGACACCCTGACCCCCTCACATTCACTCCATCACAGACACCCTGACCCATCACTCTCATTCCAACACCCTCACCCTGACCCCCTCATTCTCTCTCCATCACTGTCACACTGATCCCCGCACATTCACTCCATTAGCGTCACCCTGATCCCCTCAAACTCACTCCATCACCATCGCCCTGACTCCCTCACACTCATTCCCTCACCGTCACCATGACCCCCACACACTCACTCCATCATCGTTACACTGATATTTTCATACTCCCTCCTTCACTGTCATCCTGACCAGTTCACACTCACTCCAACACCTTAGCCCTGACCGCCTCACACTCAAGGAATCACAGTCACACTGACCCCCTCACAATCAATCCATCACTGTCATCCTGACCCACTTACACTCGCTCCATCACTGTTACCATGAACCCCTCACACTCATTCCATCACTGTCACCATGAAGCCCTCACACTTGTGCTATCACAGTCACCCTGCCCCCGCACATTCACTCCATCACATTCATCCTGACCCCCTCACTCTTATTCCATCACTCTCACCCTGACCCCCACACACTCACTATATCACTGTCACACTGACCGCCTGACACTCACTCCATCAACGTCACTATGACACCCTGACACTCACTCCATCACCGTCGCCCTCACCCCCTCACACTCATTTCATCGCCGTCACCCTGACCACCTCGCACTCACTCCATCGCGGTCACCCTGAACCCCTCACACTCACTCCATCACTGTCACCCTGACCCCATCACACTCACTCCATCGTGGTCACCCTGGCTCCCTCACACTCACTGCATCACTTTCACCCTGACGCCCTCACACTTGTGCTATCACAGTCACCCTGCCCCCGCACATTCACTCCATCACATTCATCCTGACCCCCTCACTCTTATTCCATCACACTCACCCTGACCCCCACACAGTCACTATATCACTGTCACACTGACCGCCTGACACTCACTCCATCAACGTCACTATGACACCCTGACACTCACTCCATCACCGTCGCCCTCACCCCCTCACACTCATTTCATCGCCGTCACCCTGACCACCTCGCACTCACTCCATCGTGGTCACCCTGAACCCCTCACACTCACTCCATCACTGTCACCCTGACCCCATCACACTCACTCCATCGTGGTCACCCTGGCCCCCTCACACTCACTGCATCACTTTCACCCTGACGCCCTCACACTTGTGCTATCACAGTCACCCTGCCCCCGCACATTCACTCCATCACATTCATCCTGACCCCCTCACTCTTATTCCATCACACTCACCCTGACCCCCACACACTCACTATATCACTGTCACACTGACCGCCTGACACTCACTCCATCAACGTCATTATGACACCCTGACACTCACTCCATCACCGTCGCCCTCACCCCCTCACACTCATTTCATCGCGGTCACCCTGACCTCCTCGCACTCACTCCATCGCGGTCACCCTGAACCCCTCACACTCACTCCATCACTGTCACCCTGACCCCATCACGCTCACTCCATCGTGGTCACCCTGGCCCCCTCACCCTCACTCGATCAACCTCACATTGCCCCCTCACACTCACGCCATCATGGTCACACTCATCCCCTCACATTCACTCTACCACCGTCAACCTGACCCCATCACACTCACTCCATCACGGTCACCCTGACCCCCTCACACTCACTCCATCTCTGTCACCCTGATCCCATCACACTCACTCCATCGTGGTCACCCTGGCCCCCTCACACTCACTGCATCACTTTCACCCTGACACTTCACACACACTCCGTCGCCGTCACCCTGAACCCTTCACACTCACTCCATCACCGTCGCCCTGACCGCCTCACACTCACTCCATCACTCGCACCCTGACCACCTCACTCTCACTCCATGAACGTCACCCGGACCCATCACACTCACTCAGTCGCTGTCACCCTAACCCCCTCACACTCACTCCACCACCATCACCCTGACCCCCTCTATCTCACTCCATCACTGTCACCCTGATCCCCTCACACTCACTCCATCACCCTCGCCCTGACACCCTCACTTGCACTCAATCACTGTCACACTGATGCCCTCACTCTCACACCTTCACCATCAACCTGATCCCATAACTCTCACTGCATCTCCGTCACCCTGACCCTCTCACACTCACTCCATCACCGTCACCCTTACCCACTCATTCTCACTACATCACTGTCACGCAGATCCCCTCACAATCACTCCATCACTGTCACCCTCACCCCATCACTTTCACTCCATCACCATCACACTGACCCCCTCACTCAAACCCCATCACCGTCGCCCTAATCCCCTCACACTCACTCCACCATCTTTTCACTGAACCCCTTACACTCACTCCATCACTATCACCCTGAACCCCTCACACTCACTCCATCACTGTCACCCTGACTCGCTCACACTCATTCCATCACCATCACCCTGACCCCCTCAAACGTATTGCCTCACCGTCACCCTGAACCACTCACACTCACTCCATCACTTTCACCCTGACTCCCTCACACTCACTCCAACACCGTCACCCTAAATCCTTCACACTCACTTCATCACCGTCACCCTGATCCCTTCACACTCACTCCATTACTGTCGCCCTGAACCCCTTCACACTCACTCCTTCATCGTTCTCCTGACCCTCCCCCACACTCACACCATGACCGTCACACTGACCCCCTCACACTCACATCATCACCGTCACACTGATCGCCTCACACTCACTCCATTACTGTCGCCCTGAACCCCTTCACACTCACTCCTTCATCGTTCTCCTGACTCCCTAACACTCAGACCATCACCGTCACACTGACCTCCTCGCACTCCCTCCATCACCGTCTCCCTTACAAACTGACACTCACTCCATCACCATCAACCTGACACGCTCACACACACTCCATCACTGACACCCTCACAATCAATTACCACCGTCAACCTGACCCCCTCACTTTCACTCCATGTCCTTCACCCTGACCCCCTCACACTCACTCCATCACTGTCTCCCTGACACCCTCACAATCACTCCATCACCGTCACACTGATCCTCTGACACTAACTACATCACAGTCAACCTGACCCCCTCACATTCACTACAACACCGTCACCCTGAACCCCTCACAATCACTCCATCGCTGTCACCCAGAACACCCTCACTCACTCCATCACCATCACCCTGACCCCCTCACTATCACTCCATCGCCGTCACCATGAACCCCTCACACTCACTCCATCACTGTCACCCTGACCCCCTCACACTCACTTCATCTCCGTCACTCTGAACCCCTCACACACACTCCGACACCGTTACCCTGACCACCTCACACTCACGCCATCACCGTCAGCCTGGCCCCCTCACACTCACTGCATCACTGTCACCCTCACACTCACTACGTCACCATCACCCAGACCCCTCACACTCACTCCATCACCATCACACAGACCCCTTCACACTCAATCCATTACCGTCACCGTGACTCCCTCACACTCACTCCATCACTGTCACCGTGACCGCCTCACACACACTCCATCAACGTCACCCTGACGCCCTCACACTCACTCCATCACCGTCACCCTGACCACCTCACACTCACGCCATCACCGTCAGCCTGGTCCCCTCACAGTCACTGCATCACTGTCACCCTCACACTCACTACGTCACCTACGCCCAGATCCCCTCACACTCACTCCATCACCATCACCCAGACCCCTTCACACTCAATCCATTACCGTCACACTGACCCCCTCACACTCACTCCATCACCGTCACCCTGACCCCCTCACACTCACTCCATCAGTGTCACACTGAACCCCTCACACTCACTCCAGTGCCGTCACCCTGAACCTTTCACACTAACTCCACCACCGTCACCCTGACACTCTCACATTCTCTCCTTCACCGTGACTCTAACCTCTCACACTCACACCATCACTGTCACACTGATCCCCTCACACTCACTCCATCACCATCACACTGAACTGCACACACCCACTCCATCAGCGTCATACCGACCTCCTCACACTCACTCCGTCATCGTCACCCAGACGGTCTCAAACTCACTCTATCACAGTCACACTGACCCCCTCACACTCACTCCAACACCGTCCTCCTGATCCCCTCACACTCACTTCATCAACGTTACCCTGACCCCCTAACACTCATGCCATCACTGTCACCCTGACCCACTCACGCACACTCCATCACCGTCACCCTGACCCCCTCACACTCACTACATCACTGTCACACTGACCCCCTCACACTCACTCCATCACCGTCATACTGATCCCCTCACACTCACTCCATCATCGTCACACTGACCCACTCACACTCAGTCCTTCACCATCACTCTGACCCCCTCACATTCACTCCAACACCGTCAACATGACTCCCTCCCAATCACTCTATTACCGTCACCCTGACCCCCTCCCACTCAATCCATCACCGTCACACTGACCCACTCACTCTCGCTCCATCACAATCACTCTGACAATCTCACACTCTTTCCATCACCATCACCCTGACCCACTCAGGGTCACTCCCTCACTGACACCCAGAACCTCTCACACAATTACTCAATCATCATCACCCTGACCCCCTCACACTCACTCCATCGCGGTCACACTGACCGCCTCACCCTCACTCCATCACGGTCACGCTGACACCCTCACACTCACTCAGTCACCATCACCCTGACCCCCTCACACTCACTCTATCACTGTCAACCTGACCCCCTCACACTCACTTAATCACCGTCACACTGATCCCCTCACACTCACACCATCACCATCACCCTGACCCCCTCTCATTCACTCCATCACCGTCACACTGATCCCCTCACACTCACTCCATCTCTGTCACCCTGACCCCCTCACACTCACTCCATCGCGGTCACACTGACACCCTCACACTCACTCAGTCACCATCACCCTGACCCCCTCACACTCACTCCATCACTGTCAACCTGACCCCCTCACACTCACTTAATCACCGTCACACTGATCCCCTCACACCATCACCATCACCCTGACCCACTCTCATTCACTCCATCACCGTCACACTGATCCC
This sequence comes from Chiloscyllium plagiosum, assembly GCF_037043375.1. Lineage (NCBI taxonomy): Eukaryota > Metazoa > Chordata > Chondrichthyes > Orectolobiformes > Hemiscylliidae > Chiloscyllium > Chiloscyllium plagiosum. Next base: position 48,780,307 of record NW_028270182.1, on the reverse strand, counting down.
CTCACACTCACTCCATCTCTGTCACCCTGACCCCCTCACACTCACTCCATCGCGGTCACACTGACCGCCTCACACTCACTCCATCACGGTCACGCTGACACCCTCACACTCACTCCATCAACGTCACCATCACACTGACACCCTCACATTCACTCCATCGTCGTCATCCTGACCTCTCACACTCACTCCTTCAGCGTCACCGTGACTCCCTCACATACACTCCATCACCGTCACACTGATCCCCTCACACTCACTCCATCACCGTGACAATGGTCTTCTCACACTCACTGCATCACCGTCACCCTGACCACCTCACACTCACTTCATCTCCGTCACTCTGAACCCCTCACACTCACTACGTCACCATCACCCAGACCCCCTCACACTCACTCCATCACCATCATCCAGACCCCTTCACACTCAATCCATTACCGTCACACTGACCCCCTCACACTCGCTCCATCACCGTTAGACTGACCCCCTCACACTCAATCCATCACCGTCAACCTGACCCCCTCACACTCACTACATCACTGTCACACTGACCCCCTCACACTCACTCCATCACCGTCATACTGATCCCCTCACACTCACTCCATCACCGTCACCCTGACACCCTACACGCACTACATCACGGTCACCCTGAACCCCTCACAATCACTCCGTCACTGTCACCCTGACCCCACTCTCACTCACTCCATCACCATCACCCTGACCATTCGCATTCACTGCATCACCGTCACCCTGACCCCCTCACTCTCACTCTATCACACACACTACATCACAGTCAGACTGACACCTCCCACTCACTCATCACAGTCACTCTGAACCCCTCACAATCAGTCCATCACTGTCAATCTGACCCCCTCACATTCACTCCGTCACCTTCACACTGAACCCATCACACTCACTCCATCACCTTCTCACTGAACCCCTTACACTCACTCCATCACCGTCACCCTGACCACCTCAAACTCACACTATCACCGTCACCCTGACCTTCTCATACTCACTCTGTCACCGTCACCCTGACCCCCTCACACACTCTCCATCACCGTCTCCCAAACCTCCTCGCACTCCCTCGATCACCATCTCCCTGACAACCTCACACTTACTCTATCACCGTCAACCTGACACCCTGTCTCTCACTCCATCAGCATCACCCTGACCCCCTCACACTCACTCCTGCACCATCACCCTGACAACCTCACACTCACTCCATCAACGTCACTCTGACCCCCTCACATTCAGTCCAACACCGTCAACGTAACTCCCTCCCAATCACTTTATTACCGTCACCCTGACCCCCTCCCACTCAATCCATCACCGTCACACTGACCCACTCACACTCGTTCCATCACAATCACTCTGACAATCTCACACTCTTTCCGTCACCATCACCTTGACCCACTCACGGTCACTCCCTCACTGAAACCCAGAACCTCTCACACTTACTCAATCATCGACACCCTGACCCCCTCACTCTCACTCCATCGCAGTCACACTGACCGCCTCACACTCACTCCATCATTGTCACACTGATCCCCTGACACTCACCCCGTCACCGTTACCCTGACGCTCTCACACTCACTCCATCACTGTCACACTGAACCCCTCAGACTCACTCGATCACCGTCACCCTGAACAGCTCACACTCACTCCATCACCGTCACCTTGACTCCCACACACTCACTCCATCACCTTCTCACTGAACCCCTCACAATCACTCCATCACTGTCACCCTGACCCCCTCACACACACACCATCACCGTCACCCTGACCCCCTCACACTCACTCCGTCACCATCTTCCTGACCGCCTCACATTCACTCCATCACCCTCACACTGCCCCCTCACACTCACTCCACCACCGTCACAAAGATCCCCTCACACTCCCTCCATCACCATCATCCTGACCCCCAACACTCACTCCAACACCGTCACCCTGACCCTCTCACTCTCCCTCAATCACCGCCTCCCTGACAACTGCACACTCACTCTATCACAGTCACCCTGACCGCCTCACACTTACTCGAACACCGTCACCCTGATCTCCTCACACTCACTTCATCTCCGTCACTCTGAACCCGTCACACTCACTCCATCATCGTCAACCCCACAGCCTGAGGCTCACTATATCACTGTCACATTGACCACCTCATACTCACTCCTTCACCGTCTTACTGATCCACTCACACTCACTCCATCACCGTCACCCTTACCCCCTCACACACACTCCATCACCGTCACCCTGACCCCCTCACACTCACTCCATCACCCTCACACTGCCCCCTCACACTCACTCCACCACCGTCACAATGATCCCCTCACACTCCCTCCATCACCGTCATCCTGACACCCCAACACTCACTCCATCATCGTCACCCTGACGCTCACACTCTCCCTCAATCACCGCCTCCCTGAGAACCGCACACTCACTCCATCACAGTCACCCTGAGCCCCTCACACTCACTCCATCACCGTCACCCTGACCTCCTCACACTCACTTCATCTCTGTCACTCTGAACCCCTCACACACACACTCCATCACCGTCACACTGAACCGCTCACACCCACTCCATCATCGTCACCCTGACTCCCTGAGGCTCAATATATCATTGTCACAATGACCACCTCACACTCACTCCATCACTGTCACCCTGACCCCCTCACACTCACTTCATCAGCGTCACCCTGACCCTCTCACACTCACTACATCGCTATCACCCTGACCCCGTCACACTCTCTCCATCACCGTCACCCTGACATCCTCACACTCACTCCATCAACGTCACCCTGACCCCCCTCACACTCTCTCTGTCACCATCACCATGACCCCCGCACACTCACTCCATCACCATCATCCTGACCCCTCACATTCACTCCATCGTCGTCATCCTGACCCCTCACACTCACTCCTTCAGCGTCACTGTGACCCCCTCACATACACTCCATCACCGTCACACTGATCCCCTCACACTCACTCCATCACCGTGACAATGATCTTCTCACACTCACTCCATTGCCGTCACACTGATCCCCTGACAATCTCCCTATCACCATCACCCTGAAACCCTCACAGTCACTCCATCACCGTCAAACTGACCCCCTTGCACTCACTCCATCGCAGTCACCCTGACACTCTCACACTCACACCGTCACCGTCAGTGTCACACTGACCCCCTCACACTAAATCCATCGCCGTCACACTGACCCCCTCACACTCACTCCATCACCATCATCCTGACCCCTCTGACACTCACTGCATCTCCGTCACACTGATCCCCTCATACTAACCCCAGCACTGTCATCCTGAATCCCCTCACACTCACTCCATACCGTCACTCGCTCAGCCTCACACTCGCCCTGACCCCCTCAACCCACTACATCACCGTCACCCTGATCCCCTCACACTCACTCCATCACCGTCACCCTGACCCCCTCACACTCACTTCATCAGCGTCACCCTGACCTTATCACACTCACTGCATCGCCATCACCCTGACCCCCTCACACTCTCTCCATCACCGTCACCCTGACGTCCTCACACTTACTCCATTACCGTCACCCTGACCCCCTCACACTCACTCTGTCACTGTCACCATGACCCCCTCACACTCACTCCATCACCATCACCCTGACCCACACACACTCAGTCCGTCACTGTCACACTCACAGCCTCATATTTAGTCCACCACTGTCACGCTGACCCCTCACACTCAGTCTGTCACCATCACCATGACCCCCTCACACTCACTCCATCACAGTCACGCTGATCGCCTCACACTCAGTCCATCACCGTAACAATGATCTTCTCACACTCAGTCCATCGCCCTCACACTGACCCCCTGACAATCTCCCCTTCACTGTCACCCTGAAACCCTCACAGTCACTCCATCACCGTCACCCTGACACCCTCACACTCACACAGTCACCGTCAATGTCACACTGACTCCCTCACACTCACTCCATCACCGTCACCCTGAACCCCTCACACTCACTCCATCACCCTTACCCTGACCCCTTCACACTCACAACATCACTGTAACACTGACCCCCTCACACTCACTCCATCTCCATCACCCGGACCCCCTCACATTCACTCCATCACCATCACACGGATTCCCTTGCAAACACTCCATCACCAACACCTTGACCGCTCACACTTACTCGTTCACTGACACCCTGAACCCCTCACACTCACTCAATCACCGGCACCCTGACACACTCACAATCACTTAATCACCGTCACCCTGACCCCCTCACACACACTCCATCACCGTCATACAAATTCTCTAACACTCACTCCATCACCGACACACAGATCCACTCACTCTCTGGCCATCACCATCACACTGACCCCCTCACACTCACTCCATCACAGTCACACAGACCGCCTCACACTCACTCCATCAGTGTCACCCTGACTGCCTCACACTCACTCAATCACCGTCACACTGATCCCCTCACACTCACTCCATCACCGTCACTCGGTCGACCTCACACTCACTCCATCACTGGCACTCTGACCCCCTCACACTCACTCCATCACCGTTACCCTGACCCACTCACACTCACTCCACCACTGTCACCCTAACCCTCTCACACTCACTCCATAACCGTCACCCTGACCCCCTCACACTCACTCCATCACCGTCACCCGGACCCCCTCACAACCACTAAATTACTGTCAGACCGATCCCCTCGCACTCACTTCATCACCCTGACCCCCTCAAACTAACTCCATCACCGTCAACATGACTCCCTCACAATCACTCCATCACCGTCACCCTGACCCCCTCCCACTCAATCCATCGCCGTCACACTGACCCACTCATACTCACTTCATCACTATTATCCTGACACCCTCACACTCACTCCATCACCGTCACCCTGACCCCCTCACACTCACTCACTCAGTGACACCCTGAACCCCTCACACTTATTCAATCACCGTCACCCTCACCCCCTCACACTCACTCCATCACAGTCACACTGACCACCTCACACTCACTCTATCACGGTCACGCTGACCCCCTCACACTCACTCCATCATTGTCACACTGCTTCCCTCACACTCACTCCATCAGCGTCACCCTGATCCACTCACACTCACTCCATCACCCTCATACTGACACTCTCACACTCACTCCATCACCCTCACCCTGACCCCCTCACACTCACTGCATCACCGTCATCCTGATCCATCACAACCACGACATCACCGTCAGACTGATCCCCTCACACTCACTCCATCACCGTCAACATGACTCCCTCCCAATCACTCTATCACCATCACCCTGACCCCCTGACCCCCTCCCACTCAATCCATCACCGTCACACAGATCCACTCACACTCACTCCACCACAATCACTCTAACAACCTCACACTCACTCCATCACCGTCACCCTGACCCACTCACGGTCACTCCCTCACTGACACCCAGAACCCCTCACATTTACTAAATCACCGTCACCCTGACCCCCTCACGCTCATTCCATCGCGGTCACACTGACCGCCTGTGGTGAAAGGGTTAAAATTGTGTCCCAATACATGTGTGGATCTAACCGAAAATGGAAGGTGTCGCTTAGTCCCGTGTGAATCTTATTATACACCTTCCCGTGTGAATCTTCTTATCTGTATGTAACTAGATTGGAATGTGTTTTTTAGCCTTGCTCTGCTGTTCACATGAATGTTTATATCTGGAAAAGAGTATATCAGCTGGAAAAGTCTCCAGTTCGGTAGAGTCTGCTCCGGGGTTGCATTTAACCGCCGAGCGTGGGTTGTTGGCAACCGCTCTACGAGAACTGACGGCTCCCAGTTCCGGTAACACGTAGAGTGAGTATAAACCAGACCCGTTGTAAGTACGAGACCTGGTTGTGGCGACGCTGCGGGGAATAAAACACTTATATTCTAGCAGACTCGCCTCTTGGCTGTTTGTTCTGTGTCAGACTACTTTCCTGCGAGCCTGGTCCTTGACCTTGAGAATTTTTAAAAACATTTTGGCGTAGCCGGCAGGATCAATCGCAATTGAGGAAAGATTTTGATACAGAACAATGTTTTGGAAAAAGGCTAAGAAACCAGAGGAACAAACTGTGGAGGTCCCGACCGTCCCGGGATGGCATGGACCGTGGCATGGCGTGGCAGTTTGTTTGAGAAATGGTGGGGGGCGACCGGAGAACTGGGAGGCCGAGGGCGTAGGAACCCCAGGGTCGCTGCTGTCCACCCTTGAGAGGATCCCAGTCCTGCCGAAGAACCCCTTGCCTGGGGTACAGCGGAGGATGTGGGCCTGTGCGGCGGCTTGTAGACAACAGTCAGACAAGCGCCAAAAAGCTGAAGCAGAATTAGCCCTCCTGAAACATGAGCAGGGACTCAGTTCGGGAGATGCCTCTATGTTGAGGCAGGAAATTATGAAGTTAAAAGCTGAATTGACAGCATTAACTGAACTAGCAGGACGAACTATTATGTATCTGTCTGCTAAGAAACGGAAAGAGAAAAGGAAGGTCCCTCGAACCCCGGACCCGGTACAAGTACGGGCGTTTGTAGCCCAGTTAAATAACGGGGATCGGTGGGATATCGATCATTGGGATGGGAACATTTGGGGAGATTCAGATGATCAGTACGAAGAGGACCCACCCGTACTCCAAGCTAAACCAGTGGTTAGGAGAAAGCAGGTTCAGAGACGTCTCCCAGTGCAACGGGAGGTAATGTTAGATGAGGAAGGAAACCCTATACGGAATGAACAAGGGGAGGCAATTATGCATGAATTACCGCGGGCTCAGCCTCCTGCAGAATTCTCTGAATTAACGGAAGACTTCACTACCGATGAGGTGCTGTTTATCACCCAGAAAACCCGACGTAATCCTGGGGAGCCGTTAGAGCTATGGCTAATTTGGCTCCTCGAGGAAGGGGGGCAACAAGTGCAGGTAGACTATCAGGATGCTCCCAAGTTTGGTGGATTAGCAAAGGATGCTGCCATAGACCTGGGGTACCGCAGACAAGCCAAGGATATGGTAATAGATCGCAGTATGGGGACCTTATTTGGGATGTATGCCAGGGCAGTGGCCGAACAGTATCCCTTCCCGTCCGATTGGCCCCCCTTGGAAGGAACTTGGACAACAATTAAGGAAGGGGTTCAGAGGCTAACCCGATTGTGTGTGCGGGATGCCCTGTTGCTGGGAGTGCTGGACGAGGTAGATAACACAAATGTTAGTAGACAGACTAGAGACCACCTAGTGAAGACTGCCCCCCCCCCATTATAAACCACTGTTATTAACCATAATGTTGAGTGGACGGGGAGAATCCCTAGGAGATGCCCGTAGTATGATGAGGGAGATGGGTGGTTTGGGGGATTGGGGACCCACAACCCGTGCTTCTCAGGGGGGCACGGAGGGGCGTCGCCCTGAGGCTCGGGCAGGGGAAAAAGTAAACCCTAATCAAGGAAGTAACCAAGGCCCCTCACGGCGTGCTTTGTGGCAAGCTTTGATACGGGCGCAGGTCCCAGCATCGGAGATTGATGGCCTACCTACACCGGAATTAAAAGACTTATGCAGACGAAAGGGACTGAAGGTGTCTCGGGTAGAGACGGAGTCCCGACCCACTATGGAAGACCTAGTGGAATTACTAACACAAAAATGTCAGACACGGGGTCCGGTTGTTAATGAGCCTCGAAGGGGTGGAACTTCCACTTCCCAGCGGTGGGAATCCTCGGAGGACGAGGAGGAGGAGGAGGTACGGCCTCCCCTCCGAGAGTGTTATAAAGTGGATAGGCGTGGCCGGAAACCTAGTAAGAAAGGCAAGAACAAAGAAGGGCGAGGCAAACGTCTTTACCCAGTGCTGTCTGGGGAAGATGAATGGGAGGAACAATAGGAATCGGGCCAAGCCCCAAGGGTTTGCCCACGAACGAGCCAATGGTCAGCAGACGACATTCGACCTCATGTATCATTGACTATCTATTGGCGCAAATCCGTCCAAACCGTTATGGCTCGAGTGGACACAGGGGCGGAGGCCACCTTAATCTATGGGACGCCCCATAAGTTTAAAGGAACCCCAGTCACGCTGGTTGGGCTGGGAGGTAATCTGATTGAAGGAAAAACAGTACAATTGCCCCTAAAGATAGGTACAATGCCCATTAAAACTTATTCAATTATCATTACACCGGTTAGAGAATGGATCCTGGGAATGGACATTCTGGCCGGTTTAACACTTCACCTCCAACAAGGGAAGTTTGAATTTGGAATCACGAAAATGGCTTTGCGCTGTAGGACGGTGTTAGTGGGAAAGGTTAAAATGGACCCCTTCCCCATCCCGATCGCCGATCGCGGAATAAGTCTTAGACAGTATATGATTCCCAGCGGACATAAAGAAATATCCGCCACAATTAAGGATTATTTGGAAGCGGGAGTGCTTAGGACATGCACCACGGCGTGGAATAACCCCTTATGGCCCGTACATAAAGCCGATGGGTCATGGCGGATGACGGTAGATTATCGGCAACTAAACCGTCACACTCCGGCCTTGACGGCAGCGGTCCCGGATGCCGTCACTATTATAGGACGAATCCAACATCATCCAGGGGTGTGGTACGGAGTAATTGATTTGGCTAATGCCTTCTTCACAATTCCTATTCCCGAAGATAGGCAGGAACAGTTCGCATTCACTTGGGAGGGTAGACAATTCACGTTCACGCGATTGCCCCAAGGATATCTACATAGCCCTACTATCTGCCACCGGATAGTTGCAGAACACTTGGCTGCCTTTAAAGTGCCTGACGAAGTGATGATCTCGCACTATATTGACGATATGATGATACAGGGGACAAGTCAGAAGCAGGTTCAGGAATTGCTGGACCAACTGGTTCAACATATGCGAGGATATGGGTGGGAGATCAACCCAGCCAAAATCCAGGGTCCCTCACAAACGGTAAAATTCTTAGGAATCGTGTGGAACAAGGGGGAAAGGGAAATCACTGCGAAAGCTAAAAATAAGATTCAGGTCTTTGCCGTCCCTCACACCCAGAAGGACGTGCAGCAATTTATTGGGTTATTCGGATTCTGGAGACAGCATATTCCCCATTTAGGACAAATTTAAAACCTTTGTATCGAGTTACGAGGAAAAAGGCAGCGTTCGAATGGACGGAGGTCCATCAAACTGCGTTTGAAATGGCCAAGCAAGCGATACAGCAAGCTGTATCCTTGGGAAAGATACAGTCAGGACCTGTAGAACTGCAAGTCTCAGCACAGGGGGATTATGCCAATTGGAGCTTATGGCAAAAACAGGGAAGAACCCGTAAGCCACTGGGATTTTGGTCCCGAAAATTACCCCCGGCAGGGGAACGGTATACCCCCTTTGAGAAACAGTTATTAGCATGCTACTGGGGCTTGGTGGAAACCGAAGCCCTGACCATTGGACATGAAGTGATCATGAGAACAGCTATCCCTATTCTTCCGTGGGTACTTAGTGACCCCACTACCCACCGAATAGGAACTGCCCAAGAGAGCAGCATCATTAAATGGAAATGGTATGTGTCGGAGAGAGTGCGGACTGGACAGAAAGGAGTGTCAGTCCTACATGAGCAAGTGGCGGAGGCCCCTGAGGAAGGGGAAAAACGGTTTGAGGTGATTGAATACAAGGAATCACCCGTTAAGATGGGAAAACGGTATGATGAACTGACCCCGGATGAACAAGCCACGGCTTGGTTCGTAGATGGGTCAGCCCAATGGAAAGCGGGACAGCGTAGATGGAAAGCTGCCGCCTTTAACCCAAAACAAGGCACTACCCTAGAAGAATTAGGGGAGGGAAAAAGTAGTCAGTGGGCAGAATTAAAAGCAGTGCATATGGTAGTCATGCAAGCTGGGGTCATGGGAATTTGTTTGTTCTCTGACTCGTGGTCAGTGGTTAACGGCATGACACAATGGATGCCAACTTGGCAGGCCAATCAGTGGATGATCCAGAATAGGGAAGTATGGGGTGAACAGTTATGGGAAGATATATGGGAGAAAGCTCAATACCTGGTCATATACATCACCCACGTAGATGCCCATACATCTCGAAATGATGTGGAAGCTCTACATAACCGATATGTGGATGGTATCGTCCGAACCATGATGGTGCAAAGGGGCACCTCGGTGGACCTAGCTAGATGGGCACACCTTAAGGCTGGGCACTGGGGAGTGCAAGGAACCTTGCAATGGGCTCGAGACCGAGGAATAGATCTTATGGTAGATGATGTTAAGACTGCAGTAAACCAGTGTGAGCAGTGTCAACATCAGCGGCAGGGAGTGCCCCAACACATGATGGGACATATCCATCGGGGGGATGGTCCGGGACAGAGCTGGCAAATGGACTTTGTGGGTCCCTTACCCTCCTCACAAGGATGTAACCACATATGTACAGCTGTGGACACTATGTCTGGGGTTTTGGTAGCCCATCCCTGTCGTCACAACAATCAACAGGCTACCTTGCGATGTTTAGATTTGATTGAACAATTTTATGGATTGCCCATACAGGTCCAGAGTGACAATGGCTCCCATTTCACAGGAAGGGCGGTAAAGCAGTGGTGTCACGATAACCACGTGGAATGGGTTTATCATGTACCCTATCACCCACAAGCTGCGGGACTTATAGAACGAATGAATGGGCTTCTGAAGTCCTCACTACGAAAAGCAGGAGGTTGCAATGACTTAACAGGTTGGAAGAAGCAACTAATTCGGGTGGTGAAACAAATTAATAACCGCCCATTAGGAAATGGGGTAACACCCTTGAATAGGATGATACGAGTATGTGATACCCCAAAGACTCAGCCTATTAAAATGTGGAAATTCGCTGAGGAAGCTGATATTCCCGTAAGGGCCACGCCGGCTTCGGCTGGACTGGACCTACGAGCACTAACTGCCCAGACTTTGATCCAACAGAAACCTACGGTGATTAAGACCGGATTAGGATTGATTTGTCCCCCTGGAACCTATGGGCATATCCTCCCGCGGTCGGGACTGTCACTAAAGGGGATTGATGTGATGGCAGGCGTAATTGACGCGGACTACCAAGGGGAGTTGGGGGTGATCCTGGTCAACATCACCGCTGAACCTTACGTGATACAGAAGGGGGACAGAATAGCGCAATTGGTCATTAAGCCATGTAACCTTACAACGGTGGAAGAGACGGGAGCTCCCGTTACGGTTACTGAGCGTGGGACGGGGGGATTTGGGTCTACTGACACTAAGGGGGCCAAGGTATGGGTGCGCCAGACGACCGCCCCCCCCCAGGCCGGCCGAAATCATAGCACAGGGGAAGGACAGTCTGGTCACCATTATGTACCCCGGGGACCCGACCTGGGCAAACGTCCCGGCGAACCAGTGCTACTTACGTGAGACCTAAATAATGTTGTAATTGCTATGCACCCGCAGGCTGGCCCTCCGCCTTGAACATGGGGTGGTCATGGGGATTGCGACTCCTATTGGCGATGTTCGCGATCGGATGGCCACTCCAGGGCATCGGTATCACGGCCTGGACGCTGGTACCGGTCGCCCGCCATGAGGTGTGGTGGGAGGCCAGTAGCCAGCGACGGACGCAGGACAATTTTACATGTGAACCCGGTCAGCAGTGCGTTGTTCTGACTCTCACCAGCGACTGTCAATTGTACACGTGTGCACAGTGCTACATGCGCCGGGATGGGGAAAAATATGACATATCGTTCATACCGCCTAATTGCACCATGGTGGTAAATGCCCAAGTCAAGACGTGTTTGTGGGACCGACGCACCCAGACATGCGGGACAACGGGGACTCATTGGAGCGTCACAGCTCGGGGGGAAGATCTGTGGCTGCGCAATGCCACCGATATTCGGAATCGTCATCGATTCATGTGGTTAATAATGGTACTGCCCTCGACGAACGCCCCGTCTGAGGCGTTATTAAACCCCACGCGGGGCGGGCCAGCCACGGGGGGCGTGCGGTCGCATCGAACGCAGTTGGCCCCTATTATGTCAACTTGTCAACAGATGGCCCGGGCGGTACTGCACACTGATGTTCATTGGCGGGTACAGTTGCCCCTCATACCCGAGTGTCATACCAAGAGGCGGCGACGAGCGTGGTACGACACTCTGCTGGGAGGCGCAGGAACTGTTATGGGTATCTCGAATGCCATTGACTCTGAGGTGACCCGTACTAAATTATCTAACACGGGACAGGCCACCTCACAAGGACTACATACTATTGGAAGGTGGATGCCATCCGTAATGATGACTCAAGGAGAGACAGCTGAAATAATGATACGATCTCTGCAATGGGAACTGGATGTCTGGGGTGCCACTCAGGAACTGTTTGAGAACATTACGGCTCAGTTAAATTGGACTGCCTGTCATATTCAAATGTTGCATGCTCAAATACAGAAAGAACGCTTTTTGCGTGTGGTAACATCCCCCAATGTACAAGCGTGGAGGGGACTATGTAATGTATCTGAGAAATTGTGGATGATAACCCATCCAGAGCGAACATGGTGTAACGCAACTATGTGTAACGGATACTTTGTTACCATGAATGTAACCCACACTGTTACGGTCTGTCGATATTATGTATTACCAGTGATTACATCTTCTGGATATTATTTTCTGAAGACAAGGGGACAGTGGTTTAGCCCAGATACCAATATTACCTATGATCTGTCCGCTTGTGAACAGACTGATCAGGGGAAAACTTGCCTACTGATGGACAGGTATCGGGACCCTTGCTTGACTAAGGGAACGGCCCTGTGCGAATGGACTGTTGAGACTCCAAGGGACATGATGTGGCAGATTGGGCCACACACGCTCTGTGTGGCTACCAATAATCCACATCCTATGCTTCCCTCAGCACCGTTCTCGGGATGCCTCTCAAATGTCTATCAGTGGCACTGGCAGAATCAGACCTATTTGTTGACCACTTATAGCAGTGCTCGCCACTTTACCAAGGTGCAGTGGAAAGTGCTGATGAATCCTTGGAACATTTCCCTGGATCGGTTTAAGCGAGCATTGGACCGATCCGAGGAGCTTAAGCAGATATTACGAAAGCATCAAACCAATGTCACCAAGGTTACGGTGTCTACCTTTATACATGGACAGGAGGTAGTACATGCTGCCCGTGTAGTGGACGTGGAGTCAGCTCATCATTGGTGGGACATATTGAGTGGTATGTCCTCCACTGCGTGGACATTCCTGTTCCCACCCTTGTCGATCCTGGTAGCGGTCCTGGTGATTTTAACATGCTGTAATGTCCTGACTTGCTTGTATATTTGGCGTGTACGTAGGCGCTTGTTAGAAAGAATACATATGGGCATAATGTAACACATGTATTGGGCCAAGCGGTGGAATGTGGTGTGTCCCAATACATGTGTGATCATAATGTAACACATGTATTGGGCCAAGCAGTGGAATGTGGTGTAAAATTATGTCCCAATACATGTGTGAATCACAATGTAACACATGTATTGGGCCAAGCAGTGGAATGTGGTGTAAAATTATGTCCCAATACATGTGTGATCATAATGTAACACATGTATTGGGCCAAGCGGTGGAATGTGGTGAAAGGGTTAAAATTGTGTCCCAATACATGTGTGGATCTAACCGAAAATGGAAGGTGTCGCTTAGTCCCGTGTGAATCTTATTACACACCTTCCCGTGTGAATCTTCTTATCTGTATGTAACCAGATTGGAATGTGTTTTTTAGCCTTGCTCTGCTGTTCACATGAATGTTTATATCTGGAAAAGAGTATATCAGCTGGAAAAGTCTCCAGTTCGGTAGAGTCTGCTCCGGGGTTGCGTTTAACCGCCGAGCGTGGGTTGTTGGCAACCGCTCTACGAGAACTGACGGCTCCCAGTTCCGGTAACACGTAGAGTGAGTATAAACCAGACCCGTTGTAAGTACGAGACCTGGTTGTGGCGACGCTGCGGGGAATAAAACACTTATATTCTAGCAGACTCGCCTCTTGGCTGTTTGTTCTGTGTCAGACTACTTTCCTGCAAGCCTGGTCCTTGACCTTGAGAATTTTTAAAAACACCGCCTCACACTCACTCCATCGCGGTCACACTGACTCCCTCACACTCATTCCATCAGTGACACACTGATCCCCTGACACTCACCACATCACCGTCACCCTGACCCTCTCACACTCACCCCATCACCGTCACCCTGACACCCACACACTCACTCCATCACCTTCTCACTGAAACCCTCACACTCACTCCATCACCGTCACCCTGACCCCGTCAAACTCACTCCATCATCGTCACCCTGGGACTCTCTCGCTCACACCATCACCGTCATACTGACCCCCTCACTCTAAATCCAATGCCGTCACACTGACCCCCTCACACTCATTCCATCAACGTCACCCTGACCCCCTCAACCCCACTCCATCACCGTCACACTGATCCCCTCACACTCACTCGATCACCATCAATCGGTCGACCTCACACTCACTCCATCACCGGCACTCTGACCCCCTCACACTCACTCCATCATCGTTACCCTGACCCAGTCACACTCACTCCATCACTGTCACCCTAACCCCTTCACAGAAACTCCATCTCCGTCACCCTGACCCCCTCACATTCACTCCATCACCGTCACCCTGACCCACTCACACTCACTGCATCACTATGATCCTGACACCCTCACACTCACTCTGTCACCGTCACCCTATCCACCTCACACTCACTCCACCACTGTCACCCTAACCCCCTCACACCACTCCATCACCGTCACCCTGACCCACTCACACTCACTGCATCACTATGATCCTGACACCCTCACACTCACTCTGTCACCGTCACCCTATCCACCTCACACTCACTCCACCACTGTCACCCTAACCCCCTCACACCACTCAATCACCGTCACCCTGACCCACTCATACTCACCCCATCACCGTCACCCTGACCCACTCACACTCACTCGCTCACTGACACCCTCAACCCCTCACACTCACTCCATCACCGTCACACAACCCCCCTCACACTCATTCCATCACGGTCACCCTGACCCTCTCACACTCGCTTCTTCAGTGTCACCATGACCCACTGACACTCACTCCGTCACCCTGACCTTGACCCCCTCACACTCACTCCATCACCATCACCCGGACCACCTCACAACCATTACATCACCGTCCGACTGACCGCCTCGCACTCACTCCGTCACCCTGACCCCCTCACACTCACTCCTTCACCCTCACACTGACCCCCTCACACTCACTCCATCACCCTCACCCTGACTCCCTCATACGCACTCCATCACCGTCACCCGGACCCCTCACAATCACGACATCACCATCAGATAGATCCCCTCACACTCACTCAGTCACCCTGACCGCCTCACACTCACACTATCACCGTCACCCTTAACCCCTCGCACTCACTCAATCACCGTCACCCTGACCCACTCACATTCACTCCAATACCGGCACCCTGACCCGTTCACCCTCACTCGTTCACTGACACCCTGAACCCCTCACACTTACTCAATCACCGTCACCCTTAACACACTCACAATCACTCCATCACCGTCACCCTTAACACACTCACAATCACTCCATCACCGTCACCCTGACCCCCTCACACTCACTCCATCACCGTCACACAAATCCCCTCACACTCACTCCATCACAGTCACACTGATCGCCTCACACTCACTCCATCACGGTCACCCTGACCCCCTCACAGTCACTCCATCAGTGTCACCCTGACCGCCTCAAACTCACTCCATCACAGTCACTCGGTCGACCTCACACTTACTCCAACACCTGCACACTGACCCCCTCACACTCACTCCATCATTGTTACGCTGACCCACTCACACTCACTCCATCTCCGTCACTCGGACCCCCTCACATTCACTCCATCACCGTCAGAGTGATCCCCTCGCACTCACTCCGTCACCCTAATACTCTCAAACTCACTCCATCACACTCACCCTGACCCCCTCCAACTCAATCCATCACTGTCACACTGACCCACTCACACTCAGTCCATCACTATCAACCCGACGCCCTCACACTCGCTCCGTCACCGTCACCCTGACGCACTCACACTCACTGACACCCTGACCCCCTCAAACACACTCAATCACCGTCACCCTGACCCACTCACACTCACTCCATCACCGTCACCCTGACCCCCTCACACTCACTCGCTCACTGACACCCTAAACCCCTCACACTCACTCAATCACCGTCACCCTGACCCACTCACAATCACTCCATCAAAGTCAACCTGACTGCCTCACACTCACTCCATCCCCCTCACCCTGACCCACTCACACTCACTCCGTCACCGTCACCCGTACCACCTCACAACCATTACATGACCGACAGACTGACCCCCTCGCACTCACTCCCACACACTGACCCCTTCACACTCACTCCATCACCCTCACCCTGACCCCCTCACATTCACTCCATTATCGTTACCCTGACCCACTCACACTCACTCCATCACTGTCACCCGGACCCCCTCAAATTCACTCCATCACCGTCAGAGTGATCCCCTCGCACTCACTCCGTCACCCTGATACTCTCACACTCACTCCATCACACTCACCCTGACCCCCTCCAACTCAATCCATCACTGTCACACTGACCCACTCACACTCAGTCCATCACTATCAACCCGACGCCCTCACACTCGCTCCTTCACCGTCACCCTGACCCACTCACACTCACTGACACCCTGACCCCCTCAAACACACTCAATCACCGTCACCCTGACCCACTCACACTCACTCCATCACCGTCACCCTGACCCCCTCACACTCACTCGCTCACTGACACCCTAAACCCCTCACACTCACTCAATCACCGTCACCCTGACCCACTCACAATCACTCCATCAAAGTCACCCTGACTGCCTCACACTCACTCCATCTCCCTCACCCTGACCCACTCACACTCACTCCGTCACCGTCACCCGTACCACCTCACAACCATTACATGACCGTCAGACTGACCCCCTCGCACTCACTCCCACACACCTACCCCTTCACACTCACTCCATCACCCTCACCCTGACCCCATCACATTCACTCCATTATCGTTACCCTGACCCCTTCACACTCACTCCATCACTGTCACCCTAACCCCCTCACAGTCACTCCCTCTCCGTCACCCTGACCCCCTCACATTCAATCCATCACCGTCACACTGACCCACTCACACTCGCTCTATCACAATCACTCTGACAACCTCACACTCACTCCGTCACCGTCACCCTGACCCACTCCCGGTCACTCCCTCACTGATCCCCTGACCCCCTCACACTCACTCCATCACCGTCACACAGATCCACTGACTCTCGGGCCATCACCATCACACTGACCCCCTCACACTCACTCCATCACAGTCACACGGACTGCCTCAAACTCACTCAATCATCGTCGCCTCGACCCCCTCAACCCCACTCCATCACCGTCACACTGATCCCCTCACACTCACTCCATCATCCTTACACTGACCCACTCCCATTCACTCCAGCACTGTCATCCTAACCCCCTCACAGTCACTCCATCTCCGTCACCCTGATCCCCTCACACTCACTCCATCACCGTCAACATGACTCCCTCATAATCTCTCCATCACAGTCACCCTGACACCCTCCCACTCAATCCATCACCGTCACACTGACCCACTCACACTCACTCCATCACTATCATCCTGACACCGTCACACTCACAACATCACTGTAACCCTGACCCCCTCACACTCACTCCATCAGTGACACACTGACCCCCTCACACTCACTGCTTCACGGTCACACAAATGCCCTCACACTCACTCCATCACCGTCGCACAGATCCACTCACTCTCAGTCCATCACCATCACACTGACCCACTCACAATCACTCCATCACCGTCACCCTGACCACCTCACACTCACTCCATCACCGTCACACTGACTGCCTCACACTCACTCTATCACAGTCACCCTGACCCTCCTCACACTCACTCCATCAGTGTCACCCTGACCGCCTCACACTCACTCCATCACAATCAATCGGTCGACCTCACACTCACTCCTTCAGCGTCACCCTGAACCCCTCACATTCACAACATCACTGTAACCCTGACCCCCTCACACTCACTCCATCACCATCATCCTGACCCCTTCACACTAACTCCATCTCCGTCACCCGGACCCCCTCACATTCACTCCATCACCGTCAGAGAATTCCCCTCGCACTCACTCCATCACATTCACCCTGACCCCCTCCCACTTAATTCATCACCGTCACACTGAACCACTCACACTCACTCCATCACTATCATCCTGACGCCCTCGCACTCGCACCATCACCGTCACCCTGACCCACTCACACACACTCGCTCAATGACACCCTGAACCCCTCACACTCACTGAATCACCGTCACCCTGACCCACTCACAATCACTCCATCACCGTCACACAAATCCCCTCACACTCATTCCATCACGGTCACCCTGACCCTCTCACGCTCGCTCCATCAGTGTCACCCTGACCGCCTCACAACCATTACATCACCGTCAGACTGTCCCTCTCACACTCACTCCATCACCTTGACACTGACCCCCTCACACTCGCTCCATCACCGTCACCCGGACCACCTCACAACCATTACATCACCGTCAGACTGCGACTCACACTCACTCCGTCACCCTCACACTGACCGCCTCACACTCACTCCATCACCCTCACCCTGACCCCCTCACACTCACTCCACCACCGTCACCCGGACCCGTCACAACCACGATATCACCGTCAGACAGATCGCCTAACACTCACTCAGTCACCCTGACCCCCTCACACTCACTCTATCACCGTCACCCTGACCCCCTCCCACTCAATCCATCACCGTCTCACTGACCCACTCACACTCGCTCCATCACAATCACTCTGACAACCTCACACTCTATCCGTCACCGTCTCACTGACCCACTCACGCTCACTTGCTCACTGACACCCTGAACCCCTCACACTTACTCAATCAACGTCACCGTGACCACCTCACACTCACTCCATCACAGTCACACTTACCGCCTCACACTCACTCCATCACCGTCACCGTGACCCACTCACACTCACTCCATCGCCCTCATACTGATACTCTCAACACTCACTACATCACCCTCACCCTGACCCCCTCACACTCACTCCATCACTGTCACCCTGACCCCTCACAACCACGACATCACCATCAGACTGACCCCCTCACACTCACTCCATCACCGTCAACATGACTCCCTCACAATAACTCTATCACCGTCCCCCTGACCCCCTCCCACTCAATCCATCACCGTCACACTGACCCACTCACACTCGCTCCATCACAATCACTCTGACAACCACACACTCACTCCGTCACCGTCACCCTGACCCACTCACGGTCACTCCCTCGCTGACACCCAGAACCCCTCGCACTTACTCAATCACCATGAACCCCTCACACTCACTCTATCTCCGTCACCCGGAGCCCCTCACATGCACTCCATCACCATCACACTGATCCCGTTGCAAACACTCCATCACCCACACACTGACCCCCTCCCACTCACACCATCACCAACACCTTGACCCACTCACACTTACTCGCTCACTGACACCCTGAACCCCTCACACTCACTCAAACACTGGCACCCTGGCCCACTCACAATCACTCAATCACCGTCACCCTGACCCCCTCACACTCACTCCATCACCGTCACACAAATTCCCTAACACTCACTCCATCACCGTCACTCGGTCGACCTCACACTCACTCCATCACCGGCAATCTGACCCCCTCACACTCACTCCATCATCGTTACGCTGACCCACTCACACTCACTTCATCACTGTCACCCTAACCCCGTCACAGTCACTCCATCTCCGTCACCCTGAACCACTCACATTCACTGCATCATCGTCACCCTGACCCACCAACACTCACTCCACCACTGTCACTATAACCCCCTCAAACTCACTCCATCACAGTCACACTGACCCACTCACACTCACTCCATCAGCGTCAACCTGATCCCCTCACTCGCACTCTATCACATATTGAACGCATCATTTTTACTCCATCAGCGTCATCCTGACCCCCTAATACTCACTCCAGCAGTGTCACACTGACCGCCTCACTCTCACTCAATCACCGTCACCTTTAACCCCTCACACTCACTCCATCACCGGCACACTGACCCTGTCACACTCACTTCATCTCCGTCACCCTGACCGCCTCACACTGACTCCATCACTGTCACCCTGAATCTCTCACACTCACACCATTACCGTCACACTGACCCCCTCAAACGCACTCCATCACTGTCACACTGACCCTCTCACCCTCACTCCATCACAGTCACCCTGACGCCCTCACACTCACTCCATCACCGTCACCCTGACACCCTCACACTCACTTCATCACCGTCACCCTGACCCGCTCACACTCACTCCATCACAGTCACCCTGACGCCCTCACACTCACTCCATCACCGTCACCCTGACACCCTCACACTCACTTCATCACCGTCACCCTGACCCGCTCACACTCACTCCATCACTGTCACCCTGACCCTCTCACACTCACTCCATCACCGTCACACTGATTCGCTCACATTTACTACATAACCGTCACCCTGACTCCCCCACACTCACTCGATCAGTGTCACACTGACCGCCTCACACTCACTCCATCACCGTCACATTAAACCCCTCACACACACTCCATCACCGTCACACTGATCCCATCACAGTCACGCCATCATCGTCACTCGGTCAACCTCACACTCACTCCATCACTGTCACCCTGACCCTCTCAAACACACTCCATCACCGTCACATGGATCCCGTCACACTCACTCCATCATCGTCACTCGGTCAAACTCACACTCAATCCATCAGTGTCACACTGAATGCCTCACACTCACTCCATCACCTTCAGTCAGTCAACCTCACACTCACTCCATCACCGGCACACTGACCCCCTCACACTCACTTCATCTCCGTCACCCTGACCCCCTCACACTCACTCCATTACTGTCACCCTGACCCCCTCACACTCACTTCATCTCCGTCACCCTGACCCCCTCACACTCACTACATCACTGCCACCCTGACCCCTCTCACACTCACTCCATCACCGTCACACTGATCCCGGCACACTCACTCCATCATCGTCACTCGGTCAACCTCACACTCACTCCATCAGTGTCACACTGACTGCCTCACACTCACTCCATCAACATCAGTCCGTCAACCTCACACTCACTCCATCACCCGCACACTGACCCCCTCACACTTACTCCATCACTGTCACCCTCTCCCTCTCACACTCACTCCATCACCGGCACACTGACCCCCTCACACTCACTCCATCACCGTCACCCTGACCCTCTCACACTCACTCCATCACTGTCACCCTGACCCCTCTCACACTCACTCTATCACCGTCACACTAATCCCTTCACAATCACTACATCACTCTCATCCTGACCCCCCCAAACCAATCCATCACCGTCGCACTGAACCACACACAATCACTCCATCACCGTCACCCTGACCCCCTCACTCGCACTCCATCACAGTCACACTGACTGCCTCACATTTACTCCATCACCGTCACCCTGACCACCTAACACTCACTCCAGCAGTGTCACACTGACCGCCTCACTCTCACTCAATCACCATCACCTTAAACCCCTCACAGTCGCTCCATCACCGGCACACTGGCCCCCTCACACTCATATCATCTCCGTCACCCTGACCCTCTCACACACACTCCATCACCGTCACACTGATCCCCTCACATTTACTCCATAACCGTCACCCTGAACCCCTCACACTGTCCATCAGTGTCACACTGACCGCCTCACACTCACTCAATCACCGTCACATTAATCCCCTCACACACACTCCATCACCGTCATACTGATCCCATCACACTCACTCCAGCAGTGTCACACTGACCGCCTCACTCTCACTCAATCACCGTCACCTTAAACCCCTCACACTCACTCCATCACCGGCACACTGACCCCCTCACACTCACTTCATCCCAGTCACCCTGATCCCCTCACACTCACTCCATCACAGTCACCCTGACCCTCTCACACTCACTCCATCACCGTCACACTGATCCCCTCACATTTACTCCATAACCGTCACCCTGACCCCCCACACTCACTCCATCAGTGTCACACTGACTACCTCACACTCACTTCATCACTGTCACCCTGACGCTCTCACACACACTCCATCACCGGCACACTGATCCCATCACACTCACTCCATCATCGTCACTCGGTCAACCTCACACTCACTCCATCAGTGTCACACTGACCGCCTCACACTCACTCCATCACCGTCACTCGGTCAACCTCGCACTCACTCCATCCACCGCACACTGACCCCTTCACACTTACTCCATTTCCATCACCCGGACTCCCTCACACTCATCCATCACCGTCACACTGACCCCCGTCACACTCACTTCATCTCCGTCACCCTGACGACCTCACACTCACTCCATTACTGTCACCCTGTCTTTCTCACAATCACTCCATCACAGGCCCACTGACCCCCTCACACTCACTTCATCTCCATCACCCTGACCCCCTAACACTCACTCCATTACTGTCACCCTGACCCCCTCACACTCACTCCATCACCGTCACCCTGACCCTCTCACATTTAGTACATCACCGTCACACTGATCCCTTCACATTCACTACATCACTGTCATCCTGACCCCCCCAACTCAATCCATCACCGTCACACTGACCCACTCACACTCACTACATCACTGTTAACCTGACCCTCTCACACGCACTCCATCACCGTCACACTGCTCCCCTCACACTCACTCCATCACCGCCACTCGGTCAACCTCGCACTCACTCCATACCGGCACAGTGACCCCCTCACACTCACTGCATCACCGTCACCCTGACCCCCTCACACTCACTCCGTCAGTGTCACTCTGACCACCTCACACTCACTTCATCACTGTCACCCTGACGCTCTCACACACACTCCATCACCGGCACACTGATTCCATCACACTCACTCCATCATCGTCACTCGGTCAACCTCACACTCACTCCATCAGTGTCACACTGACCGCCTCACACTCACTCCATCACCGTCACTTGGTCAACCTCACACTCACTCCATCCACCGCACACTGACCCCTTCACACTTACTCCATCTCCATCACCCGGACTCCCTCACACTCATCCATCACCGTCACACTGACCCCCGTCACACTCACTTCATCTCCGTCACCCTGACGACCTCACACTCACTCCATTACTGTCACCCTGTCTTTCTCACACTCACTCCATCACCGGCCCACTGACCCCCTCACACTCACTTCATCTCCATCACCCTGACCCCCTAACACTCACTCCATTACTGTCACCCTGACCCTCTCACACTCACCCCATCACCGTCACACTGATCCCCTCACATTTACTCCATAACCGTCACCCTGACCCCCGCACACTCACTCCGTCAGTGTCACTCTGACCACCTCACACTCACTTCATCACTGTCACCCTGACGCTGTCACACACACTCTATCACTGGCACACTGATCCCATCATTTTGGGGCTGTTTTCACTAGAGAAAAGAAGGTTTAGGGGTGACTTGATTGAGGTGTACAAGATGATTAGGGGGTTAGATAGGGTCGACAGTATGAACCTTTTCCCGCGTATTGAGTCGGGTATTACAAGGGGGCATAGCTTTAAATTAAGGGGGGGTAGATATAGGACTGATGTTAGGGGTAGGTTCTTCACTCAGCGAGTCGTTAGTTCATGGAATGCCCTGCCAGTAACAGTGGTGGACTCTCCCTCTTTATGGGCATTTAAGAGGGCATTGGATAGGTATATGGAGGATAGTGGGTTAGTGTAGTTTAGGTGGGCTTGGATCGGCGCAACATCGAGGGCCCAAGGGCCTGTACTGCGCTGTATTCTTCTATGTTCTATGTTCTATCACACTCACTCCATCATCGTCACTCGGTCAACCTCACACTCACTCCATCAGTGTCACACTGACCGCCTCACACTCACTCCATCACCGTCACTCGGTCAACCTCACACTCACTCCATCCACCGCACACTGACCCCTTCACACTTACTCCATCTCCATCACCCGGACTCCCTCACACTCATCCATCACCGTCACACTGACCCCCGTCACACTCACTTCATCTCCGTCACCCTGACGACCTCACACTCACTCCATTACTGTCACCCTGTCTTTCTCACACTCAGTCCATCATCGGCCCACTGACCCCCTCACACTCACTTCATCTCCATCACCCTGACCCCCTAACACTCACTCCATTACTGTCACCCTGACCCCCTCACACTCACTCCATCACCGTCACCCTGACCCTCTCACATTTAGTACATCACCGTCACACTGATCCCTTCACATTCACTACATCACTGTCATCCTGACCCCCCCAACTCAATCCATCACCATCACACTGACCCACTCACACTCACTACATCACTGTTAACCTGACCCTCTCACACGCACTCCATCACCGTCACACTGCTCCCCTCACACTCACTCCATCACCACCACTCGGTCAACCTCGCACTCACTCCATACCGGCACAGTGACCCCCTCACACTCACTGCATCTCCGTCACCCTGAGTCCTCAATCTCGCTCCATCACCGTCACCCTGACCCCCCTAACTCAATCCATGACCGTCACACTGACCCCCTCACACTCACTTAATCTCCGTCACCCTGACCGCCTCACACTCACTCCATCAGTGTCACTCTGACTGCCTCACACTCACTGCATCAGTGTCACTCTGACCCCCTCACACTCACTCCATCACCGTCACACTGGCCCCCTCACACTCACTCCGTCACCCTGACCCCCACGCACATTCACTCCAACACCATCACACTGATCCCCTCACCCTCTCTCCATCAACGTCACACTCATCCCCTCACACTCACTCCATCACTGTCACACTGACCCCCTCACACTCACTCGGTCAACTTCAAACTGATTCCCTCACACTCACTCCATCACCGTCTCTCTGACACCCTCACACTCACATTATTTCCATCACACTGACACCCTCACATTCGCTCCATCACCGTCACCATGCCCCTCTCACACTCAGTGCATCACTGTCACCCTGACCCTATCACACTCACTCCATCACCGACACACTGACCCCCCACACTCACTCCATCAGTGTCACACTGACCGCCTCACACTCACTCCATCACCGTCACCCTGACGCCCTCACACTCACTCCATTACTGTCACCCTGTCCCTCTCACACTCACTCGGTCAACTTCAAACTGATTCCCTCACACTCACTCTATCACCGTCTCCCTGACACCCTCACACTCACATTATTTCCGTCACACTGACACCCTCACATTCGCTCCATCACCGTCACCATGCCCCTCTCACACTCAGTGCATCACCGTCATCCTGACATCCTCACACTCACTCCATCATCGTCACCCTGACCCCCTCACCCTCACGCTATCTCCGTCACACTGACCCCCTCTCACTCACTCCATCACCGACTCCCTGACCCCCTCACACTCACTCCATCACTGTCACCCTGACCCTCTCACACTCACTCCATCACCGACACACTGACCCCCCACACTCACTCCATCAGTGTCACACTGACCGCCTCACACTCACTCCATCACCGTCACCCTGACGCCCTCACACTCACTCCATTTCTGTCACCCTGTCCCTCTCACACTCACTCCATCACCGTCACCCAGACCCTCTCACACTCACTCCATCACTGTCACCCTGACCCTCTCACACTCACTCCATCACCGACACACTGACCCCCCACACTCACTCCATCAGTGTCACACTGACCGCCTCACACTCACTCCATCACCGTCACTCGGTCAACCTCACACTCACTCCATCCACCGCACACTGACCCCTTCACACTTACTCCATCTCCATCACCCGGACTCCCTCACACTCATCCATCACCGTCACACTGACCCCCGTCACACTCACTTCATCTCCGTCACCCTGACGACCTCACACTCACTCCATTACTGTCACCCTGTCTTTCTCACACTCACTCCATCACCGGCCCACTGACCCCCTCACACTCACTTCATCTCCATCACCCTGACCCCCTAACACTCACTCCATTACTGTCACCCTGACCCTCTCACACTCACCCCATCACCGTCACACTGATCCCCTCACATTTACTCCATAACCGTCACCCTGACCCCCGCACACTCACTCCGTCAGTGTCACTCTGACCACCTCACACTCACTTCATCACTGTCACCCTGACGCTCTCACACACACTCTATCACTGGCACACTGATCCCATCACACTCACTCCATCATCGTCACTCGGTCAACCTCACACTCACTCCATCAGTGTCACACTGACCGCCTCACACTCACTCCATCACCGTCACTCGGTCAACCTCACACTCACTCCATCCACCGCACACTAACCCCTTCACACTTACTCCATCTCCATCACCCGGACTCCCTCACACTCATCCATCACCGTCACACTGACCCCCGTCACACTCACTTCATCTCCGTCACCCTGACGACCTCACACTCACTCCATTACTGTCACCCTGTCTTTCTCACACTCAGTCCATCATCGGCCCACTGACCCCCTCACACTCACTTCATCTCCATCACCCTGACCCCCTAACACTCACTCCATTACTGTCACCCTGACCCCCTCACACTCACTCCATCACCGTCACCCTGACCCTCTCACATTTAGTACATCACCGTCACACTGATCCCTTCACATTCACTACATCACTGTCATCCTGACCCCCCCAACTCAATCCATCACCATCACACTGACCCACTCACACTCACTACATCACTGTTAACCTGACCCTCTCACATGCACTCCATCACCGTCACACTGCTCCCCTCACACTCACTCCATCACCGCCACTCGGTCAACCTCGCACTCACTCCATACCGGCACAGTGACCCCCTCACACTCACTGCATCTCCGTCACCCTGAGTCCTCAATCTCGCTCCATCACCGTCACCCTGACCCCCCTAACTCAATCCATGACCGTCACACTGACCCCCTCACACTCACTTCATCTCCGTCACCCTGACCGCCTCACACTCACTCCATCAGTGTCACTCTGACTGCCTCACACTCACTGCATCAGTGTCACTCTGACCCCCTCACACTCACTCCATCACCGTCACACTGGCCCCCTCACACTCACTCCGTCACCCTGACCCCCACGCACATTCACTCCAACACCATCACACTGATCCCCTCACCCTCTCTCCATCAACGTCACACTCATCCCCTCACACTCACTCCATCACTGTCACACTGACCCCCTCACACTCACTCGGTCAACTTCAAACTGATTCCCTCACACTCACTCCATCACCGTCTCTCTGACACCCTCACACTCACATTATTTCCATCACACTGACACCCTCACATTCGCTCCATCACCGTCACCATGCCCCTCTCACACTCAGTGCATCACTGTCACCCTGACCCTCTCACACTCACTCCATCACCGACACACTGACCCCCCACACTCACTCCATCAGTGTCACACTGACCGCCTCACACTCACTCCATCACCGTCACCCTGACGCCCTCACACTCACTCCATTACTGTCACCCTGTCCCTCTCACACTCACTCGGTCAACTTCAAACTGATTCCCTCACACTCACTCTATCACCGTCTCCCTGACACCCTCACACTCACATTATTTCCGTCACACTGACACCCTCACATTCGCTCCATCACCGTCACCATGCCCCTCTCACACTCAGTGCATCACCGTCATCCTGACATCCTCACACTCACTCCATCATCGTCACCCTGACCCCCTCACCCTCACGCTATCTCCGTCACACTGACCCCCTCTCACTCACTCCATCACCGACTCCCTGACCCCCTCACACTCACTCCATCACTGTCACCCTGACCCTCTCACACTCACTCCATCACCGACACACTGACCCCCCACACTCACTCCATCAGTGTCACACTGACCGCCTCACACTCACTCCATCACCGTCACCCTGACGCCCTCACACTCACTCCATTTCTGTCACCCTGTCCCTCTCACACTCACTCCATCACCGTCACCCAGACCCTCTCACACTCACTCCATCACTGTCACCCTGACCCTCTCACACTCACTCCATCACCGACACACTGACCCCCCACACTCACTCCATCAGTGTCACACTGACCGCCTCACACTCACTCCATCACCGTCACCCTGATACCCTCACACTCACTCCATCACTATCACACTGATCCCCCCACACTCACTCCATCAGTGTCACACTGACCGCCTCACACTCACTCCATCACCGTCACTCGGTCAACCACACACTCACTCCATCACCGTCACCCTGACGCCCTCACACTCACTCCATCACCGTCATCCTGACACCCTCATACTCACATCACAACCGTCACCCTGACCCCATCACACTCACACCATCACCGTCAGTCAGTCAACCTCACACTCACTCCATCAGTGTCACACTGACCGCCTCACACTCACTCCATCAGTGTCACACTGATCCCATCACACTGACTCCATCATCGTCACTCGGTCAACCTCACACTCACTCCATTATGTCCCCCTGACCCTCTCACACTCACTCCATCACTGGCAAATTGACCCCGTCACACTCACTCCATCACTGTCACCCTGACCCTCTCACACTCACTCCATCACCGACACACTGACCCCCCACACTCACTCCATCAGTGTCACACTGACCGCCTCACACTCACTCCATTACCGTCACCCTGACGCCCTCACACTCACTCCATTACTGTCACCATGACCCTCTCACACTAACTCCATCCCCCTCACCCTGACTGCCTCACACTCACTTCATCACTGTCACCCTGACCCCCTCACAGTCACTCCTTCACCGTCACCCTGACCCCCTCACACTCACTCCATCACCGTCACACTGGCCCCCTCACACTCACTCCGTCACCGTCACCCTGACTCCCCCACACACTCACTTCAACACCATCACACTGATCCCCTCACCCTCTCTCCATCAACGTCACACTCATCCCCTCACACTCACTCCATCACTTTCACACTGACCCCCTCACACTCACTCGGTCAACGTCACCCTGATTCCCTCACACTCACTCCATCAACGTCTCCCTGACACCCTCACACTCACATTATTTCCGTCACACTGGCACGCTCACATTCACTCCATCACCACCACCATGCCCCTCTCACACTCAGTGCATCACCGTCATCCTGACATCCTCACACTCACTCCATCATCGTCACGCTGACCCCCTCACCCTCATGCTATCTCCGTCACACTGACTCCCTCTCACTCACTCCATCACCGTCTCCCTTACCCCCTCACACTCACACCGTATTCGTCACCCAGACCCTCTCACACTCACCCCATCACCGTTACACTGACCCCCTCACACTCACTTGATCACAGTCACGTTGACCCCCTCACTCTCACTCCATCACCGTCACCCTGAACCTCTCACACTCACTCTATTTCCGTCACACTGACCCCATTAAACTCACTCCATCACTGTCACCCTGACCCCCTCATATTCTCTCCATCACCGTCACACTGATCCCCTCACACTCACTCCATCACCGTCACCCTGACCCCCTCACACTCACTCCATCACCGTCACACTGGCCCCCTCACACTCACTCCATCACCGTCACCCTGACCCTCTCACACTCACTCCATCACTGTCACCCTGACCCTCTCACACTCACTCCATCACCGACACACTGATCCCTCACATTCACTCCATCAGTGTCACACTGACCACCTCACACTCACTCCATCACCGTCACCCTGACGCCCACACACTCCCTCCATTACTGTCACCCTGACACCCTCACACTCGCTCCATCACTTTCACACTGATCCCCTCCACACTCACTCCATCAGTGTCATACTGACCGCCTCACACTCATTCCATCACCGTCACTCAGTCAACCACACACTCACTCCATCACCGTCACACCGATCCCCTCAAACTCACT
The DNA here is from genome assembly GCF_037043375.1 of Chiloscyllium plagiosum. Lineage (NCBI taxonomy): Eukaryota > Metazoa > Chordata > Chondrichthyes > Orectolobiformes > Hemiscylliidae > Chiloscyllium > Chiloscyllium plagiosum. Next base: position 48,750,259 of record NW_028270182.1, on the reverse strand, counting down.
CCATCACCGTCACCCTGACGCCCTCACACTCACTCCATCACCGTCACCCTGACCCTCTCACACTCACTCCATCAGTGTCACACTCCCCGCCTCACACTCACTAAATCACCGTCACATTAATCCCCTCACACACACACCCTCACCATCACACTGATCCCATCACACTGACTCCATCATCGTCATCGGTCAACCTCACACTCACTCCATTACTGTCCCCCTGACCCTCTCACACTCACTCCATCACCGTCACCCTGACACCCTCACACTCGCTCCATCACTTTCACACTGATCCCCTCCACACTCACTCCATCAGTGTCATACTGACCGCCTCACACTCATTCCATCACCGTCACTCAGTCAACCACACACTCACTCCATCACCGTCACACCGATCCCCTCAAACTCACTCCATCACCGTCACCCTGACGCCCTCACACTCACTCCATCACCGTCACCCTGACCCTCTCACACTCACTCCATCAGTGTCACACTCCCCGCCTCACACTCACTAAATCACCGTCACATTAATCCCCTCACACACACACCCTCACCATCACACTGATCCCATCACACTGACTCCATCATCGTCATCGGTCAACCTCACACTCACTCCATTACTGTCCCCCTGACCCTCTCACACTCACTCCATCACCGTCACCCTGACTCCCTCACACTCACTCCATTACTGTCACCCTGACCCTCTCACACTCACTCCATCACCGTCACCCTGACTGCCTCACACTCACTTCATCACTGTCACACTGATCCCCTCACACTCACTCCATCACCGTCACTCGGTCAACCTCACACAAACTCCATCATCGGCACACTGACCCCCTCACACTCACTACATCACTGTCATCCTGACCCCCCATCTCAATCCATCACCATCACACTCACCCACTCATAATCACTCCATGACCGTCACTCTGACCCCCTCACTCGCACTCCATCACAGTCACACTGGCTGCCTCACATTTACTCCATAACTGTCACCCTGACCCCATAACACTCACTCCATTCGTGTCACACTGCCCGCCTCACAGTCGGTCAATCACCGTCACCTTAAACCCCTCCCAGACACTACATCACCGTCACACTGATCCCGTTACACTCACTCCATCATCGTCACTCGGTCAACCTCACACTCACTCCATTACCAACAAACTGACACCCTCACACTCACTTAATCTCCGTCAGCCTGACGCCCTCACACTCACTCCAATACTGTCACCCTGACCCCCTCACACTCACTCCATCACCGTCGCCCTGACGCCCTCACACTCACTTCATCACCATCACCCTGACCCTCTCAAACTCACTCCATCACTGTCACCCTGACCCTCTGACACTCACTCCATCACCGACACACTGACCCCCCACACTCACTCCATCAGTGTCACACTGACAGCCTCACACTCACTCCATCACCGTCACCCTGACGCCCTCACACTCACTCCATTACTGTCACCCTGTCCCTCTCACACTCACTCCATCACCGACACACTGACTCCCCAAACTCACTCCATCAGTGTCACACTGCCCGCCTCACACTCACTCCATCACCGTCACCTTAAACCCCTCCCACACACTCCATCACCGTCACACTGATCCCGTTACACACACTCCATCATCGTCACTCAGTCAACCTCACACTCACTCCACTACCCACAAACTGACACCCTCACACTCACTTCATCTCCGTCACCCTGACGCCCTCACACTCACACCATCACCGGTACACTGACCCCGTCACACTCACTTCATCTTCGTCACCCTGACCCCCTCACACTCACTCCAATACTGTCACCCTGACCCCATCACACTCACTCCATCACCGTCGCCCTGACCCGCTCACACTCACTCCATCACTGTCACCCTGACCCTCTCACACTCATTCTATCACTGTCACACTGATCCCCAAATCTCGCTCCATCACCGTCAACCTGAGCCCCTAACATTCACTCCATCACTGGCACACTGACCCCCTCACACTCACTCCATCACTGTCACCCTGTCCCCTTCACACTCAATCCATCACCGTCACCCTGACTCCCTAATACTCACTCCAGCAGTGTCACACTGACCGCCTCACTCTCACTCCATCTTTGTCACCCTAACCACCTCACACTCACTCCTTCATCATCACGCAAACCCCCTCACACTCACTCCATCACCGTCATCCTGACACCCTCACACTCACTTCATCACCTTCACTCTGACCCGCTCACACTCACTCCATCACTGTCACCCTGACCCTCTCACACTCACTCCATCACCGTCACACTGATCCGCTCACATTTACTACATAACCGTCACCCTGACTTCCCCACACTCACTCCATCAGTGTCACACTGACCGCCTCACACTCACTCCATCACCGTCACAGTAAACACCTCACACACACTCCATCACCGTCACACTGATCCCATCACAGTCACGCCATCATCGTCACTCGGTCAACCTCACACTCACTCCATCACTGTCACCCTGACCCTCTCACGCACACTCCATAACCGTCACACTGATCCCGTAACACTCACTCCATCAGTGTCACACTGACTGCCTCACACTCACTCCATCACCGTCAGTCAGCCAACCTCACACTCACTCCATCACCCGCACACTGACCCCCTCACACTTACTCCATCTTCGTCATCCGGACTCCCTCACACTCATCCATCACCGTCACACTGACCCCCGTCACACTCACCTCATCCCCGTCACCCTGACGACCTCACACTCACTCCATTACTGTCACCCTGTCCCTCACACACTCACTCCATCACCGACACACTGACCCCCACACTCACTCCATCAGTGTCACACTGCCCGCCTCACACTCACTCCATCACCGTCACCTTTAACCCCTCCCACACACTCCATCACCGTCACACTGATCCCGTTACACTCACTCCATCATCGTCAATCGGTCAACCTCACACTCACTCCATTACCAACAAACCCTCACTCACTTCATCTCCGTCACCCTGACGCCCTCACACTCACTCCAATACTGTCACCCTGATCCCATCACACTCACCCCATCACTGTCACCCTGACCCCCTCACACTCACTCCAATACTGTCACCCTGACCCCATCACACTCACCCCATCACTGTCACCCTGTCCCTCTCACCTCACTCTATCACTGTCACACTTATCCCCCAATCTCGCTCCATCACCGTCAACCTGAGCCCCTAACATTCACTCCATCACTGGCACACTGACCCCCTCACATTCATTCCATCACTGTCAACCTGTCCCCTTCACACTCACTCCAACACCGTCACCCTGACCCCCGTAACTCAATCCATCACCGTCACTCTGACCCCCTAATACTCACTCCAGCAGTGTCACACTGACCGCCTCACACTCACTCCATCTTTGTCACCCTAACCCCCTCACACTCACTCCATCATCATCACTCTAACCCCCTCACACTCACTCCATCACCATCACCCTGACACCCTCACACTCACTTCATCACCGTCACACTGACCCGCTCACACTCACTCCATCACTGTCACCCTGACCCTCTCACACTCACTCCATCACCGTCACACTGATCCGCTCACATTTACTACATAACCGTCACCCTGACTCCCCCACACTCACTCCATCAGTGTCACACTGACCGCCTCACACTCACTCCATCACCGTCACATTAAACACCTCACACACACTCCATCACCGTCACACTGATCCCATCACAGTCACGCCATCTTCGTCACTCGGTCAACCTCGCACTCACTCCATCACTGTCACCCTGACCCTCTCACGCACACTCCATAACCGTCACACTGATCCCGTAACACTCACTCCATCAGTGTCACACTGACTGCCTCACACTCACTCCATCACCGTCAGTCAGCCAACCTCACACTCACTCCATCACCCGCACACTGACCCCCTCACACTTACTCCATCTTCGTCATCCGGACTCCCTCACACTCATCCATCACCGTCACACTGACCCCCGTCACACTCACCTCATCCCCGTCACCCTGACGACCTCACACTCACTCCATTACTGTCACCCTGTCCCTCACACACTCACTCCATCACCGACACACTGACCCCCACACTCACTCCATCAGTGTCACACTGCCCGCCTCACACTCACTCCATCACCGTCACCTTTAACCCCTCCCACACACTCCATCACCGTCACACTGATCCCGTTACACTCACTCCATCATCGTCAATCGGTCAACCTCACACTCACTCCATTACCAACAAACCCTCACTCACTTCATCTCCGTCACCCTGACGCCCTCACACTCACTCCAATACTGTCACCCTGATCCCATCACACTCACCCCATCACTGTCACCCTGACCCCCTCACACTCACTCCAATACTGTCACCCTGACCCCATCACACTCACCCCATCACTGTCACCCTGTCCCTCTCACCTCACTCTATCACTGTCACACTTATCCCCCAATCTCGCTCCATCACCGTCAACCTGAGCCCCTAACATTCACTCCATCACTGGCACACTGACCCCCTCACATTCATTCCATCACTGTCAACCTGTCCCCTTCACACTCACTCCAACACCGTCACCCTGACCCCCGTAACTCAATCCATCACCGTCACTCTGACCCCCTAATACTCACTCCAGCAGTGTCACACTGACCGCCTCACACTCACTCCATCTTTGTCACCCTAACCCCCTCACACTCACTCCATCATCATCACTCTAACCCCCTCACACTCACTCCATCACCATCACCCTGACACCCTCACACTCACTTCATCACCGTCACACTGACCCGCTCACACTCACTCCATCACTGTCACCCTGACCCTCTCACACTCACTCCATCACCGTCACACTGATCCGCTCACATTTACTACATAACCGTCACCCTGACTCCCCCACACTCACTCCATCAGTGTCACACTGACCGCCTCACACTCACTCCATCACCGTCACATTAAACACCTCACACACACTCCATCACCGTCACACTGATCCCATCACAGTCACGCCATCTTCGTCACTCGGTCAACCTCGCACTCACTCCATCACTGTCCCCCTGACCCTCTGACACACACTCCATCACCGTCACACTGATCCCGTCACACGCACTCCATCATCGTCACTCGGGCAACCTCACACTCACTCCATCAGTGTCACACTGACTGCCTCACACTCACTCCATCATCGTCGGTCAGTCAACCTCACACTCACTCCATCACCCGCACACTGACCCCCTCACACTTACTCCATCTCCGTCACCCGGACTCCCTCACACTCATCCATCACCGTCATACTGACCCCCGTCACACTCACTTCATCTCCGTCACCCTGACGACCTCACACTCACTCCATTACTGTCACCCTCTCCCTCTCACACTCACTCCATCACCGGCACACTGATCCCCTCACACTCACTTCATCTCCGTCACCCTGACCCCCTCACACTCACTCCATTACTGTCTCCCTGACACTCTCACACTCAGTCCATCACCGTCACCCTGACCCTCTCACACTCACTACATCACTGTCATCCTGACCCCTCTCACACTCACTCCATAACCGTCACACTGATCCCGTCACACTCACTCCATCATCGTCACTCGGTCAACCTCACACTCACTCCATCAGTGTCACCCTGACCCTCTCACTCTCACTACATCACTATCACCCTGTCCCCTTCACACTCACACCAACACCGTCACCCTGACCCCCTCACACTCACTCCATCACCATCACCCTGACACCCTTATACTCACTCCATCACCGTCAACCTGACCCGCTGACACTCACTCCATCACTGTCACCCTGACCCTCTCACACTCACTCCATCACCGTCACACTGATCCGCTCACATTTACTACATAACCGTCACCCTGACTCCCCCACACTCACTCCATCAGTGTCACACTGACCGCCTCACACTCACTCCATCACCGTCACATTAAACACCTCACACACACTCCATCACCGTCACACTGATCCCATCACAGTCACGCCATCATCGTCACTCGGTCAACCTCACACTCACTCCATCACTGTCACCCTGACCCTCTCACACACACTCCATAACCGTCACACTGATCCCATCACACTCACTCCATCAGTGTCACACTGACTGCCTCACACTCACTCCATCACCGTCAGTCAGCCAACCTCACACTCACTCCATCACCCGCACACTGACCCCCTCACACTTACTCCATCTCCGTCATCCGGACTCCCTCACACTCATCCATCACCGTCACACTGACCCCCGTCACACTCACTTCATCTCCGTCACCCTGACGACCTCACACTCACTCCATTCCTGTCACCCTGTCCCTCACACACTCACTCCATCACCGACACACTGACCCCCCACACTCACTCCATCAGTGTCACACTGCCCGCCGCACACTCACTCCATCACCGTCACCTTCAACCCCACCCACACACTCCATCACCGTCACACTGATCCCGTTACACTCACTCCATCTCCGTCACCCGGACTCCCTCACAGTCATCCATCACCGTCACCCTGACCCTCTCACACTCACTCCATCACCGTCACACTGATCCGCTCACATTTACTACATAACCGTCACCCTGACTCCCCCACACTCCCTCCATCAGTGTCACACTGACTGCCTCACACTCACTCCATCACCGTCACATTAAACTCCTCACAGACACTCCATCACCGTCACACTGATCCCATCACAGTCACGCCATCATCGTCACTCGGACAACCTCACACTCACTCCATCACTGTCACCCTGACCCTTTCACACACACTCCATCACCGTCACACTGATCCTATCACACTCACTCCATCATCGTCACTCGGTCAACCTCACACTCACTCCAACTTTGTCACACTGACTGCCTCACACTCACTTCATCTCCGTCACCCTGACGCCCTAACACTCACTCCATTACTGTCACCCTGACCCCCTCACACTCACTCCATCACCGTCACCCAGACAGCCTCATTCCCACTCCATCACCCTCACACTTATTCGGTCACCGTCACCCTGACCCCCGCACACTCTCATTCACAATCACCCTGACCCCCTCACACTCACTCCAACTCCGTCACACTGACCCCCTCACACTCACGTGATCACAGTCACACTGACCCACTCACACTCACTCCATCACCGTCAAACTGAACCCCTCACACTAACTCCATCACCGTCAAACTGAACCCCTCACACTAACTCCATCACCGTCAAACTGAACCCCTCACACTCACTCCATCACTGTCAAACTGTCCCCCTCATTCTCACTCCATCACCGTCACCCTGCCCCCCGCACACTCACTCCATCACCGTCACTCTGACATCCTCACACTCACTCCACAATCGTCACCCTGACCACCTCACCCTCACGCCATCTGCATCACACTGACCCCCTCACACTCACTCCATCACCGTCACCCTGACCCGCTCACACTCAATCAATCATCGTCACCCTGACCCTGACACACTCACTCCTTTACCATCACTTTTACCCCCTCACACTCACTCCATCACCTTCACCCTGACCCCCTCACTCTCACTCATTCACTATCACCCTGACCCCCTCGCACTCACGTGATCACATTCACACTGACCTACTCATACTCACTCCAGCACCGTCATCCTGACCCCCTCACATTCACTCCATCTCTGTCACACTGACCCCATTAAACTCATTCCATCAGCGTCACACAGACACCCTCACACTCACTCCATCACTGTCAAACCGACTGCCTCACACTCACTCCATCACCGTCACCCTGACTCCCGCACACTCACTCCATCACCGTCACCCAGACCCCCTCACACTCACTCCATCTCCGTCACACTGACTACATTAAACTCACTACATCAGTGTCACACTGACACCCTCACACTCACTCCATCTCCCTCACACTTACCCCCTCAGATGCACTACATCACTGTCACATTTACCCCCTCACACTCACTCCATCACCGTCACATTGACCCACACACACTGACTCCTTCACCCTCACCCTGACCCCCTCACTCACACAATCTCCGTCACACTGACACCCTCACACTCACTCCATCGCCGTCAAACTGACTCCCTCACACTCACCACATCACCGTCATCCTGACCCCCTCATATTCACTCCATCAACATCACCCTGACCCCTCAAACGTATTCCTTCACCGTCACCCTGACCCGCTCACATTCGCACCATCAACATCACCATGACCCCCTCACACTCACTCCATCACCGTCACCCTGACTCCCTCACACTCACTCCATCACCATCACACTGACCCCCTCACACTCACTCCATCACCGTCACCCTGACCCCCTCACACTCACTTCTTCACCGTCAGCCTGACCCCCTCACACTCACTCCGTCACCATCAGCCTGACTCCCTCACATTCACTCGATCAGTGTCACCCTGACTTCCTCAAAATCACTCCATCAGTGTCACCCTGACCCCCTCACAAACACTCCTTCACCATCACCCTGAACCCCTCACTCTCACACCATCCCCGTCAAACTGACCCTCTCACACTCACTCCCATGGTCACCCTGACCCCCTCACACTCACTCCATCACCGTCACCATGACCCCCTCACACTCACTCCATCACTGTCACCCAGACAGCCTCATTCCCACTCCATCACCGTCACCCTGACCCCTTCACACTTATTCGGTCACCGTCACCCTGACCCCCGCACACTCTCTCATTCACAATGACCCTGACCCCCTCACACTCACTCCATCTCCGTCACACTGACCCCCTCATACTCACGTGATCACAGTCACACTGACCCATTCACACTCACTCCATCACCGTCAAACTGAACCCCTCACACTAACTCCATCACCGTCAAACTGAACCCCTCACACTAACTCCATCACCGTCAAACTCAACCCCTCACACTCACCACATCACCGTCATCCTGACCCCCTCACATTCACTCGATCAGTGTTACCCTGACTTCCTCAAAATCACTCCATCAGTGTCACCCTGACCCCCTCACAAACACTCGTTCACCATCACCCTGAACCCCTCACACTCACACCATCCCCGTCAAACTGACCCTCTCACACTCACTCCCATGGTCACCCTGACCCCCTCACACTCACTCCATCACCGTCACCATGACCCCCTCACACTCACTCCATCACCATCACCCTAACTCCTTCACTTTCACTCCATCAGTGTCACCTTGACCTCCTCAAACTCACTCCATCAGTATCACCCAGATGCCCTCACACTCACTCCTTCACCAACACCCTAACCCCCCCCCCACATTCACTCCATCACGGGCACCCTGACCCCCTCACACTCACTCCTTCACCGTCACCCTGATCCTCTCACTCTCTCACTCCATCTCTATCACACTGACCCCCTCACACTCACTCGGTCACTGTCACAATGACCCCCTCACACTCACTCCATCATCCTCACGCTGACCCCCTCACACTCACTCCATCATCCTCACCCTGACCCCCTCACACTCACTCCATCTCCGTCTCACTGACCACATTAATCTCGCTCCTTCACCGACACTCTGACCCCCTCACACTGACTCAGTCACACTCTCACTGACCCCCACACACACGCACTCCATCAGTGTCACCCTCCCCCCTCACACTCACTCCATCACCATCACGCTCTCCCCCTCACACTCACTCCATCACCATCACACTGACCCCCTCACACTCACTCCATCACCGTCACCCTGCCCCCCTCACACTCACTCCATCACCATCACACTGACCCCCTCACACCCACTCCATCACCGTCACCATGACCTCCTCACACTCAATCCTTGACCGTCACCCTGACCCCCTCACACACACTCCATCACTGTTACCTGGACCCCCTCACATTCGCTCCATCAGAATCAACCTGACCCCCTCACACTCACTTCATCACTGTCACCTGGACCCCCTCACACTCACTCCATCACCATCACACTGACCCCCTCACACTCACCCCATCACCATCACACTGACCGCCTCACAATCACTCCTTGACCGTCACGCTAACCTCCTCACACACACTCCATCACTGTTACCTGGATCCCCTCACATTCGCTCCATCAGTGTCAACCTGACCCCCTCACACTCACTTCATCACTGACACCTGGACCCCCTCACACTCACTCCATCACCGTCACCCTGATTCCCACACACTCACTCCGTCACCGTCACCATGACGCCCTCACACACACTCCCTCACCATCACCCTGACACCCTCACACTCCATCACCATCACACTGACTCCCTCACATTCGCTCCATGAGTGTCACCCTGACCAGCTCACACTCACTCCATCACCGTCACACTGACCCCCTAACACTCACTCCATCACCGTCACCCTGACCCTCTCACACACACTCAATCACTGTTACCTGGACCCCGTCACTTCGCTCCATCAGTGTCAACCTGACCCCCTCACACTCACTTCATCACTGACACCTGGACCCCCTCACACTCACTCCTTCACCATTACCCTGAGCCCCTCACACACACTCCATCACCATTCACACTGACTCCCTCACATTCGCTCCATCAGTGTCACGCTGACTACCTCACACTCACTCCATCACCGTTACCCTGACCCCCTAACACTCACTCCATCACCGTCACCCTGACTCCCTAACACTCACTCCTTCACCATTACCCTGACCCCCTCACACTCGCTCCATCACCGTCACCATGACCCCCTCACAATCACTCCATCACCATCACCCTAACTCTCTCACATTCACTCCATCAGTGTCACCTTGAACTCCTCAAACTCACTCCATCAGTGTCACACTGACCCGCTAAAAATCACTCCCTCACCGTCACTCTAACCCCCTCACTCTCACTCCTTCACCATTGCGCGGCACGGTGGCCCAGTGGTTAGCACTGCTGCCTCACAGCGCCGGAGACCCGGGTTCAATTCCCACCTCAGGCGACTGAGTGTGTGGACTTTGCACGTTCTCCCCGTGTCTGCGTGGGTTTCCTCCGGGTGCTCCGGTTTCCTCCCACAGTCCAAAGATGTGCAGGTCAGGTGAAATGGCCATGCTAAATTGCCCGTAGTGTTAGGTAAGGGGTAAATGTAGGGGTATGGGTGGGTGGCGGGTCTGTGTGGACTTGTTGGGCCAAAGGGCCTGTTTCCACACTGTAAGTAATCTAATCTAATCTTCCCTGACCCCCTCAGACTCACTCCGTCACTGTCACACTGACTCCCTCACCATCAACCTGACCCCCTCAGACTCACTCCGTCACCGTCACACTGACTCACTCACCATCACCCTGACCCCCTCACACTCACTGCATCACCGTCACCATGACACCCTCACACTCACTCCATTACTGCCACACTGACCCCCACACACTCACTCCATCACTGTCACCCTGACCCCCTCAGACTCTCTTCATCACTGTCACCCTGACCCCTTCACACTCACTCCTTCACCATCACACTGACTCCCTCACATTCGCTCCATCAGTGTCACACTGACCACCTCACACTCACTCCATCACTGTCACCCTGACCCCCTAACACTCACCACTTCACCGTGACCCTAACCCCCTCACATTCGCACCGTCAAAATCACCATGACCCCCTCACACTCTATCAGTGTAGAGCCATCACTGTCACCTTGACCCCCACACACTCACTCCACTACGATCACCCTGACCCCCTCACTCTCACTCCTTCACCAACACCATAACCCCCCTCACACTCACTCCATCACCGTCACTCTGACTCCCTCACTCTCTCACTCCATCTCGTCAAACTGACCCCCTCACACTCACACCATCTCCGTCACACTTACCTCCTCACACCTACTCCATCACCGTCACACTGACCCCCTCACACTCACTCCGTCACTGTAACACTGACCCACTCACACTCACTCCATCATCCTCACCCTGACCCCCTCACACTCACTATATCACCATCACCCTGACCTCCTCCCACTCACTCCATCACCGTCACCATGACCCCCTCACACTCACTCCATCACCATCACCCTTACCCCCTCACACTCGCTCCATCCCCTTCACCATGACCCTCTCACATCACTCCATCACCATCACCCTGACTCCTCACGTTCGCTACATCATTGTCACACTGACCTCCTCACGCTCACTCCTTCACCGTCACCCTGACCCCCTCACACTCATTACATCACCGTCAACCTGAACTCCACACACTCACTCTAACACCATCACACTGATCCCCTCACCCTCACACCATCAACGTCACTCTCATCCCCTCACACTCATTCCATCAGATCACCCTGACCACATCACACTCACTCCTTCACCGTCACCCTGACCCCCTCACACTTGCTCCAACACCGTCACCATGACCACCTCACACTCACTCCATCACCATCACCCTAACTCGCTCACATTCACTCCATCAGTGTCACCTTGACTTCCTTAAACTCTGTCCATCAGTGTTTCCCTGACACCCTCACAAACAGTCCTTCACCATCACCCTTACCCCTTCGCACTCACTCCATTATGGTCAACCTGACCCCCTCACACTCACTCCTTCACCGTCACTCTGACCCCCTTAATCTCACTCCATCACCTTCACCCTGACCCCCTCACACTCACTCCGTCACCATCATTCTGATTCCCTCATACTCTATTACAATCTCCCTGACCCTCTCACACTCACGCCATCATCGTCTGCCTCATCCCCTCACCCTCACGCCGTCACCGCCACCCTGATTCCGTCAAACTCACTCGTTCACCGTCACCCTGACGCCCTCACACTCACCCCATCACCATCACCCTGATTCCCTCACATTCACTCCATCAGTGTCACCCTGACCTCCCCACACTCAATCCATCAGTGTCACCCTGAACCCCTCACACTCACTCCGTCACCGTCACCCTGACCCCCTCACACTCACTCCATCACCGTCACCATGACACCCTCAAACTCACTCCATCACCATCACACTGATTCCCTCACATTCGCTCCATCAGTGTCAGCCTGACCACCTCACACTCACTCCTTCACCGTCATCCTAACCCCCTCACATTCGCACCGTCAAAATCACCATGACCCCCTCACACTCATGCCATCACCGTCACCTTGACCCCCACACACTCACTCCACTACGCTCATCCTGACCCCTTCACACCCTCGCCTTTACCGTCACCCTGACCCCCTCATACTCGCTCCATCACCGTCACCCTAACTCCCTCACTTTCACTCCATCACTGTCACCTTGACCTCCTCAAACTCACGCCATCAGTGTCATCCATTCCCTCTCACCCTCACTCCTTCACCAACAGCCTGGCCCCCTCACACTCACTCCATCACTGTCACCCTGACCCCCACACTCACTCACTCCAATACCATCACACTGATCCCCTCATCCACAATCCATCAACGTCACACTCATCTCCCCACACTCACTCCATCCACACCGCCCTGACCCCCTGACAATCACTCCATCACCGTCCCCATGACCCCCTCACACTCACTCCATCAGTGTCACCCTAACTCCCCCACTTTCACTCCATTACTGTCACCTTGACCTCCTCAAACTCACTCCATCAGTGTCATCCAGACGCTCTGCCACTCACTCCTTCACCAACACCCTGACCCCCTCACACTCACTCCTTCACCGTCACCCTAACCCCCTCACATTCGCACTGTCAAAATCACCATGACCCCCTCACACTCATGCCATCACCGTCACCTTGAACCCCACACACTCACTCCACTACGATCACCCTGACCCCCTCACACTCACTCCTTCACCGTCACCCTGACCCCCTCATACTCGCTCCATCACCGTCACCATGACCCCCTCACACTCACTCCATCACTGTCACCCTAACTCCCCCACTTTCACTCCATTACTGTCACCTTGACCTCCTCAAACTCACTCCATCAGTGTCATCCAGACGCTCTGCCACTCACTCCTTCACCAACACCCTGACCCCCTCACACTCACTCCTTCACCGTCACTCTGCCTCCCTCACTCTCTCACTCCATCCCGTCAAACTGACCCCCTCACACTCACACCATCTCCGTCACACTGACCTCCTCACACCTACTCCATCACCGTCATACTGACCCCCTCACACTCACTCCGTCACTGTCACACTGACCCCCTCACACTCACTCCATCATCTTCACCCTGACCCCCTCACACTCACTCCATCATCCTCACCCTGACCCCCTCACACTCACTATATCATCATCAACCTGACTCTCTAACATTCACTCCATCAGTATCACCATGACCACCTCACACTCACTCCATCATCCTCACCCTGACCCCCTCACACTCACTTCATCACCATTACCCTGACCTCCTCCCACTCACTCCATCAGTGTCACCATGACCCCCTCACACTCGCTCCATTACCATCACCCTGACCTCCTCACACTCGCTCCATCACCGTAACCATGACCCCCTCACACTCACTCCATCACCATCACCCTGACTCCCTCACGTTCGCTACATCAGTGTCACACTGACCTCCTCACACTCACTCCTTCACCGTCACCCTGAACTCCACACACTCAATCTAACACCATCACACTGATCCCCTCACCCTCACACTATCAACGTCACTCTCATCCCCTCACACTCACTCCATCACGATCACCCTGACCCCATCACACTCACTCCTTCACCGTCACCCTGACCCCTCACACTTGCTCCAACACCGTCACCATGACCGCCTCACACTCACTCCATCACCATCAACCTAACTCGCTTACATTCACTCCATCAGTGTCACCTTGACCTCCTCAAACTCAGTCCATCAGAGTTACCCTGACACCCTCACAAACTGTCCTTTACCATCACCCTGACCCACTTGCACTCACTCCATTGTGGTCAACCTGACCCCCTCACACTCACTCCTTCACCGTCACTCTGACCCCCTCAATCTCACTCCATTACCTTCACCCTGACCCCCTCACACTCACTCCGTCACCATCACTCTGATTCCCTCACACTCACTCTATCACAATCTCCCTGACCCTCTCACACTCACGCCATCATCGTCTGCCTCATCCCCTCACCCTAACTCGGTCACCGCCACCCTGATTGCCTCACATTCACTCCATCAGTGTCACCCTGACCCCCTCACACTCACTCCTTCTCTGTCTGCCTGACAAGCTCACAGTCACTCCATCATCTTCACACTGGTCCCCACACACTCACTCCATCACCGTCACACTCATCTCCCCACACTCACTCCATCCCCACCGCCCTGACCCCCTCACACTCACTCCATCACAGTCACCCTGATCCCCTCACATTCACTCCATCTCCGTCACACTGACCCCTTCACACTTACTCTATCACCATCACCATGAACTTCTCACATTCACTGCATCACCGTCATCCTGACCCTCTCGCACTCACTCCATCATCGTCTGCCTCATCCCCTCACCCTAACTCGGTCACCGCCACCCTGATTGCCTCACATTCACTCCATCAGTGTCACCCTGACCCCCTCACACTCACTCCTTCTCTGTCTGCCTGACAAGCTCACAGTCACTCCATCATCTTCACACTGGTCCCCACACACTCACTCCATCACCGTCACACTCATCTCCCCACACTCACTCCATCCCCCCCGCCCTGACCCCCTCACACTCACTCCATCACCGTCACCCTGCCCCCCTCACACTCACTCCATCACCATCACACTGACCCCCTCACACCCACTCCATCACCGTCACCATGACCTCCTCACACTCAATCCTTGACCGTCACCCTGACCCCCTCACACACACTCCATCACTGTTACCTGGACCCCCTCACATTCGCTCCATCAGAATCAACCTGACCCCCTCACACTCACTTCATCACTGTCACCTGGACCCCCTCACACTCACTCCATCACCATCACACTGACCCCCTCACACTCACTCCATCACCATCACACTGACCGCCTCACAATCACTCCTTGACCGTCACCCTAACCTCCTCACACACACTCCATCACTGTTACCTGGATCCCCTCACATTCGCTCCATCAGTGTCAACCTGACCCCCTCACACTCACTTCATCACTGACACCTGGACCCCCTCACACTCACTCCATCACCGTCACCCTGATTCCCACACACTCACTCCGTCACCGTCACCATGACGCCCTCACACACACTCCCTCACCATCACCCTGACACCCTCACACACACTCCATCACCATCACACTAACTCTCTCACATTCACTCCATCAGTGTCACCTTGAACTCCTCAATCTCACTCCATCAGTGTCACACTGACCCGCTAAAAATCACTCCCTCACCGTCACTCTAACCCCCTCACTCTCACTCCTTCACCATTGCGCGGCACGGTGGCCCAGTGGTTAGCACTGCTGCCTCACAGCGCCGGAGACCCGGGTTCAATTCCCACCTCAGGCGACTGATTGTGTGGACTTTGCACGTTCTCCCCGTGTCTGCGTGGGTTTCCTCCGGGTGCTCCGGTTTCCTCCCACAGTCCAAAGATGTGCAGGTCAGGTGAAATGGCCATGCTAAATTGCCCGTAGTGTTAGGTAAGGGGTAAATGTAGGGGTATGGGTGGGTGGCGGGTCTGTGTGGACTTGTTGGGCCAAAGGGCCTGTTTCCACACTGTAAGTAATCTAATCTAATCTTCCCTGACCCCCTCAGACTCACTCCGTCACTGTCACACTGACTCCCTCACCATCAACCTGACCCCCTCAGACTCACTCCGTCACCGTCACACTGACTCCCTCACCATCACCCTGACCCCCTCACACTCACTGCATCACCGTCACCATGACACCCTCACACTCACTCCATTACTGCCACACTGACCCCCACACACTCACTCCATCACTGTCACCCTGACCCCCTCAGACTCTCTTCATCACTGTCACCGTGACCCCCTCACACTCACTCCATCACCGTCACCCTGACCCCCTCACACGCACTCTGTCAACGTCACCCTGACCCCATCACCGTCCCCATGACCCCCTCACACTCACTCCTTCACCATCACACTGACTCCCTCACATTCGCTCCATCAGTGTCACACTGACCACCTCACACTCACTCCATCACTGTCACCCTGACCTCCTAACACTCACCACTTCACCGTGACCCTAACCCCCTCACATTCGCACCGTCAAAATCACCATGACCCCCTCACACTCTATCAGTGTAGAGCCATCACTGTCACCTTGACCCCCACACACTCACTCCACTACGATCACCCTGACCCCCTCACACTCACTCCTTCACCAACACCATAACCCCCCTCACACTCACTCCATCACCGTCACTCTGACTCCCTCACTCTCTCACTCCATCTCGTCAAACTGACCCCCTCACACTCACACCATCTCCGTCACACTTACCTCCTCACACCTACTCCATCACCGTCACACTGACCCCCTCACACTCACTCCGTCACTGTAACACTGACCCACTCACACTCACTCCATCATCCTCACCCTGACCCCCTCACACTCACTATATCACCATCACCCTGACCTCCTCCCACTCACTCCATCACCGTCACCATGACCCCCTCACACTCACTCCATCACCATCACCCTTACCCCCTCACACTCGCTCCATCCCCTTCACCATGACCCTCTCACATCACTCCATCACCATCACCCTGACTCCTCACGTTCGCTACATCAGTGTCACACTGACCTCCTCACGCTCACTCCTTCACCGTCACCCTGACCCCCTCACACTCATTACATCACCGTCAACCTGAACTCCACACACTCACTCTAACACCATCACACTGATCCCCTCACCCTCACACCATCAACGTCACTCTCATCCCCTCACACTCATTCCATCAGATCACCCTGACCACATCACACTCACTCCTTCACCGTCACCCTGACCCCCTCACACTTGCTCCAACACCGTCACCATGACCACCTCACACTCACTCCATCACCATCACCCTAACTCGCTCACATTCACTCCATCAGTGTCACCTTGACTTCCTTAAACTCTGTCCATCAGTGTTTCCCTGACACCCTCACAAACAGTCCTTCACCATCACCCTTACCCCTTCGCACTCACTCCATTATGGTCAACCTGACCCCCTCACACTCACTCCTTCACCGTCACTCTGACCCCCTCAATCTCACTCCATCACCTTCACCCTGACCCCCTCACACTCACTCCGTCACCATCATTCTGATTCCCTCATACTCTATTACAATCTCCCTGACCCTCTCACACTCACGCCATCATCGTCTGCCTCATCCCCTCACCCTCACGCAGTCACCGCCACCCTGATTCCGTCAAACTCACTCGTTCACCGTCACCCTGACGCCCTCACACTCACCCCATCACCATCACCCTGATTCCCTCACATTCACTCCATCAGTGTCACCCTGACCTCCCCACACTCAATCCATCAGTGTCACCCTGAACCCCTCACACTCACTCCGTCACCGTCACCCTGACCCCCTCACACTCACTCCATCACCGTCACCATGACACCCTCAAACTCACTCCATCACCATCACACTGATTCCCTCACATTCGCTCCATCAGTGTCAGCCTGACCACCTCACACTCACTCCTTCACCGTCATCCTAACCCCCTCACATTCGCACCGTCGAAATCACCATGACCCCCTCACACTCATGCCATCACCGTCACCTTGACCCCCACACACTCACTCCACTACGCTCATCCTGACCCCTTCACACCCTCGCCTTTACCGTCACCCTGACCCCCTCATACTCGCTCCATCACCGTCACCCTAACTCCCTCACTTTCACTCCATCACTGTCACCTTGACCTCCTCAAACTCACGCCATCAGTGTCATCCATTCCCTCTCACCCTCACTCCTTCACCAACAGCCTGGCCCCCTCACACTCACTCCATCACGGTCACCCTGACCCCCACACTCACTCACTCCAATACCATCACACTGATCCCCTCATCCACAATCCATCAACGTCACACTCATCTCCCCACACTCACTCCATCCACACCGCCCTGACCCCCTGACAATCACTCCATCACCGTCCCCATGACCCCCTCACACTCACTCCATCAGTGTCACCCTGACCCCTCACACTCACTCCTTCACCGTCACCCTAACCCCCTCACATTCGCACTGTCAAAATCACCATGACCCCCTCACACTCACGCCATCACCGTCACCTTGAACCCCACACACTCACTCCACTACGATCACCCTGACCCCCTCACACTCACTCCTTCACCGTCACCCTGACCCCCTCATACTCGCTCCATCACCGTCACCATGACCCCCTCACACTCACTCCATCACTGTCACCCTAACTCCCCCACTTTCACTCCATTACTGTCACCTTGACCTCCTCAAACTCACTCCATCAGTGTCATCCAGACGCTCTGCCACTCACTCCTTCACCAACACCCTGACCCCCTCACACTCACTCCTTCACCGTCACTGCCTCCCTCACTCTCTCACTCCATCCCGTCAAACTGACCCCCTCACACTCACACCATCTCCGTCACACTGACCTCCTCACACCTACTCCATCACCGTCATACTGACCCCCTCACACTCACTCCGTCACTGTCACACTGACCCCCTCACACTCACTCCATCATCTTCACCCTGACCCCCTCACACTCACTCCATCATCCTCACCCTGACCCCCTCACACTCACTATATCATCATCAACCTGACTCTCTAACATTCACTCCATCAGTATCACCATGACCACCTCACACTCACTCCATCATCCTCACCCTGACCCCCTCACACTCACTTTATCACCATTACCCTGACCTCCTCCCACTCACTCCATCAGTGTCACCATGACCCCCTCACACTCGCTCCATTACCATCACCCTGACCTCCTCACACTCGCTCCATCACCGTAACCATGACCCCCTCACACTCACTCCATCACCATCACCCTGACTCCCTCACGTTCGCTACATCAGTGTCACACTGACCTCCTCACACTCACTCCTTCACCGTCACCCTGAACTCCACACACTCAATCTAACACCATCACACTGATCCCCTCACCCTCACACTATCAACGTCACTCTCATCCCCTCACACTCACTCCATCACGATCACCCTGACCCCATCACACTCACTCCTTCACCGTCACCCTGACCCCTCACACTTGCTCCAACACCGTCACCATGACCGCCTCACACTCATTCCATCACCATCAACCTAACTCGCTTACATTCACTCCATCAGTGTCACCTTGACCTCCTCAAACTCAGTCCATCAGAGTTACCCTGACACCCTCACAAACTGTCCTTTACCATCACCCTGACCCACTTGCACTCACTCCATTGTGGTCAACCTGACCCCCTCACACTCACTCCTTCACCGTCACTCTGACCCCCTCAATCTCACTCCATTACCTTCACCCTGACCCCCTCACACTCACTCCGTCACCATCACTCTGATTCCCTCACACTCACTCTATCACAATCTCCCTGACCCTCTCACACTCACGCCATCATCGTCTGCCTCATCCCCTCACCCTAACTCGGTCACCGCCACCCTGATTGCCTCACATTCACTCCATCAGTGTCACCCTGACCCCCTCACACTCACTCCTTCTCTGTCTGCCTGACAAGCTCACAGTCACTCCATCATCTTCACACTGGTCCCCACACACTCACTCCATCACCGTCACACTCATCTCCCCACACTCACTCCATCCCCACCGCCCTGACCCCCTCACACTCACTCCATCACAGTCACCCTGATCCCCTCACATTCACTCCATCTCCGTCACACTGACCCCTTCACACTTACTCTATCACCATCACCATGAACCTCTCACATTCACTGCATCACCGTCATCCTGACCCTCTCGCACTCACTCCATCAACTTCACACTGATCCCCTCACACTCACTCCATCACCATCAACCTGACAACCTCACACTCACTCCATCACCGTCTCCCTGACCCCCTCAGATGCACTATATCACTGTCACATTGACCCCACTCTCTCACCCTCATCAACTTCACACTGATCCCCTCACACTCACTCGATCACCATCATCCTGACAACCTCACACTCACTCCATTACCATCACACTGACCCCCTCAGATACACTATATCACTGTCACATTGACCAACTCACACTCACTCCATCACCATCATACTGACCCCCTCACACTCACTATATCACCCTCACACTGACCCCCTCAGATGCACTAAATCACTGTCACATTGGCACCCACGCATTCACTCCATCACTGTCACACTGACCCACACACACTCACTCCATCACCCTCACCCTGAACCCCTCACACTCACTCTATCACCGTCACCCAGATTCCCCTCACACTCACTCCATCACCGTCACACAGACCCACATACACTCACTCCATCACCATCACACTCATCTCCCCACACTCACTCCATCCCCACCGCCCTCACCCCCTCACACTCACTCCATCACAGTCACCCTGATCCCCTCACACTCACTCCATCACAGTCACCCTGATCTCCTCACACTCACTCCATCACCATCAACCTGACCCCCTCACACTCACTCCATAACTGTCACCCTGACCCCCTCACACTCAATCCGGCACCGTCACCCTGACCCCCACACACTCACTTCATAAACGTCATTATGACCCTCTCACACTCAGTCCATCACCATTACCATGACCCCCTCACACTCACTCCTTCACCATCACCCTGATCCCCTTACACTCGCACCATCAACATCACCGTGACCCCCACACACTCATGCCATCACTGTCAACCAGACCGCCCCACACTCACTCCTTCACCATCACTCTGACCCCCTCACACTTGCTACATCACCGTCACCATGACCCCCCTCACACTCACGCCTTCATCATCACCCTGATCCCCTCACACTCGCACCATCAACATCAGCGTGACCCCCACACACTCATGCCATCACTGTCACCCAGACCCCCTCACACTCACTCCTTCACCATCACCCTGACCCCCTCACACTCGCTCCATCACTGTCACCATCACCCCCTCACACTCACTCCATCACCATCACCCTAACTCCCTCACATTCACTCCATCAGTGTCCCCTTGACCTCCTCAAACTCACTCCATCAATGTCACCCTGACCACCTCACAAACACTCCTTCACCATCACCCTGACCCCCTCACACTCACTCCTTCACCGTCTTTCTGATTCCCTCACACTCACTCCATCACCGAAACCCTGACCCCCTCAATCTCACTCATTCACCGTCACCCTGACGCCCTCACACTCACTCCATCACCATCACCCTAACTCCCTCACATTCACTCCATCAGTGTCCCCTTGACCTCCTCAAACTCACTCCATCAGTTACACCCTGACCTCCTCACACTGACTCCATCACGGTCACCCTGACAACTTCACACTCACTCCTTTACCGTGAACCTGACCCCCTCACACTCACTCCATCACCGTCACCCTGACCCCCCTCACACTCACTCTATCACCGAATCCCTGACCCCCTCACACTCACTCCATCACCATCACCATGACCCCCTCACACTCACTCCATCAACTTCACACTGACCCCCTCACACTCACTCCATCACCATCATCCTGACAACCTCACACTCACTCCATCACCATCATACTGACCCCCTCAGATGCACTACATCATTGTCACCCTGATCCCCTCACACTCACTCCATCAACCTCGCACTGACCCCCTCACACTCACTCCATCACCATCATACTGACCCCTCACTCTCACTCCATCGCCGGCACCCTGATCCCCTCACACTCACACAATCTCCTTCAAACTGACCCCATAAAACTCCCTCTGTCAGCGTCTCCCTGACACCCTCACAATCATTCCATCACAGTAACCCTGACCTCCTCACACTCATTCCATCACCGTCACACTGACTCCCACACACTCACTCCATCACCGTCACACTGGCCCCCTCACACTCACTCCATCACAGTCACCCTGACCTCCTCACACTCACTCCTTCACCCTCACACTGACTCCCACACACTCACTCCATCACCGTCACACTGGCCCCCTCACACTCACTCCATCACAGTCACCCTGACCTCCTCACACTCACTCCATCACCGTCACACTGATCTCTTCACACTCACTTCATCACCATCACACTGACCACCTCGCACTCACTCAATCTCCATCACACTGACCACATCACACTCACTCCATCACCGTCACCATGACCTTGTCACACTCACTGCACCATCATCATCCTGACCCTTTCCCACTCACTCCATCAACTTCACACTGACCCCCTCACACTCACTCCATCACCATCACCCTGACCCCCCAAACTCCCCCATCACTGTCACACTGACTCCCTCACACTCACTCCATCACTGTCACCCTTAACCTCGCACAATCATCCCATCACCGTCACCATGACCCCTTCACACTCACTCCATCACCTTCACGCTTACCGCCACACACTCACTCCATCACTGTCAGCCTGACGCAGCGCAGACACACTCACTCCTTCTCCGTCACTTTGACACCCTCACACTCACTCATTCACCGTCAACCTGACCCCCTCACACTCACTCCATCACCGTCACACTGACTCCATTAAACTCACTCCGTCAGTGTCACACTGACACCCTCACACTCACTCATTCACCCTCACACTGACCCCCTCAGATGTACTACATCACTGTCACATTGACCACCTCACACTCACTCCATCACCCTCACCTGACAACCTCACACTCACTCCGTCACTGTCACCCTGACCCCCGCACACTCACTCCACCTCCGTCAACCTGACCCCCTCAGACTCACTCCATTGCCATCAAACTGACCCACTCACACTCACTCCATCAACGTCACCCTGGCCCCCTCACACTCACTTGATCACCGTCACCATGACTCCGACACACTCACTTCCTCTCCATCACTTTCACCCCCTCACACTCATTCCTTCACCATCACCCTGACCCCCTCGCACTCACTCCATCTCTGTCGCACTGACCCCATTAAACTCAAACCATCAACATCACCCTGACCCCCTCACACTCGCTCCATCACCATCCCACTGACCCCTTAAACTCACTCCATCACCGTCACCCTGACCCCCACACACTCACTCCATCACTGTCACCCTGATCGCCACAAACTCACTCTATCACAGTCACCCTGACCCCCTCACACTTACTCACTCACGGTCACCTTGGCCCTCTCACACTTACTCTATCACCGTCACCCTGACACCCGACAATTAGTCCATCACCAACACTCTGACCTCCCTCACACTCACTTACGTCACACAATGCCCCTCACAACTTCCACCGTCACTCTCCCTCGGACACACTCCACTACCATCACACACACTGCCCCACACCACCCTCACCGTCATTCTCACACCCACACACTCAACCACCATCACACACACTGCCCCACACCACCCACACCGTCACGCTCATCCCCACTCACACCACCACACTCACACACACTGCCCCAAACCACCCTCACCGTCACGCTCACTCCCAAACATTCCACCACCCTCACACACACTGCCCCACACCACTCCCACCGTCACACTCACCCCCACACACTCCACCACCATCACATACACTGCCCCACACCACCCTCACCGTCACTCTCACCCCCACACTCTCCACCACCCTCACACACAATGCCCCACACCACACCCACCGTCACGCTCACACCCACACGCTCCACCACCATCACACACACTGCCCCACACCACCCTCATCATCATACTCACCCCCACACAATCCACAACCATCACACATGCTACCCCACATCACCCCAACCATCACACGTCACCCCACACACTCCACAATCATCACACACACTGCCCCACACCATCCCCACCATCACGCTCACAACCACACTCCACCACCCTCACACACACTGCCCCACACCACGCCCACACCAACACACATTCCACCACACTCACACACACTGCCCCATACAACCCCCACCGTCATGCTCACCCCCACACACTCCGCCACCCTCATACACACTGTCCCACACCACCCTCACCATCATACCCACCCACACACAATCCATAACCATCACACATGCCACCACACACCACCCTCACTGTCACGCTCACCCCCACACACTCCATCACCATCACACGCACTGCCCCACACCACCCTCACCGTCACGATCACCACCACACACTCCACCACCCTCATACACACCGCCTCACACCACCCTCACAATCACGCTCACCCCCACACACTGCCGCACACTCAGACACATTGCCCCACACCACCCCCACTGTCATGCTCACCCCCACACACTCCACCACCCTCACACACAGACCCACACCACCCTCACCATCATACTCACCCACACACAATCCACAACCATCACACGTGCCACCACACACCACCCCCACCGTCACGCTCACCACCACAAACTCCACCACACTCACACACACTGCCCCACACCACCCTCACTGTCACGCCCACCACCACAAACTCCCCACCGTCATGTTCACTCCCCTGCATAGTCGCACACCTTCACACACCCTCCACCACACATAACCCCACTGTCATGCTCACTCATCCTGCACAAAGCCTCACCATCAGACTCACTCAAGCACACTCTCCCCCACGGACTCCTCACTCCCCCACACACAGCTCCACCCCGACTCTCAGACCCCATGCACTGCCCCACCATCACGCTCACTCTCCCACACACTCCCATTGTCCAGTTCACTCCCCTGCACACACCCCCATCGTCACTCTCACTTCCCCACACTCTCTCCCACCGTCACGCTCTCTCCCCCACACATTCCCCCACCATCAGGCTCACTCCTTCGCACACTCTCCCAGCATCACACTCACTCTCCCACACAATCCCCGACCATCACGCTCACTCCCTCGCACACTCTCCCAGCATCACACTCACTCCCCCACACATTCCCCTACCATCACGCTCACTCCCTCGCACAATGCCCCAGCTTCATGCTCACACGCCCACGCCCACGATTGGGGAAGGCAAGGACAGTGGAATTGAGTGTGTAAATAGGAAAATGAGAGAGAAATAGCAGTGCAGTGTGAGAGTGGGAGGGATATATGGAGGGAGAGGGACAAAGGGAGCTAGGTGAATTCTGATGAGAGCCAAGTTGGGGTGGTAGACCCACAGGTGAAAGTAAGGACAGAGGGATTTAAACCCAGCTCCTGAGCTCTGGTCCCGGTGCTCTCCCCTTCCCTGAGAACCAGGGGCTGAGTCTGTCTCTCTCCAGCTCAGCTTCTCCAACACAAAGAGACACAACAACATCCGTCACTCTGCTGCTCGGCACGCTTTAATCAACATTTTTATTGTTTACAAATGGAAGTGATGGATACAGTCAGTGGGATGGTGCCTTTTCTCACTGGCCCCTGAGTTGTGAGAAACATTGAAATGTTTCCCTGTAAACCCCCTGTGGGATAAGGATGGACAAACCAGCGCTACCCTCAGTCTGTTACCATAGCGACAGGCTTCTCCATCGCTGAAAAGCTGAAGTGAAATGAGAAAATCCCGGATGGATTGATTAATGAGGGAATTTGATGGATGGATGGATTTGGGTGAAGGGATATTTCAGCACATTCTTCAGCTGCTGCCTGAACTTAGTCTGGGTCACGGCATAAATCGCGGTGTTTGTGCAGCAACTGAGGAGTTTCAGCATGAAGCCCAATTCCCCCACAAACAAATGGAGATACATAGACCGATGCGCAACATCCCACATCCGTTTCCACATAGAATACAGCATTAACGTTGACCATAACAGGATGAAATTGGCCGAGATCACAAACAGTAAAATGATGGATTTTTTTCTGTTTCTCATTTCAGTGTCAGACTGAGCGTCCCCATTGGTGTGAGCGCGGAGTCTCCTGCGGGCTCTGCTGGTCACTACAATGTATCTGACGGTGAGAACATTGAGCAGCAGAATCAGGAGAAATGGGACACACGGGGTTAGAATGTGGTGGAGGAACTCGATTGTGACCCAGACACTGGAGAATTGCAAAGTGGTTATTCCATCACAAAACCAGGGGCGGTTCCCCAGCTGATACCAAGCCGTGAGAATAAAATACCAGAAAATATTCTTTAAACAGCTCAGCACAGTCACTGCTCCCAGAACCACAGCCGCCGTCTTCTCACTGCAATATTTACTTTTCAGCTTCTGGCAACAAATGGCCACAAACCGATCAAAGGTGAAAGTGACGGGTGAACCAGACAGAGCAGTCAGTGGCTGCATAAAGCAGGATGGCGTGGATATTATACACGGGGACGGACTACAGGAAAAAAACTGTTCCCGATAAACAATGGGAATGTGTCTCAGGATCAGGTCGAGGATAATGACCAGGAGATCCGCCGCTGCCATGGCCCCCAGGTAACGTCTGACACATGGAGACAATCCACAATCTTTATAAAGCAGGACGTAGATGGTCACTACGTTAACTGTGAGGAAGGAAAATAAATCCATTATCCATCAGCCTGGAGGCAAAGGGACCCGTTTGATTGGGGACCCAGTGAGATTTTCAAATGTGTCCCTGTATTCAGGGATTTATTAAAATAATTGGAGTGGAATAACAACTGGGAAGGTCTGAATTACTGACAAAAATGTGACATAAACCACAAGAAACCCTCCCTCCCCAAACACACAGAGACACATCCATAAGGACAGATGGTTTCTAGAACATTCCCACACACTCGATCACTCGAGAGCAGACACAGGTCACTCCTTCCCAGTTCCTAATACGGAGGGTGGAAACGGTGCTGTCCTGAAGGATTCTCTCCCAGTTTCCTGAAGACAAACAGAGTTTGGGAATTCCTGTATTTTGGTCTAAATTGTGGTCGATCCTGTGTCGTGAAGAAATGTAAACGCAGGGAAAACGTATTCACCCCTTTAACTGCCTGAGGGGCCTTCGGAACAGTGTCTCCTTCTCCCTGGAACGGGATCTCTTCCCTCGGGATCTTATCATTTGTTCAATTCACTGACGTCCGCCCGTTCACAAACAATGTCAGGGACAGAACGTTCCGGGGAATGGCAGTTATAGAATGTCGGGGACAGAACGTTCCGGGGAATGGCAGTTATAGAATGTCGGGGACAGAACGTTCCGGGGAGCTCCTTGACCTGTCCATCACCTTTCCCCCCTACCCAGCCCAACAACATGATGTGCTGTGCCTGGGCACACTGTAACATTAATGGGGTGAGAGACGGAGGGTCCAATCACAGGAATGGGAACTAAAGACATTACCAGATCAGCTGAAATGGTTAGATAAACCACATTCTCAATCCACCTCACAGAACCAGCCCTGACACCATAAACCCAGAGGAGATATGTGGAACACTGTGTAGACCAGGCCTGTGTACTGCTCAGTACTACCCAGCAATCTGTCCAGAGTGGAACACTGTGCTGATTCATCCATTAAACTGGTCAATACAATCTGGCAACCTGTCCAGAGTGAAACACTGCACAGATCAGGTCAAAGCACTTATCTTCAGACGCAGACTGGACATCTGTCCAGGATAGAGACAGAAAAGCTGCAGATGCTGGAATCCAAAGTAGACAGGCAGGAAGCTGGGAGAACACAGTAAGCCAGACAGTATCAGGTGGTGGAGAATTCGACATTTCGGGTGTACCTGTTCTGTTAGAGTCCTGAAGGAGGGCTACGCCTGAAACATCAAGTTCTACACCTCCTGATGCTGCCTGGATTGCTGTGTTCCTCCAGCAAGTATTCAGCATGGGAAGCAAAGCAGACCACACCCGTGCAATGATCTATAAACCAGGATAAGATATCTGTCAATCACTGGGAACTGTGTAGACCACAGCAGTGCAATGACCTACAAACCCAGACTAGATATCTATCCAGCACCGGTAACTGTGCAGATAGCAGCAGTGCATTGATCTGTAAACCCGGACTGGAAACCTGTCCAGCACGGGGAGCTGTGCAGACCACAGCAGTGCACAAATGTGTGAACCTGAAACAAATATCCATCCAGCATGGGGAGGCCACAGACTACATCAACCAGATAGTCTGTCCAGCACTGCGAGTTGTGCAGTGATCACTGGTGAATTAATCTGTAAACCAGGAGCAGTAGCTCTCCCAGCATGTAGGATAGTGGACACCACCCCAGTGCATTGATTTGTAAACCAGGAGCAGTTACCGTCCCATTATGTAGGACGGTGTAAACCACCCCAGTGCATTGATCTGTAAACCAGGAGCAGTTACCCTCCTATTATATAGGACTGTGTACACCGCCCCAATGCATTGATCTGTAAACCAGGAGCAGTTACCCTCCCAGCATGTAGAAATGTGTACACTAGTCCAGTGCATTGCTCAGTAACACTGTGTTAGCTCCCTGCCCAGCGTGGGGAAACTTGCAGCCCATGCTTGTAGTGACAGGATATACAGCTCCCACCCATTTACAGCTCCATGTCTACATTGTGCCATGACAAGGGGGTGCTGTGGGTGTGAACATCACTGCCAGAGAGAGATGGCAGGGGAATCAGCTTAAATATCACCACATGGGAGGGGTTTGGGAAATAGACAGAGACGGGGAGACTGAGAGACAGTGTTATGGAAGGATGTCTTCTCAGGTTTCAGAATCCTGAAATGTAGACACTTGGATAGCATCCTGTAACATGAGCCTGTCTTCCCAGGAAATATGGGAAAAAAGGGTTATTCGAATAAGGTCAGATGAGCAATTGTTCTGCATCTTTGTAACTGGAATTGGTTTCAACAGAATCTACGACTCAATGGGCAGATTCTAACAATTTATCTATGTTTGATTTTCCTTGAGTGTGACAGAGGGATTGTATGCACGAGGCTGAGCTAGTTTTCTGGTGCTATCGTATCGGACTCACCTTATTAACTACCCAGCCCACCCCATGGTGTCCCTCTCATTCAATGCCAGCCCGATTCTCCCACCCATCATGGCTGGATTACTCACCATTGCTCGGATGTCCCTGGATATTCCATGATCCCTGGCACTGGGGCCATCTTTAAAAGACCAATGGGCACGCGGTTGAGCTTTCTCAGTTCGGAGCTGCCCTGCACTGTTTACCCTAAGCATGGCAGATAAGGGGCAATTACACTACGGTTTGTCAACAAGGGCACAGAGGTCCTGGTGGGTGGGCTAGTACAGAGGAGGACATTCTCTTCCCAGAAAAGTGTATATCGTTATAGAGCTGGAGTCGTGTAATAGGCAGGTAAGAGATTGGTGGTCTCAGAGTTGTGAATAGTTGATTAAAATGTTCACTTTCAGAGATATAAAATAAATTGATGTTGTTATTTAAACAGTGGAATTTGGGAGTTCTCTGTCACTCACAATTTAACAGTTTATGAGGCAAATTGAGCTTTTCTTGGTGTTTAGGTTAAATTACCAGATGAGCTTCCCGCCGTGTCCTAGCAATTGCTATGTGTGTATCTGTGTGTCTCCTTGAGGGGCAGGTCTGGCATTCTATGTGGTGCTTAAAGTGATGCAATGCCACCCTCTGCTGGCCTCCTCATGCCACTGCACAGGTATCGGCAGAGGGTGAAAACTAACAGGAAGCGATCAGAGAAGGAGAGGGAGAGGACAAGTACTCACAACATCATCCAAATTGATTTTTAAAATCTACGTACTGATCTAAATGTCCTTTAAACAATGTAACTGTCCCTGCTTTCACCACTTCCGCGGGAAGTTCATTCCACACATAAGCCAGCATCTGTCTAAAATAATTACCTCTCATGACTTTTATAAACCTTTCTCCTCTCAACGTAAAATATCCCTCAGTTTTGAATCCCTCACTCTAGGGAAAAGACATCGGCCCTTCAGCTTTTCTGTATCTCTCATGACTTTATAAATCTCTGTAACATCAACCACTCAATCTCATTCCCTCCAGTGAAAAAAGTCCCAGCATATCCAGCTTCTTCTTATCGGTCAGTCCATCCATTCCCAGCAACATCCCGGTTAATCTCTTCTCAACCATGGCCAGATTAATAATATCAAGGTCAATAATATCAAAGTGAATAGTCAAGGTATTTTCTGAGGGTAGTGGAGACCAAAACTAGAGGACATAGTTTTAAAGTGAATGGGGAAAAGTTTACATGTGACCTCACGAGCAACGTTTTTACTCAGAGGGTGGTGCGTATATCGAATGTGCTGGCAGGATGATTAGACTGGACACAGTAATCCAGAAGAGGTCTCGCCAATGACCTGTACAACCTCAACACTGACGTCCAAATTTCGATATTCAATGGTCTGACCAATGAAGACAAGGGTACTGAACACCTTTTTAACCACACTGTATGAGATGCAAATTTTAATGAACTATACCTGATGGCCTAGATCTCTGTTCTACAACACTGACTAAGACCACACTTTTAATTGTATAGGTCCTCCTCTTCTTTGATTTACGAAATCCAATACGTCACATTAATCCAAATTAAACTCCATCTGACACTCCTCAGCCCAGTGTGTGACATTACTGCCTCCTCACTCTCCCCTTCAATTTCAAAATACGCATCTGCTCTCCAGGAGGCCTGCACACTCCGGTCTTGATTTTCACGAAGACCCTGGGCTTGGTTTGCCTTGTGCGGTTTGGAAGAGGATGGACAGATTGCAGACACAGTCAGTGGGGATGAGAGGCTGGACAGTAATCATGGTTTTCGGAAGAGGTCAGTCACACACGTTATTGGTGGGTAATACTGATCGGTGTTTTGGGGCCAGAAACACCGGTGTTTTGGGGTCTTTCTTTGTCTTTGGTGTTTAGTAATAAATATCTATTTGAGACCCTTCATTGTGCAGAGTATGTCTGCAGGATTTATTGCCCAAATATTTCAGACTGCAGATAATAGCAATTAACGTTGTTTATGGCTTATTTCGATGGCACAGTACGTGAACTCAACATCTCACAATTGAGCCAAATGCCTTCCATTTGTTTAACAATGAAAAACATTTTGAGTAGTTCAGTAATGTTAACCAGATTTTAAGAAATCCATACTGAGCTGAAAGCTGGCACTTAAAATGTGACCCAAAGTCTGGGCATAGTTTAGATCTTGTGGCATGGGTAGTACCCGTGCCTCTGAGCCAGAACCCTGGATTTGATTCCAAATCCTAAACCTTTGTGGCAGAGTCCCTAGCTCTAGATCAAACGGTCTGGATTCAGATCCTGCCTGTTGTGGAGGTGTGTCACAGTGTATGAGAACAGGCTGATGAACAGACACACATAGGAATCATGTTGCAACTTGAGGGACTATTCCTGATTGGTGCTCGTGTCTCTATCTCCGGGCACAAAGTTTCCAGTACAAATCCCACAGAGATGCTTAATAATATGTCTCGACAAATTGATGAAAATGGTGTTAGAATTGTGTCTTGATGGAGAAGGAAGAGGTGTCAGTATTGAATTTCAGAATTGAGGCCTAGGGAAGATTGACAGCACAGCAATTCGTGTTGGTTGGAATAACATTTCGCAGCAGTAGCGGTTTATAAAATCATAAAAGCCATGGATAGGGTGAGTAGTCAAGCTTTCTTCACAGGGTAGGGGTGTCCAAACATTGAGGCCATTGGTTGAAAGTGAGGGGGGAAAGATTTGTAAGAGGCCGAAGCGGCACTATTTCACGCAGAGGAATGAGCTATCAGAGGAAGTGGTGGAGGCTGATCCAATTACAACATTTGAAAGGCATCTGGATGCTGACAGACCTGCTGAGATTTTGCAGCAATTTCTCCATTTGTTAAAAAATAAGATTTTAACATGCATAAACAATTAAACATATTTAAGTGATGCAAGCATATATAAACATATTTCAACTTGACTACTTTCTGCTAAGGAAAAAAAACAGCAACGATGTACCTAAATGGAGCAGGGAATGTGATGGAGACATAGTTTGGACAATGTTCAAGGAAACCTCACATGGTCCAATTTGGGCGAGGATGATATTATTGTGTGACTCAACTCAGAGAGGAAGAAAATATGATCGGCCCGAGATGGAGTGGTCTATACTGCACTCTCTCTCTCCCTCATTGTTTCTCATCACAACAATGTGTGCAAGCTAAAAAAATGTGTGCATGAATAGTCTGAATAGTCACATTCTGTTTTCCAGGATAAGGAGTCCAAAACAAGAGGGCGTAGGTAGAAGGCGAGAGGGGAATAATTTAAAAGGGATCTTAGGGGTAAATGTTTCATGCAGAGAGTGATGTGTGTACAGAAAATTCTGTCAGAGGAAATGGTGAAAGCTGTACAATTGCACATTTAAAAAGTGACTGAAAGACGAGGGCTACTGGCCACATGCTGGCAAATGGGACTAGATCAGATTTGGTTATCTGGTCCGAGTGGACAAATTGGACTAACGGGTCTGTTACCATGCTGCATGGTTCTCTGATTCTATAAGAGGGATGTGGATAAATTCTGAAATGACCCTTCAAATCAGAATTCTCTTCACTGGAAGTTTATCGTGCCTCTATGTTCACAATGAGTTAGTTAAACACTTGACAGGGAATTGTGTCACGGATAGTAGGATACAGACAGGAAAGTGGAGCTGGAACCACAACCTGATCAGCCACAATCTTAGTGCCTGGTGAAGAAGGGTCAAAGTCTCTAATGACCCACTCCTGCTCCTCAGTCCCATGTTTCTGTGTTCCATTCAGCCCCTCATACCTGCTAGACAGGAACAGTTGGAGTCCACTGACTGGTATCACCTGGTGCACAGAAACAGGGAAGCCCCTCAGTATTGTCACACACGGTTTGAAGTGATTTGGGAAATGTAATTTGAAAACCCAGGCTGGGTATGAAAGAGGCCCCTCACCTCTCTTTACAGATCTTCCCCTCTCTGCAAATTGTGCTTCATTTGTTAGTCATATTGTAGACTCAGCTTAACTGTGTAAACAGCTCCCATACCTCACCCAGGGATGGCTCACATCCATGACTGCAACATTCAATAACCGACCTTCCAGGAAAATAGCACCTACTAACCTTCCATTAACAGAATGTGAGAACATTAGAAGCAGGGGCAGGACGCTCATACCCCTCGAGCCTGCCTTGCCCTTCACTAAGATCATGGCGGATCTGCTCTAGGTCTGAAATCCTCTTCAATGTCCAAATCTTCATAGCCCTTAACTCTCTGTCAGGTCAAATCCATCTACCCCTTCTTTAAATACTTTTTCGTCTAGCTCTCCTAACATGATGGAAAAGCAAATTGCTGACATTTAATACCCTCTGCTTGAAATAAGCACTCCCTGCTCCTATACTATGACCTGTTGCTATGAACATATGATGTGAACACAAAGTTTCAGGTAACAGTGACTGGCCCTGATATCAAGGCAGTGCTTGACTGAGGCTGACGTCAAGGAGTTAAACACAATTGGATTTGTTTGGGAATCAGCATAAACTCCCCACTGGTCAGAGTCAATCACAGTAAAATGGAAGGTGTTTGTGGTGTGTGGATGCCCATTATCTCAGTCCCATTATCTCTGTGGAAGATCCTCTGGTTAGCTTCCTCTTCACAAATATCTTTGGCTGCTTCATCAATGTCATTCCCCCATCATAAGGTCAGAAGAGGGGGTGTTTCCTGAAGATTATTCAATGTTCACAACAATGTTCCCCCGTCAGCTCCTGAAGCAGCCTTAAGCAGTATCTTTCAGCTATAATCAATGTGGCCTATACAGGAACAGGAGGAGGCCATTCGTCCCCTTGAGTCACTTACACAAAAACAGGAGGAGGCTATTCAGCCCCTTGAGTCACTTACACAGGTATAGGAGGAGACCATTCAGACCCTCGAGTCACTTACACAGGGATAACAGGAGGAGACCATTCAGCCCCTCAACGTTCTTGCACAGGAACAAAATGAGGCAATCAATGCTGATTCCTGATGAAAAGCTTATGCCTGAAACATTGATTCTCCTGCCCCTCGGATGCTGCCTGACCTGCTGTGCTTTTCCAGCACCACACTCCCGATTCTGATTTCCAGCATGGGCAGTCCTCACTGTCTCCTGATTAATGCTCTAACATGATGAACAAGTGGAGCAGAGGATGCACAGACTGCTCCATATTGTTCCTGTTGGCTCCGTTTTAGATGATACGTACGTGGGACTTGAACATAGTTTTTTTGCAGTGAGGAGGGAAGCGAAATGCTTTGTGTGAAATCTCAAGGAGGCACCTTCCATCTCCGAGAAGACAGCCTGGTGTTCTCTATGGAGTACAGAAGCTGGTGGGAATGGCTACCTGTTTCAGAAGGAAGGTATTGTGGCTGCTGTTGAGCATTGTGAACAACATGATGTTCAGTGCAGTGTCACACACTAACTGCTTATTAATGTGAGGGGAGTTAATTAAGGCTTAGAAACAATTAGGAAAGCCATATTGGACTGATGAATGGACTCTCTAAGTTCAAATAATGCTGACCTTGGTCATGTTGATCTTGTCTAGTGCACGGCCTGTGCTGTGTAACCTGTATGCCTTACTTTGTACAAATCTATCTCCACCCTATGATCTGTCTGGCCATGCTTACTATGATCTGCCTCCACTGCTCATAAATAACGTGTTTCCATGTACTGATGTACACATGACAATAAACCAAACCAATCAAACCTGGGGTAAAGTATGGTATTTCTCACCCTATCAATGGTTTTTATGTAAATAAGTGAACGCAACCAATCCTCAAGTTTCAGTAAATTATTTCTATTCTCTCATAGCTCTACAGATTGAACACTCAGTTTCTTCCCTCTCATTTCATGATACAAACATCTTTGTCTGTGGTAAGGAGATTATTGCTTACAAAGGAGATCAAATCTGTAGAGATTGTCTCAAATACTCTCTCGGCAAGGATTCATAATTGTAGGAACATGGCTTTACTTAGATTTTTGAATCAGTAGCCATAGAGAGCAGTAGACGGAGTCTGTATAGATTTCAGTAAGGCCTTTGATTAGGTTCCACATGATAGTCTGTTCTGGAAGATTCAATCACATAGAATGCGGGGGGGTGGGGGGGGGCAGACAAATTGGATACATAATTGGCTTGATGTTAGGAAGGAGAGATTAATAGTGGAAGAATGCTTGTAGGACTGGAAGCCTGTAACGATTTTTTATTCATTTTCTGGATGACGGCATTGCTGGGAAGGCAGTATTTATTGCCCATCTTAATTGCCCACAGGGCAGGTAAGGGTCAAGCACATTGTTGTGGATCTGGCGTCACATGGAGGTCAGACCATATAAAGGATGGAATTTTCCTTACCTGAAGGATATTAGTGAACTCGTGGAGAATCTCAGGGATTAGTGCAGGGCCCATTACTGTTTGTTATCTCTTATCAATGATTGGAATGAGATTGTAACAAGCATGATGATTAAATTTGCAGTAGACACTAAAAAATTCAGTATCGTGGACAGTGAAGAAGGTGATCAAAAAATGCAGCAAGACCCTGATCAACTGGGGAAGTGGGCCCAGAACTGGCAAATGGAGTTTAACATAGATAGGTGTGAGGCCTTGCATTTTGGAAATTCAAATTAAGGTAGGTGCTTCACGTTGAATGGTAGGGCGTAAAGAGGGGTAGTGGACAGAGAGACATTGAAGTTCAGGTTCACGGTTCTCTGAAAGTGGAGTCACGGGTAGACAGAAGGCATTTGGCACACTGGCCTTCATCAGTCAGGGCATTGAGTATGGAAGTTGGGAAGTTATGTTGCGATAAACAAGACATTGTAAGGAGTGCACCCATCTCCAGCTCCTCCAAGATCGTGTTAGGGAACTGGAGCTGGAGTTGGATGAACTTAGGATCATTCGGAAGGCAGAGGGGGTCATAGATAGGAGCATAAGGGAAGTAGTAACTCCAAAGATTGCAGACAGATGGGTGACAGTGAGGGGGACTGGGAGGAAGCAGCCAGTGCAGGGACCCCCTGCGGCTGTTCCCCTCAAGAACAAGTATACCGTTTTGGATACTTGTGGGAGGGACGACATACCAGGGGTAAGTAATGGGGCTCAGGCCTCCTGCACGGAGCCTGTCCCCGTTACTCAGAAGGTAAGGGTGGAGAAGAGCAGAGCAATAGTAAATGGGGACTCGATAGTTCGGGCACAGATAGGCGGTTTTGTGGGGGCGAGAGATACTCACATTTGGTATGTTGCCTCCCAGGTGCAAGGGTACGTGACGTCTCTGATCGTGTTTTCCGGGTCCTTAAGGGGGAGGGGGAGTAGCCCGAAGTCGTGGTCCACATTCGCACCAATGACATAGGTAGGAGGAGCGCTGAGGATGTTAGGCAGGCTTTCAGGGAGCTAGGTTGGAACCTCAGAGTTAGAACGAACAGAGTTGTTGTCTCTGGTTTGTTACCCGTGCCACGTGATAGAGAGTCGAGGAATAGGGAGAGAGAACAGTTAAATGCGTGGCTACAGGGATGGTGCAGGAGGGAGGGATTCCGGTATTTGGATAACTGGGGTTCTTTCTGGGGAAGGTGGGACCTCGATAAACAGGATGGTCTACACCGGAACCTGAGGGGCACCAGTATCCTTGGCGGAAGCTTTGCTAGTGCGGGGGGGGGGTGGGGGGGGGGTTTACACTGCCTCTGCAGGGGCATGGGAACCCAGACTGTAGCTTTAGGGTGCAGGACCTGGAGTGTAGTGAGGTTAGGAACATAGCATCAATCTCAAAGGAGGGTGCCTGTAAACAGGAAAGTGGCTTGAAGTGTGTATACTTCAATGCAAGAAGTATACAAAATAAGGTAGGTGAACTTGCAGCGTGGGTTGGTACCTGGGACTTCGATGTTGTGGCTATTACGGAGACATGGGTAGAACAGGGACAGGATTGGCTGTTGCAGGTTCCAGGGTTCAAATGTTTTAGTAGGGTCAGAGGTGGGGGTAAAAGAGGGGGAGTGTGGCATTGCTTGTCAAAGATCGTATTACAGCTGTGGAAAGGACGATGGATGAAGACTCGCCATCTGAGGTAGTTTGGGCTGAGGTTAGGAATAGGAAAGGTGAGGTCACCCTGTTCGGAGTTTTTTACAGGCTTCCTAATAGTCCTAGAAACGTAGAAGAAAGGATTGCGAGGATGATTCAGGAGAAGAGTGAAAGTAATAGGGTGGTTGTTATGGGGGACTTTGACTTTCCTGATATTGATTGGGAAAGCTATAGCTCTAGTTCATTAGATGGGTCGGTGTTTGTCCAATGTGTGCAGGATGTTTTCCTGACACAAAATGTAGACAGGCCAACAAGAGGTGAGGCCATACTGGAT
Source organism: Chiloscyllium plagiosum (assembly GCF_037043375.1). Classification (NCBI taxonomy): domain Eukaryota; kingdom Metazoa; phylum Chordata; class Chondrichthyes; order Orectolobiformes; family Hemiscylliidae; genus Chiloscyllium; species Chiloscyllium plagiosum. The sequence goes on along the minus strand of NW_028270182.1, from coordinate 48,712,160 downwards.
TTGGTTCTGGGTATCTAACCAGGCCAGGTGTTAGAATTAGAGGTAGGTTAGCACTTTGGGGTCAGTGTCCACAATTCGGTGACTTTTACTCTAGTGATGGAGAGGGATACGTGTGCACTGCAGGGCAAGAGTTATAGCGGGGGCAGGGAAATTATGATGCGGTGAGGCATGACTTAGGATGCGTGACTTGGAAAAGTAGGCTTCAAGGCAAGGGCGTAATTGATATGTGGAGCTTGTTCAAGGAGCAACTATTGAGTGTCCTTGATAAGTATGTACCTGTCAGGCAGGGAGGAAAGGGTCGTGTGAGGAAGCCGTGGTTTAATAAGGAATTGGAATCCCTTGTTAAATGGAAGAGGGCGGCCTATGTAAAGATGAGGCGTGAAGGTTCAATTGGGGCGATTGAGATTTATAAGGTATCCAGGAAGGACCTGAAGAGAGAGCTAAGAGCAGCAAGGAGGGGACATGAAAGGTCCTTAGTTGGTAGGATTAGGGAAAACCCTAAGGCTTTCTGCAGGTATGTCAGGAATAAAAGAATGACTAGGGTAGGAATAGGTCCAGTCAATGATAGTAGTGGGAAGTTGCGTGTGGAGGCTGAAGAGATTGGGGTGACACTGAATGAATACTTTTCGTCAGTATTCAAACAGGAACAGAACATTGTTGCTGATGTGAATACTGAGTCACCATTAAGTAGAATGAATGGCTTTGAGGTATGAAATTCTGGAAAGGGTGAAAATAGATAAGTCCCCTGGGCCTGATGGCATTTATCCTAGGATTCTCTGGGAAGCAAGGGAGGAGATTGCAGAGCCATTGGCCTTGATTTTTATGTCCTCGTTGTCTACAGGAGTAGTGCCAGAAGACTGGATGCTAGCAAATGTAGTTCCCTTGTTCAAGAAGGGGAGTAGGGATAACCCTAGTAACTATAGGCCGGTGAGTCTCACTGCTGTTGTGGGCAAAGTCTGAGACAGAATTGTAAGGGATAGGAATAATGTGATCAAGGATAGTGAGCATGGATTTGTGAAGGGCAGGTCGTGCCTCACAAACCTTATTGAATTCTTTGTGAAGGTGACTAAGGAGGTGGACGAGGGGAAAGCGATAGATGTGGTGTATATGGATTTTAGTAAGGCGTTTGATAAGGTTCCCCAAGGTAGGCTAATTCAAAAAATACGGAGGTATAGCATTGAGGGTGAGTTGGAGGTTTGGGTTAGGAATTGGCTGGCTGAAAGAAGACAGAGGGTAGTAGTTGATGGTAAAGGTTCTTCTTGGAGTGCCGTTACTAGCGGTGTTCCGCAAGGATCTGTTTTGGGACCATTGCTGTTTGTCATTTTTGTAAATGACCTGGAGAAGGGGCTAGAAGGTTGGGTGAGCAAGTTTGCGGATGATACGAAAGTCTGAGGAGTTGTTGACAGTGAGGAAGGATGTGGCAGGTTACAGCGGGTTATAGATAAGCTGCAGAACTGGGCAGAAAGGTGGCAATTGGAGTTCACTGTAGCTAAGTGTGAGGTGATTCACTTTGGTAAGAGTAACAAAAAGATGGGGTACTGGACTAACGGTCGGATACTTGGTAGTGTGGATGAGCAGAGGGCTCTTGGTGTCCATGTACACAGATCTTTGGAGGTTGCCACCCAGGTAAATAGTGCCGTGAAGAAGTCATATGGCGTACTGGCTTTTATTGGTAGAGGAATTGAGTTCCGGAGTCCTGAGATCATGTTACAGTTGTATAAGACTCTGGTGCGGCCGCACCTGGAGTATTGTGTGCAGTTTTGGTCGCCATACTATAGGAAGGATGTGGAGGCTCTGGAACGGGTGCAGAGGAGGTTTACCAGGATGTTGCCTGGTTTGGTATGAAGATCGTATGAGGAAAGGCTGAGGCACTTGGGGTTGTTTTCATTGGAGAAAAGAAGGTTTAGGGGTGACTTAATAGAGGTGTACAAGATGATTAGGGGTTTAGATAGGGTTGACCATGAGAACCTTTTTCCACTATTACGAGGGGGCATAGCTTAAAATTAAGGGGTGGTAGTATAGGACAGATGTTAGGGGTAGGTTCTTTACTCAGCGATTCGTGAGTTCATGGAATGCCCTGCCAGTAGCAGTGGTGGACTCTCCTTCCTTATGGGCATTTAAACGGGCATTATGGAGGGTGGTGGGCTAGTGTAGGTTAGGTGGGCTTGGATCGGCGCAACATCGAGGGCCAAAGGGCCTGTACTGCGCTGTATTCTTATTCTATTGGCGAGGTCGCACTTGAAGTATAGTGTTCAGTTTTTTGTCACTTTGTTAGAGGAAGGATGTTATTAAACTAGAAAGAATGCAGAAGAAATATACAAGGATGTTGCCACAACCCAATGGTCTGAGTTAAAGGGAGAGTTTGGACATTCTAGGACTTGTTCTTTAGAGCCGAGGAGACTGAATGGGGAACTTATAGAGCTATATAAGATCATGAGGGGCATAGATATGGTGAATGCTCATAATCTTTTTCCAAGGTTTGAAGAATCAAGGACGAGGCATCAGTTTAAGTTTAGATGGAAGGAGTAAAGGGAACCTGAGGGGCAACTTTTCTACACAGGGGCTGGTACGCAGATGTAAAGAGCTTTTAGCGGATGGGTTTGAGGGGGATACATTAACAACATTTAAAAGGTATTCGGACAAATATATGGATAGGAAAGGACTCGAAGGATATTGACCAAGTGCAAGGAAATGGGGTTAGTGTCGATGGACATTTACGACGTGGAGGTCGAACCCCTCTGTTAATTAAAGCAAACACCCAGAAAAGCTCACTTTGCCACGTAATTTGTTAAAATATGAGTGACTAAGACTCCAACAATCCACTCTTTAAAGAAATATGACAATTTAGTCTCTTAACTTTAACAGTGATTGCTAACAGCAACTATTCACAAATACAAGACTTCGTTTTGTAAACTGCTGACTATCTGACTCCAACTCAAAAAAAAATGCTGTTCCTATAGCCCACATATTAAACATTACATTCAATTAATCTCAAGACTACACAGTCTCTGTCTCCTCCGCTGTCTTACTCTTCCAGCTGCTGATATCCATGGGTCATCTTCCTTTTTTTTAAACTGCAACTAGGTTTTACATGAAAAGGTATCTTTGATAGAGAGTGTTTTAGATGGCCAGTTACCTCTCCGGCTCAAAAGCAGTTCCTCTCTGTCTAGTGTTCGAAGTGCCAGGCGTATATACTCCCCATGGCACATTAATTTCTCATAATTTGATTGGTTTCCACGCATCAAAACGATGATCTTCAAATTCCATTCTCTTCTGGTATCCTGGGCATTATTTAAACTAATTGTTACATGTGGAAAAGCCTTACCATTAGTTGGCAACTCTGGCTGTACACTATATTCAGCAAAATCAGTTCTTTCTTAAAGTGACCACACATGCTTTCAGCTGTATAACACCACCCCCCACCCCCGCCCTTTTCAAGAAAAATAATGAAGCATCAGAATGAAAAGATGGCTTCATTTCTTTTTCTGTAATTCTGAATTCCAAAACTACGAAATGCAAAAGTGATTAATCTAATTTATACCTTTCATATTAATTCTGCACAGCAATGTAACATTGGAATAAGTCAAATCTAATCTGCACTTTTTCCTTTAAATCTGTGATAACACATCTGCTATCACAACTTTACGGCCCACAATTTGTATATTTTGGCAGTTAAAAGTCGGTAACATCAGACTCCAATGAAATATTCTCATATTTTAATCTTTAAATCTTTCAAAAAATGCAAAAGGATTGTATTTTTATACATTCATCTCCGACAACCCGTTTGTCACATAAACAGCCAAGTATTGTCAGGCCATTGCCCAACTCAATAATCCTTTATCAATAGTGGAGCATTTTGTTTCTGGCGGGTGTTCAGTTTTTTTTTCACAGGTAACCAATTGGCCATTCCATTATCATATTCACTAGAGAGGAAGAAAAGGACAACCAACTCCCATTCCTAGACGTGATGGTACAGAGAACACCGAACGGAGAATTCACCACAAAGGTATACAGGAAAGCCACACACACAGTCCTGAACGACAAAAGCAACCACCACAACACACACAAAAGAAGTTGCATCAAGACACTGTTCAAAAGGGCCACCACACACTGCAACACACCACAACTGCAAAAAGAGGAAGAAGAACACCTCTACAACGTATTCGCCAAAAATGGCAATTTCATCAACAGTTACCTAAGGGAAAGACAACGGAATGAGGACATGCCACACCCCAAAGGACTAGCCATATTACCATACATCAAGAACATTTCTGAACTGACAACCAGACTACTACGAGCACTAGGACTCATAACAGCACATAAACCAAGAGACTCTCTCAGACAACAACTCACCAGGACAAAGGACCCGATACCCAGCATGAGCAAAACCAGCATAGTGTACAAAATTCCATGCAAGGACTACACAAAACACTACCTAGGATCAACTGGAATACAGAAAATGATCCGTATCCATGAACACCAACTCGCCACGAAATGACATGACCAGCTATCCTTAGTAGCCACTCACGCAGATGACAAGCAACATGAGTTCGACTGGGGTAACACTACTATTATAGGACAAGCCAAACAGAGAACAGCCAGGGAATTCCTAGAGGCATAGCACTCATCCACAGATTCTATCAACAAACACATTGACCTGGACCCAATATGCTGGCTACTGCAGCGGACAGCTGGAAATGACAACCGGAAGCAGCAGAGACAAACCACTATAAATGCCCGAGAAAACATCACAGAAGCGCTTCACAGGAGGCTCCCAAGCACTGAGGATGTCACCTAGACAGGGGACGAAACGTCTGCAACACAAATTCCCAGCTCAGCGAACAGAACCACAACCAGTCTCATGTTCCTGCATCATTACATCTCCAACCCCTATATCGCTAGCAGAAATCGCAATTTTGAACGTTTTCAAAACATTTGGTTTAGCCAAAACTGGTGCAGTAGTTAATGCTGCTTTTGAATTTTAAAATGCCTGCTGGAATTGTTCTATACACCAAAATGATGTGTCCGTTTTTAGTAAATCCATCAGCGGTTCCACGACGCTGCTGAAGTTTGGAACAAACTTCCAATGGAATCCTCTCAGTCCCAAAAATCGAAGCTCCTCTTTCTTCGAGGATGGTTGTGGAAATATCTCAAAACCTTTGTGTTCAATGGGGTCAACCTTCCCTGTCCAATGTAATGTCCCAAGAACGTCACCTCTGCCTTCGTGAATTCTGTTTTATTTACATTTATTGCCAGTTTTCCTTCTTGTAATCATTTAACGAGCTCTGCCAACTGTAACATGTGATCTTTCCATGACTTGCTAAAGATCACTGCATCTAACAGATAAACTGCACAATTTGTTAATCTGGGCACAACTCTGTTCATGAGTCTTGGAATGTGGCTAGTGCACTCTTCATTCCAAAGAGCATTAATTTCAATCGATGTAACCCTTTTAAGATTAAAAAAGCAGAAATTTCTTTCACTTTCTCTGATAAAGTTGCCCACCAATAACTATGCAGTAAGTCCAAATTTGTGATGTGTGTTGCTTTTCAAACTTTACTTATGCAGTCTGTGAATCTTGGTATTGGATACGAGTCTGATTTTGTTTAAGCGTTGACTTAGATTAGATTAGATTAGATTACTTACAGTGTGGAAACAGGCCCTTCGGCCCAACAAGTCCACACCGACCCGCCGAAGCGTAACCCACCCATACCCCTACATTTACCCCTTTTACCTAACACTACGGGCAATTTAGCATGGCCAATTCACCTGACTTGCACATCTTTGGAGTGTGGGAGGAAACCGGAGCACCCGGAGGAAACCCACGCAGACACGGGGAGAATGTGCAAACTCCACACAGTCAGTCGCCTGAGGCGGGAATTGAACCCCCTCGAGCATACGCAGCTGCTCTGCCTTCTGCTGCTTCTGGGTCGCCAAGTAAGAAATAATCAAACTCCTCGCTTAGGCCTTGGCCGTCTCTGAGAGCACTGATGGAATACTGGCCATACACAAATTAATGTCGCAAAACTTTTTAAATGTTTTAATTTCCCCAAAAATACTCAATAAACTTGCTATCCTTCAGAAAAAAAGGAGCCATGCGCCAGTGCCGTGAGTCTGTCCCATCGCCACTGACCTTAACCTCCATGCACACTGCTGCATGATCAGAAATGGCTATCTTCTGCAGAACTGCACCGAATTTAAAAAGGTCAACAGGGGAAATAAATGCCAATCCTCGTACAGCACTTACGTGGCTGAGAGAAAAAGGTGAAGTCCCTCTCCTCAGGGTGGGGACAATTCCACACACCCACCAACCCCAGCTCCCTGTTCAGGTCCACCAACTGCCTGGATTGCGGGAACATATCCGCAAGACCCCGAGGCATCCTGCCACTTCGGGGTTAATAAGTCGGTTTCAGTTTCCCCCTGTTACTGTATGACGTGTCCCCAGGGCCATCAACCTGGAAAGCGCATCTGTTACAAATCTGAGGGAATGTGCTGCGGGCAGCAAACATTCAAATTCCCATACATACCTCCATGTATTAAAGCTTTAAGGATCATAAAGCACCCATATTCATCCTTAAGTTGGCATCACAGTTGAAATGGAAGATTCTTCTTGATGAGTTAGTAACTCCTCTGCTTTTCGAATTAAAGGATGAGAAAAAAACACACGTCTGAACACTCAGACAGAGCGACGAGGAGAGATGGAGGAGTGAAGCGAGGGCTGCCGTGAAGGTAAGGGCTTAATTTATATTTGGGCAGTGGCTAAACCCGAGATACTACATGTGTAGTAGAACCCTCCCCCCCACCCTCCTCAAACCGGAAGGAGAAGACTCAGGAGGGTAAGGCTTTTATTTTCTCTTTATATTTCTTTTTCATATATTTAAGTGCATTGTTTGGGTTTAGTTAGTTCATATAAAGCTAACCTTACAATGAAGGACCTCAGACCCGTGTCATGGGCCTGTTGCTTGATGTAGGGGCTTAAGCACGTGTCTGACATTCCTGACTCTTCTACTTGTAAGAAGTGTACAGCTCTTGTTTGACCACATGATGGCTCTGGAGCTGCGGATGGACACACTGTGGAGCATTAGCGATGCTGAGGAGGTCGTGGAGAGCACATTTAGTGATCTGGTCACACTGCAGTTAGAGTTGCTGAGGGAGACAGTGAATGGGTGACCAAAAGACAGAAAAAAACTAGGAAGGCAGTGCAGGTGTCTGCTGCGGTCATCTCCCTCCAAAACAGGTATACCGTTTTGGATACTGTTGGGGGAAATGGCTCACCAGAGGAGGGCAGCAGTTGCCAGGATCATGGCACTGCGGTGGGCACTGCTGTTCAGAAGGACGGGAAAAAGACTTGTAGGGCCATAGTCATAGGGGATTCTATTGTGAGGGGAGTAGATAGGCGGTTCTGTGGACGAAAATGGGACTTCTGGATGGTATGTTGCCTCCCAAATGCTCGGGTCAGGGATGTCACCGATTGGCTGCAGGGCATTCTAAAAGTGGAGGGTGAACAGCTCGTTATCTTGGTGCATATAGGCACCAACGATATAAGTAGGAAATGAGATGATGTCCTGAAAGAAGAATTCAGGGAGCTCGGAGAGAAGTTCAAGAGAAGAAATTCAAAGGTAGTGACCTCGGGATGACTGCCAGTGCCACGTGCTAGCCAGCGTAGAAATGAAAAAAATAAGGCAGGATGAACACGTGAGTTGAGAGATGGTGTAAGAGGGAGGGGTTTAGATTTGTTGGACAATGGGACCAGTTCTGGGGAAGGTGGGACCATTACAAAATGGACGGTCTACATCTGAACTAGACCGAAAACAATGTCCTTGAGGGAGGTTTTGCTACTACTGTTGGGGAGTTTTTAAACTAATGTTGCATGGGGCTGGGAACCAGAAGAGAAAGCAAGGAGGAAGTGAGGTTTAGAGTGGAGACCGTGTGGGCGGCACGGTGGCACAGTGGTTAGCACTGCTGCCTCACAGCGCCGGAGACCCGGGTTCAGTTCCCGCCTCAGGCGACTGACTGTGTGGAGTTTGCACGTTCTCCCCGTGTTTACGTGGGTTTCCTCCGGGTGCACCGGTTTCCTCCCATGCTAAATTGTCCGTAGTGTTAGGTAAGGCGTAAATGTAGGGGTATGGGTGGATTGCGGGGCGGTGTGGACTTGTTAGGCTGAAGGGCCTGTTTCCACGCTGTAAGTAATCTAATCTAATCTAATCTAATTTATGAAGAGAGCATTAATAAAAGGAAGAGTAGGCAGAGAGCAGATGAGCGCAAAAAACTGGTGGCATGAAATTCCTTTACTTTAATGCGAGGAGCATAGTGTGTAAAACAGATGAATTTAGGGCTTGGGTTGGTTCCTGGGAGTATGACGTTATTGCAATCACAGAGACTTAGCTGCAGGAAGGGCTGCTGATTGGGAATTAAATGGTCCAGGATATAGACGCTTCAGACAGGACAGGGAGGGAAGTAAAACGGGGGGTTAGTGGTGGAGTTGCATTGTTGATCAAGGACGATATCACGGCTGTGCTAAAGGAGCACACTATGGAGATCTTGGGTAGTGAGGCATTATGGGTGGAGCTGAGAAATAAGAAGGGTGCAGTCACACTGTTGGGGCTGTATTACAGGCCTCCCAACAGTGAGCGTGAGTTAGAAGAACAAATAGGTCAACAGATTATGGAAAGATGTAGAGGCAAAAGGGAAGTGGTGATGGGATACTTTACTTTTCCCAATATTGACTGGGATACACTTAACATCAGAGGTGTGGATGGGGTAGAATCTGAAAGAAGCGTCCAGGAGAGTTTTCTAGAGCAGTTTGTCAATAGTCCGACGAGGGAAGGAGCCATATTGGACCAGGTACTGGGGAACGAGCCAGGCCAGGTGGTAGAAGTTGTGGTGGGGGATTTCTTTGGGAACAGTGACCACAATTCTGTAAGTTTTAGAATACTCTTAGATAAAGTAGACAGTGGTCCTAAGGGAAGATTACTAAACTGGGCCAAGGCCAATTATACCAAAATTAGGCAGGATCTCGGAAATGTGGATTGGACATAGCTATTTGAAGGGAAGTCCACATTTCAGATGTGGGAGGCTTTCAAAGATAGCTGAAAGATAGTGCAGGATAGGCATGTCCCGTTGGAAGCAAATGATCAGAAGGGCAAGATTCGTGAACCGTGGATGACAGAAGTTGTACGACTAGCCAAGAGGAAAAGAGAAGCATACATTAGGTATAGGCAGCTAAGAACAGAACGGGCCCTGGAAGAATATCGGAAGAGTAGGACAAGTCTTAACTGAGGAATCACGTGGACTAAAAGGGGTCATGAAATAGCTTTAGCGAGCAGAATTAAGGAGTATCCCAAAGCATTTTATTCTTATATAAGAATAAAGTGGGTAACTAGAAAAAGGATTGATCCACTAAAGGATAACAAAGGAAGGCTGTGTGTCGAACCTGAGAGAATAGGTGAGATTCTGAATGATTACTTTGCATCAGTGTTCACTGAGGAGAGGAGCATGATGAATGTTGAGATTAGAGACAGACGTTTGATTAGTCTGGATCGCGTTGACATAAGTAGCGAAGATATGTTGGGTAGGCTGGAGGGTATTAAGGTGGACAAAACCACAGGACCGGATGGGATCTATCCCATGTTGCTGAGGGAGATGAAAGAGGAAATAGCTGGGGCCCTGACAAATATCTTTGTGGCATCCTTAAATACAGGTGAGGTGCCAGAGGACTGGAGGGTTGCTCATGTTGTCCCCCTGTACAAGAAGTGTAATAGGGATATTCTGGGTAACCACAGACCAGTGAGCCTGAGGGTGGTGGGGAAGTTGCTGGAGGAGGTACTGAGGGATAGGATCTATTTATATTTAGAAAAGAATAGGTTTATCAGTGATAGGCAACATGGTTTTGTATGGGGGAGATCGTGCCTTACCAACTTAATAGAATTATTTGAGGAAGTGACCAATTTGATAGATGAAGGAAGGGATGTTGAAGTCGTTTACATGGACTTTATTAAGGCGTTTGCTAAGATTCCCCATGGTAGACTAATGGAGAAAATGAAGTCATATGGTTTGCAGGGTGTTCTAGCTAGGTGGATAAAGAACTGATTGAGCAGCAGGAGACAGAGAGTAGTAGTTGAAAGGAGTTTCTTGAAATGGAGAAAGGTGTTCCACAGGGGTCAGTGTTGGGGCCACTGTTGTTGGTAATATACATAAATGATCTGGAAGAGGGCACTGTTGGCATGATCAGCAAGTTTGCAGTGACACAAAGGTTCGTGGAGTAGCAGAAAGCATAAGGAACTGTCAGAGTATACAGGAGGATATAGATAGACTGGAGAGTTGGGCGGAAAATTGGCAGATGGATTTCAATCCAGACAAATGTGTGGTGATGCATTTAGCCAAGACTAATTCTCGAGCAAAGTATGCAATGAATGGAAGAGCCTTGGGAAAAGTTGATGGGCGTTGAGATCTGGGAGTGCAGGTCCATTGTACCCTGAAGGTTGCTGCACAGGTGGATAGAGTGGTCAAAAAGGCATATAGCTTGTTTGCCTTCATTGGACGGGGTATTGTGTATAAGAGCTGACAAATCATGTTAATATTGTACAAGACATTGGTTCAGCCGCATTTACTGTGTACAGTCCTGATCACTACATTACCAAAAGGATGTGGACGCTTTGGAGAGGGTGTAGAGAAAGATTACGAGGATGTTGCCTGGTATGGAAGAAGCTGGCTATGAAGAGAAGTTCAATAGGTTAGGTTTATTTTCATTAGAAATAAGGAGAGATTGAGGGAGGACCTGATTGAGGTTTATAAAATCATGAAGGGTATAGACAGGGTAGATAGAGACAACTTTTTCCCAGGGTGAAGGATTCAATAACGAGAGGAGAGGTCACGCTTTCAAGGTGAGAGGTGGAAAGTTTAAGTGGGAACATGCTGCAAGTACACAGAGGGTGGTGGGCGTTTGGAATGCGTTGCCAGCAGAGGTGGTAGGGGCAGGCACGGTAGATTCATTTAAGATGCGTCTGGTACAGATGCATGAGTCGGTTTGGGCAGAGGGATACAGATGCGTAGGAATTGACTGACAGGTTTAGACAGTATATTTGGATCAGCTCAGGCTTGGAGGGCCGAAAGGCCTGTTCCTGGGCTGTAAATTTTCTTTGTTCTTTGATATTCTTTTTACTCAAGTTGTATGCGTTTCTCTAACTGAGAAGGGAGGGGCCTTAATTCGGTACAGTTTACCAGCCGTTCATAATCCATGGGTTGCTGTGTCATTTAATGTCTCGGGCCTATTACAGAGGGATAGGAGGAGGCCATTCAGCTTCTTGAGTCTATTGCAGAGGGGCAGGTGATAATCTGACACCTGAATACAGGCTGAGATGACCAGTTGTAGTCAGGAGCAACTATATAACAGATGCTCTTCAAACCCTACGTGGCAACAAGATGACTTCTCCGTTCAAATAACATGACAAAATGGTTTCTCGGCTGCAAACTGACAATTCTGCTAAAGCCTCAGAAATTGGCTTTAAAGTTACTGACTGCTAAGTCTGTACAAGTGACTAACCACAGTCTGCTTCAGTAGTGATTAGCAGACAATGTGCCATTTAAAACACAGAAATAACTCAGCTAGATAAGACAGTTTTAGCCGGCCTTTGTGTTCAGGTGTAATGACTCGGTTAGTGATACAAGATAGACCTGAGTGTTGGAAAACAAAGTTGGTTCCCAGGAAATATCATTGGACCAAGGAACTGTCACATAAAGCAATATCGAGTATTGATTGGTAATTATCTGAATGTACTGTTCGATCATGGCCTGTACCCTTCTTTAAGAAAAGTATAAAAAAAGTATTTGTTTTCAGCTTTAAGTATAGTTACACCATGGAACACGGAAGCATATAATCTCTGTTTCTGCACGCTCTCTACTCGGCTGTATGAAAAATAAACAGTGCAGTCTTAACAGCCAGCCCAATTGCGAGTATTTATGAATAGATCGCGGAAACGAGAGACGTTGCCGGGGGTCCAGATCATCATCTGGTGTCGTGACTCAGATTCGGTATGGACAGATTGAAGACAATTGTGTAACAGCCTTCAGTCCTCCACTATTGAATGTAGACAAATTGGCCTGCCAGATGTGAGCATTTTCTCCATTTGGTTTTCCTCACATTCAAACGTGGTTGACTCGACCCCTCGCTCTCTATCGTCCAAGTCCAACCCGAAAAGGTCCTGAAAAGAATACATTGCGAAATGAAAAAAAAAAGGAGTCGGGGACCCCAGGAAGTTGTCCAAACATTTGGCACGCCAAACCAGTATGGACTGGTTCAAGATGTAAGAGCTATCAATGGTGTTGCACAGCCTGATCATGCCCTGGCCCCAAATCCAGCTCATATTCTGGCCTTGGTGCCATCAGACGCTAAATGTTTCACTGTTGTCGACCTGCAACATGCTTTTATTTTTCTTTCTGCCTCTTCATGAAGACAGTCAGTACCTATTTGTCTTTACTTTTAATGGCCAGCAGTTGATGTGGACTCGACTACCTCAGGGCTTCATACATTCTCCAACCCTTTTCTCTCAGGCCTTACAGAAACAGTTGCGGTCTCTCACCCGCACAGGTGGATCTGCACTGGTCCAATATGGTTCCGACCTCCTTGTTGCTAGTCTAGATGAATTATCTGATCACTCTGATGTTGTCCTCCTCTTCAACTATCTGAAATGCTGGGGCTATGTTGTCTCTCCCGAAAAAGTCTCAATTGTACAACGCCAGGTATAGTTTTTTAGTTTACATACTGTCAGCTGTTTCACGTTCTCTTGAGCAGAGCCGTATTACTCCTATCGTTAATTTCCCAGTCCCAACAACGGTGAAACAGGTTCACCCGTGGCTGGGCAGGGGTCAAATTCTGCCAGCAATGGATGCCTAACGCTGCCCTCCTCGTTCAGATGTTGACCACCTTTACTTCCTATGAAGGTACCTTCAAGCTCTCCTCAGAGGCAGAGCAAGCCTTCTACGAACTTAAACATGCCTTGGTCACAAGCCCCAGCTTTGGGAAGACCCCTCTATGACAGAAAGATGTTTCCAACTTTACTGCACGATTCTGGATGACTGTGCTTCCTCAGTTCTCACTCAACCACATGGAGATCGCCACCACCCGATTTCCTATTTATCTACTAAACTTGACTCTGTTGCCTTCGGATATCCCCGTTGTACTCAGATCCTTACTGCTATGTATCTTAGATTACAGTCCACAGAAATCCTTACACTTCAGCAGGATATTGTCGTCTACAGTTCCAATGCGGTGATCGCCCAGTTGAGACAATTACAAACTCAACATTTGACTGGGGCTCGCCAAAACCGTTCTGAGATTTACCTCCTCAACAACCCCCGGCTGACCTTTAGCTATTGTACCACCATTAATCCTGCCGACTTCGTTGCACATCCCCCATCACCCTTATCCACTCCAGATCATGACTGAATTCTCCTCCTCAATGAGGACATCCACATTCATCTACATCTTTCCCATGCCCCTATCGCAGACACTGGCATCAATATTTTTACTGAGGGTAGTTCTACTGACCATGACTCGCTTCTCATGCGACACAAAAATTGATGACCGTGGATTCGTCCTGGAATCAGCTTCTTTTGTGATTTCCTTTCCTGCCCAACAAGCTGAACTTTTTGACCTGATCAGTGCCTGCTTCTTCGGTACAGGCCTTCGTGTTGATATTCGCACTGACTCCCGATAAACTTTCAGAGTTATGAATGTTTTTGGTCAATTCTGGAAAAATGCAGGGTTTTTGTCCTGTTCAGGAACTCCCGTACCAATGTCCAATCCCCTGTCGCTATTGGTAACCGTGCTGTTGATGAGGCCGCAACAGCCGCCTCTCCGGCCATCTTATGATTGTGCCTAACATGATGAACCAGCCTGACAGCTCTGACAAGGGTGAGTCGACCTCTGACGAACTAATGCCAACTGTAGAAGATATTTAAAGAATTCACTGAGTTGCAAAAGTGTAAGCACTATAATTATGTTTCGTTCATTGTTGATTTTTTTTCCTAGATGGGTGGAAGCTTACCCCACTTCCAGCACTACTGCTAAAACTGTTGTAAATATTTTACTCAAGGAGATTATTACCCGCTTTGGTATTCCCATTTGTCTACCTTCTGACAATGGCTCTCTTTTCATTGGAGATATTAATGTGGAGGTGGTGATGATAGCAATGAAGACGAGGAGGAACCGGGAGAGTAACTGGAATCAGTTGGTAGCAAACTAGACTACTATTATATACCTGCATGTTTCAAATCGTAATTCTTCTTCTGTTCTACAAATCCTAATCCTTGATGCACAACTGCCATTATGATGAAGATCAAACTTACCCTGTTATGTGGACTCGTTGTCGCCTGCATTAGTGCTGAAGAAGGCCTTGCTTACCCGTTTGATCCTGACCAACCAGGAACTGTATATCGTTTCTGCCGAAAAGATGTCCTTTTGTGCCCCGAGAGACTGATTCCTTCGATGCATGGAATGTTACCAAGAATGACTGCCGCAATGGTCAACTGCACCAAGAAGATCGGACAGTTCATTTACAGAACAAGTCCCAATGGTCATTACCCTGTCAAGGTGCTTTTTGCCAGTTTGATTTCAGTTGTGCTTTGGGCAGTCCTGCTAGGCGTTGCCTCTACTCAAAGAGGCTTAAATCGGCACTTCGCAAAAGAGAAAGGGGGGAGATGTCGTCCTTCACTAACAATTTGGTTTTGCAAAGTCAACATAAAATATTCGGCCATGATGAAGTGGTCTGTTACGCCCTCACATCAGCAAATGACTCTTTGACCCCTTTCCTACTCCTGAATCTTAACAATCAAGTATGGAATACCTGTAAGGCATTTACCGGATATACTGTTTTCTTTGATTATTACTTACCCCCACCTGCTAGCTGCCTGTGGAATTCCTCTAATAAGTCCAGGGCAGCCTATCCAATTTGTTACAACTGTACGGGATGGGGGTGCACTTACGTGAATGTGACTAAGTTTATTCCATGTGCCTTGGTCCAATGTACCAACTGCTACTGCTTCCCTGTGGCAACTCGCATCTCATGCATATGCCTACTGGAGGAGTGTGTCTCTGTTATTGCGGGTATTCAGGCTCTTTGTGGTATTGGTAATGGCACCCACCTTACTATGAGACCCCTAATGGCACCTCCATCTTCCCAATAGTGGGATGGAAGGAACCAGTCTGGGACAATACTCACATGTCTTACTGAAAGACCCACCACTTTTTATTGAACAGCTTTCACCCTAAGAGCCCAGTGCGACCATATTTTGCAACTATGGATTACCCATACTTTCAGGGTAGTCACAAAGGCAGGCCTGTTTCTTATTGAGAAGCCCCATCCATTGTTTAAACTAAACCTGAATATTATTTTATCAGCCAAGGCAAAGCGACTAACTTCATTGTTCTTAATGAAATAGGTAATCCCTGTGCTGTAGCTGTAGGGGCAGTTTTCATAACTACTGTTCCCTGCCCAATGTCCTGGGAATGGGCCTGGGGTTTCCCTACCAAATGTTCAGTTTCACCTGTATTCTGCGTGCATTGGAAGGGTGGTAAGACTTTGGACAACAGTAAAGCCCAGTTTCTGGCTTACACATTTCTCAGTACCTTTTCCTGAGGAGGATCTGCAGGAATTATTAGCCATCGAAATTGAAACTATCTTATTTGTGGTCGAATCGGCTTGGGCAAGGAGACCACTTGGACTTAGCATGAGGTAAGGAAATGCTCTCAGAACTGCGTCAATCTTCCCAGCAAAACCGGTATGCCCTCGACTACCTGCACGGCAAAGAGCGTTGGGTTTGTTCCATAGTGAAGGGCAAGTGTATGATGGGGGTTACTGACCTCAGAGAACATTACCAAGCAGGTAGATAACATCGGCACCTTCGACAATCATATAATAGAAGGCACTGCATGGCGAGATGATGTGGGCTGCTGTATCCACGAGTGTCCCCCTGAGAGCAATATGGTATGGATGGTATAGCCCAGAGTGTTCCCCTGACAGTGACATGGTGTGAGCTGATGTATAACAGAGTGTCCCCCTGACAGTGACATGGTGTGGGCTGGTGTAACCCGCAGTGACCCCCTGACAGTGCTCTGGTGTAGCCCGGAGCATCTCTCTAACAGTGACATGGTGTGGGCTGGTGTAACCCGCAGTGTCCCCCTGACAGTGACATGGTGTGGACTGGTGTAGCCCGGAGTGTCTCCCTGAGAGTGACATGATGTGGGGTGGTGTAGCCCGGAGTGTCCCCCAGTCAGTGACTTCGTGTGGGCTGGTGTAGCCTGGAGCATCTCACTGACAGTGACATGGTGTGGTCTGGTGTATCCCGGAGTATCCCCCTGGCAGTGGCATGGTGTTGGCTGGTGGAGCCCGGAGAGAGACTGTAGCAGCGGGGAAGGAAAAGCTGGACGCTTTTTCAGTTTTTTTTGGTGTATTCTAAGTAAAGATGAATGGCACCTGTGTTCGGTAACTGTACATATTTTTCATTGTATATTATATGGACAATAAATAATCATATATAAATATTGCAATCAATGCGACCAATCGCCCCCACAAACAGACATGCACAGTCGTTTCTTAAAAACAGAGGCAGATATAATTATCATTAGGTGGAGAATTGGGCCCCTTAAAGATCAGTAAGGCTACCTATGTATGGAAACACAGGAGATTGGAGGGATATTAAACAAGTATTTCTCCTCAGTATTTAATGTGGAGGAGGTTACAAGAGCGAGAGAATGAACAAATATATAGTGATACCTTGAAAAGTGTCTATATTACAAGGAGGCGTTGGACATTTTAAAACACATAAAGGTGAACAAATCCCTGGGACCTGAGCAGCGGTATCCCAGATGTTTGTGGGAAGCTAGGAAAGAGATTGCTCAGCATTTTGCTGACATATTTGTAACATTGATTTCCACAGGTGAGGTGTCAAAAGACTGGAGGGCTGATAACATAGTGTAATTTTTTAAGAAAACATGGTAGACTGGTTAGCAAGGTTAGACTGCCAGGAATCCAGGGAGTGCTCGCCATTTAGATCCAAAATTCTCTTGAATATTGGAGACAGGGCGTGACAGTGACATCTATTCGTTAAATCTGGAGACCTGTGACCAGTGGCCTGCCGCAAAGATCAATAATGGATCCCCTGCCGTTTTTCACTTATACAAATCATTTGCATTTGATTATATGAAGTATGGTCAGTAAGTTTGTAGATAATACCAAATTGGTAGGTGTAGTCAGCAGTGAAGAATATCTCTCAGATTATAATGGGACTTTGCTTAGGTGAGCCGAGGAGTGGCAGATGGAGTTTATTTTAGTTAACTGTGAGATGTTGCATTTTGGCAAGACAAATCAAGGCAAGACATGTCGGTAGGGTCCTGCCGAAAGCTGCCAATCAAGGAGAACTCCTGAGAAACTATCGAATCCCTACAGTGAGGAAAGAGGCTATTCAGCCCATCAAGGCCACACCGAACCTCTAAACAGTATCCCACTGGACAAACCCCTTTACCCTATCCCTCTGAGCCTGCATTTCCCATGGCTAATCCACCTCGCCTACACATCCCTAGGTACTTTATGCAATTTAGCATGGCCAACCTAAACTTATCTGTATATCTTTACACTGTCAGAGGAAAACATAACATCCGGAGGAAACTCATGCAGACACGGGGAGAATGTTCAAACTCTACACAGGCAGTCATTCAAGGATGGAGTTAAACCCAGATCGCTGCGCTCTGAAGCAGCAATGCTAGTCACTGAGCTACTGTGTCACCTTGTGGTGCAGGTTCTCCGTTCCTTGAAAGTGCCGTCACAGGTAGACAGCGCAGTGAAGAAGGCATTTGGTGATCTTCTCTTTATTGGCCCGGTCTTTGAGTCTAAATATTTTCTCGACATGTTGCATCTGTACAGGACATTGGTTTGGTCACTTTTGTAATACTGCCTTTAATTCTGGTCTCCCTGCTGTCGGAAAGATGTTGTCAAACTTGAAAAGGTACAGAAGAGATTTAAAAGAATGTTGAAGGTGGTGGAGGGTTAGAGTTACAGGGAGAGTTTGAATAGGCTGCGGCTGTTTTCAAGTGTTGAGGCTGAGGGGTGAACTTAAAGAGGTATATAAAATCATGAGGGGAATAGATAAGGTTTGCAGTCAACGTCTTTTCCCAGGATAGGCGAGTCCAAAATTAGAAGACAAAGGTTTAATGTGAGAGGGACATGAGGGACAACATTTTCACACAGACTGCTGCGTGTATGGATTGAACAGTCAAAAGAAGTGGTGGAAGCAGGTACTGCAGGAAGCAGGTACACCATTTAAAAGGCAGTTGGATGGAGACATGTATGGGAGATATTTAGAGGGAGATGGGCCAAGTGCTGGCAAGGGGGGCGAGATTTATTCAGGATATATGGTTGGCATGGATGACCGGACTGAAGACTGTGCTGTACACCTCTGAGACTCTATTGCCTCTTGAGTGTATAACACAGGAACAGGAGGAGGATATTCAGCTTCTGAATTCTGTTAGTCAGCTTGTTTGCTCAATTACTGAGAGTAAAATACAAAAATACATCATTCAGATTTTGATGGTGATTTACAGAAGCAGGAGAATGGCTTTTAGTCAAGAGATGCTGTAAGGAATGTGAAGAGGCCATTCAGTCCCTCAATTCCATTCCACAGGAGCAGGAGGTGAGCACAGAGCTATTGGAGCCTGTTACACAGGAACAGGAGGAGGACATCTATTTTCACAGACTTGGGATCAGGAGGCAGTCATTCAACTGCTTGAGACTGGGACACAGGAACAGGAGGCAGTCATTCAACTGCTCGATGCTGTTGTGAATGGTACAAGGAAGTAAGAGGGGGATGGTGATGTTATAGTGGTGGCACTATAAGCCTCCAAATCATCAATGGCAATTAGAGCAACAAATATGCAGGGAAACTGGTGAGAGTTGCAGGAGCAACAGGATTGTCATAATAGGTGATTTAAATTTTCCTAACATAGAATGGGACATCCAGATGGTTAAGAACTTCGATGGAACGTAATTTCTTAAGTTTGTTCAGGAAAGTTTCCCCAAGCAGTATATAGAGGGTCCTACACGGGAAGGGACAAACTCGACCTACTGTTGGGAAATAGGGATGGATAGGTGACGGTGGTAAAGTGGGGGAGTAGTTTGGGAAAACTGACTAGCGTTGTATTAATTTTAAAATAGTTATGGGAGGGACAAAATTGGTACACAAATTCAAGTTCTAAATTATGGTGAGGCATATTTTGTTGGAATGAGACAGGGGATTGCAGGGGTTAATTGGAGTAGTTTGTTTTCTGGTAAAAGGATGTTGGGCACAAGGGAGGGCTGTAATAGTGAGATAGCTCGAGTTCAAGGTTTACATGTTCCTGTGAGGGTGAAGGGAACGTGAGGCTGGAGGAGAAAACCCTGGATGACAAGAGATACTGAGGCGTGGCTCAGGAGCAGGCAGCTGGAATCAAGGGAACTAGAGAGAGAATACGATACCTTAAAATCCAAAATGGTCATGCATGTGTAAAACCTCAAGTGATGGGTGAGGTCCTCAATTTCCCCTCTGTGTTTATCATGAAGAAGATCATGAAGACCTGTGAACATTGGGAGGTTAGTTGTGATATCTTGCTACAGTCCATATCACAGTAGAGGTGTTGCTGGACATATTAGAATGCACAAAGTCAGATAAATCTCTTGTGCCTGACCAGATATATCCAAGAGCTCTGCAAGATGCGAGAGAAGACAGTTCAAGGGCCAAGGTCCCGGAAGACTGGGCAGTAGCAAATGTAGTGCCCTTCTTCAAGAAAGGCTGCAAATAAATGACTGAGAAATATAGACCAGTAAGCTTCACATCTGTTTTCGGTAAACCACTTGAGAAGGTTCTGAGATATAAGATATGCATGCATTTGGAAAGACAAAGTTTGACTTGGAGCAGTCGGCATAGCTTATTGTGTGGCAGATCATGCCTTACAAATTTTGGTCGTGTTTTTTGAGGAAGTGACCAGGAACGTTGACGAGGGCAGGGTGGTGGATATAAGCTATATGGATTTCAGTAAGGCCTTTGGTAAGATTCCACATGGAAGGCCGCTCTAGAAGGTTTGATTGCAGAGACTCCCAGGTAAACTGGCAATTTGGCGACACAATTGGTCTGACATTATGAAGCAAATGGCTATGGTGGAGGTATGCTTGTCGGACTGGAGGCCTGTGACTAGTGGAATGCCTCAGGGGTCAGTACTGTCCCCATTGCTGTTTGTTATCTATATCAATGACCTGGACGAGAGAGCACAACGCAAGGTGAGTAAGTTTGCAAATGACACTACAATAGGAGGCATCGTTTGCAGTGAGGAACGTTATCAGAAATTTCAGCAGAACTTTGATCAGCTGGGGAAGTGGACTGAGAAATAGCAAATGAAGTTTAATATAGATAGGTGTGACGTCTTGCATTTTGGAAAGTCAAATTCAGGTGGGAGTTTAATGGTGAAAGAGAGGGCCTTAAGGAGTGTCGTGGAACAAAAGGATGTTGGAAATCAGGTGCACAGCTGTCTGAATTTGAGTTGCAGATTTCCAAGACAGTGAAAAAGGCTGTTGGCACACTGGCCTACGTCAGGGCATTGAGTATAGAAGTTGGGACGTTATGTTACAGTTGTACATAATGTTGGTAAGGCTGCAGTTGGAGTATTTTGCTCAGTTTTGTTCACCTTGCCCTAGAAAGGATATTATTGAACTAGAAAGAATGTAGAAGAAATTTACAAAGGTGTTTCCTGGGCTAAAGGGTCTGAGTTATAGGGAGAAGTTGGACAGGTTAGAACATATTTCAATACAGCTCCGAAGGGCCTGTTTCCATGCAATAGAAATGTATGTCTGTAAATACGTGTGTTTCTGGATAGAGACAGAGAGGGACAGACTGAGAAAAAAGGTCATGAAAAGATATGTTCACAGGTTTCAGAATGCTGAAATGAAGACATTTCGATAGTGTCATGCAACATGGGTCAGTATTATGAAGACTTATGGGTGAATGGAATATTGCTGTGAGTTCAGGCGATGGAGTTTATTGAATGAGCATTTGTTCTGCAGCTTTGTATCTGGGAGTGAGGACAGCAGAGCCTTCGGCTCATTGAGCTGCATAAAACAGTAATTTGTCTCAGTGTCATTTTCATTGAGTGTGACAGAGGGATTGTCTGTACGAAGCTGAGCTAGATTCTTATCGAACTCACCTCATTAAATAACACCCACCCCACCCACCTCTCATTGAATGCCAGCCCGATTCTCCCACCCATCATGATTGGAAGTACTCACAGTCGCCCGGATATCCATAGATATTCCTGTTCCCTGGCACTGGTGCCATCTTTAAAAGGCCAAGGGGCACATGGCTGAGCTTTCTCAGTTTGGAGCTGCCCTGTACAGTTTACCCCGAGCATGGCAGATAAGGGGCAATTATACCACAGTCTTTTGATGATGCATGGTGTGCATAGTGGATGGGCTAGTACAGAGGGGGACCATTCCCTTCCCAGAGGGGGCCATACCACCAGACCCACTGAACATTGTCTGTGCTCACCACCCAGCTCAGGACAGTATCTGCAGCCTGAAGAAATGTCCATCAATACAGGACAATCATCAAAAACCTTCCCCGCTCCGTCAGGGTAAGAGTCACCATATTCTCTCTGCTCCCTCACACTCACTGTATATCTGTTATAGCACGAACAAGGCTCATGCTCCACCACTCTTACTGCCGCATGCAGCAGCTTCACACACTCTCTCTCTCTATCTCTCTCTCTCTCCCCCCACACAGTTAGAAAACATTCCGGAGAATATCAATTATATAGAACATAGAACATAGAACAATACAGCGCAGTACAAGCCCTTCGGCCCTCGATGTTGCGCCGATCCAAGCCCACCTAACCTACACTAGCCCACGATCCTCCATATGCCTATCCAATGCCCGCTTAAATGCCCATAATGAGGGAGAGTCCACCACTGCTACTGGCAGGGCATTCCATGAACTCACGACTCGCTGAGTAAAGAACCTATCCCTAACATCTGTCCTATACCTACCCACCCCCCCTTAATTTAAGTTATGCCCCCTTGTAATACCTGACTCCAGACGTGGAAAACGATTCTCACTTTTGACCCGATCTAAACCCCTAATCATCTTGTACACCTCTATCAAGTCACCCTTAAACCTTCTTTTCTCCAATGAAAACAACCTCAAGTGCCTCAGCCTTTCCTCATACGATCTTTCTACCATACCAGGCAACATCCTGGTAAACCTCCTCTGCACCCGTTCCAGTGCCACCACATCCTTCCTATAGTATGGCGACCAAAACTGCACACAATACTCCAGGTACGGCCGTACCAGAGTCTTATACAACTGCAACATGACCTCAGTACTCCGGAACTCAATTCCTCTACCAATAAAAGCCAGTACGCCATATGCCTTCTTCACCGCACTATTTACCTGGGTGGCAACTTTCAAAGATCTGTGTACATGGACACCAAGATCCATCTGATCATCCACACTACCAAGTATCCGACCATTAGCCCAGTACCCCATCTTTTTGTTACTCTTACCAAAATGAATCATCTCACACTTAGCTACATTGAACTCCATTTGCCACTTTTCTGCCCAGTTCTGCAGCTTATCTATATCCCGCTGTAACCTGCCACATCCTTCCGCATTGTCTACAACTCCGACTTTCGTATCTTCCGCAAACTTGCTCACCCAACCTTCTAACCCCTCCTCCAGGCCATTTATAAAAATGACAAACAGCAATGGTCCCAAAACAGATCCTTGCGGAACACCGCTAGTGACGGCACTCCAATATGAACCTATGCCATCAACTACTACCTTCTGTCTTCTTCCAGCCAGCCAACACCTAATCCAAACCTCCAACTCACCCTCAATGCCATACCTCCGTATTTTGTGCAGTCGTCTACCATGGGGAACCTTATCAAACGCCTTACTAAAATCCATATACACCACATCTACTGCTTTCCCCTCGTCCACCTCCTTAGTCACCTTTTCAAAGAATTCAATAAGGTTTGTGAGGCACGACCTGCCCTTCACAAAACCATGCTGACTATCCTTGATCACATTATTCCTATCCAGATGTTCATAAATCCTATCCCTTACAATTCTCTAAGATTTTGCACACAACAGAAGTGAGACTCACTGGCCTATAGTTACTAGGGTTATCCCTACTCCCCTTCTTGAACAAGGGAACCACATTTGCTAGCCTCCAATCTTCTGGCACTACTCCTGTAGACAACGAGAACATAAACATCAAGGCCAATGGCTCTGCAATCTCCTCCCTTGCTTCCCAGAAAATCCTAGGATAAATGCTATCATGCCCAGGGGACTTATCTATTTTTACCCTTTCCAGAATTTCCAACACCTCTTCTCTACATACCTCAAAGCCATCCATTCTACTTAATTCTGACTCAGTATTCACATTGACAACAATGTCGTGTTCCTGATTGAATACTGACGAAAAGTATTCATTCAGTGTCACCCCAATCTCTTCAGCCTCCACACGCAACTTCCCACTACTATCCTTGACTGGACCTATTCCTACCCTAGTCATTCTTTTATTCCTGACATACCTATAGAAAGCCTTAGGGTTTTCCCTAATCCTACCAACTAAGGACCTTTCATGTCCCCTCCTTGCTGCTCTTAGCTCTCTCTTCAGGTCCTTTCTGGCTACCTTATAACTCTCAATCGCCCCAATTGAACCTTCACGCCTCATCTTTACATGGGCAGCCCTCTTCCATTTAACAAGGGATTCCAATTCCTAATTAAACCACAGCTCCCTCACACGACCCTTTCCTCCCTGCCTGACGGGTACATACTTATCAAGGACACTCAATAGTTGCTCCTTGAACAAACTCCACATATCAATTACGCCCTTGCCTTGAAGCTTCCTTTTCCAAGCCACACATCCGAAGTCATGCCTCACCGCATCATAATTTCCCTGCCCCCAGCTATAACTCTTGCCCTGTCGTGCACACTTATCCCTCTCCATCACTCGAGTGAAAGTCACCGAATTGTGGTCACTGTCCCCAAAGTGCTCACCTACCTCTAATTCTAACACCTGGCCTGGTTCATTACCCAGAACCAAATCCAGTATGGCCTCACCTCTTGTTGGCCAATCTACATATTGTGTCAGGAAACCCTCCTGCACACATTGGACAAACACTGACCCATCTAACGAACTAGAGCTATAGCTTCCCCAATCAATATCAGGAAAGCTAAAATCCCCCATAACAACCACCCTATTACTTTCACTCTTCTCTTGAATGATCCTCAAAATCCTTTCTACGTTTCTAGGACTATTAGGAGGCATGTAAAAAACTCCTAACAGGGTGAGCTCACCTTTCCTATTCCTAACCTCAGCCCAAACTACCTCAGATGGCGAGTCTTCATCCATCGTCCTTTCCACAGCTGTAATACTATCTTTGACAAGCAATGCCACACCTCCCCCTCTTTTACCCCCACCTCTGACACTACTAAAACATTTAAACACTGGGACCTGCAAAAGCCCATCCTGTCCCTGTTCTACCCATGTCTCCATAATAGCCACAACATCGAAGTCGCAGGTACCAACCCACGGTGCAAGTTCACCAACCTTATTTCGTATACTTCTTGCATTGAAGTATACACACTTCAAGCCACTTTCCTGTTTACAGGCACCCTCGTTTGAAATTGATGCCATGTTGCTAACCTCCCTGCACTCCAGGTCCTGCACCCTAAAGCTACAGTCTGGGTTCCCATGCCCCTGCAGAGTTAGTTTAACACCCCCCCCCCACCCCCCCAAAGAGCACTAGCAAACCTCCCGCCAAGGATACTGGTGCCCCTCAGGTTCAATTGCAGACCATCCTGTTTATAGAGGTCCCACCTTCCCCAGAAAGAACCCCAGTTATCCAAATACCGGAATCCCTCCCTCCTGCACCATCCCTGTAGCCACGCATTTAACTGTTCTCTCTCCCTATTCCTCGACTCTCTATACGTGGCACGTGTAACAAACCAGAGACAACAACTCTGTTCGTTCTAACTTTGAGCTTCCAACCTAGCTCCCTGACAGCCTGCCTAACATCCTCAGCGCTCCTCCTACCTATGCCATTGGTGCCAATGTGGACCACGACTTCGGGCTGCTCCCCCTCCCCTTAAAGGACCCGGAAAACACGATCAGAGACATCACGTACCCTTGCACCTGGGAGACAACATACCAAACGTGAGTCTCTCTCGTTCCCACAAAAACGCCTATCTGTGCCCGAACTATCGAGTCCCCAATTACTATTGCTCTGCTCTTCTCCACCCTTCCCTTCTGAGTAACGGGGACAGGCTCCGTGCCAGAGGCCTGGGCCCCGTTACTTACCCCTGGTAAGTCGTCCCGCCACAAGTATCCAAAACGGTATACTTGTTCTTGAGGGGAACGGCCGAAGGGGGTCCCTGCACTGGTTGCTCCCTCCCAGTCCCCCTCACTGTCACCCATCTATCTGCCATCTTTGGAGTTACTACTTCCCTAAAGCTCCTATCTATGAGCCCCACTGCCTCCCGAATGATCCGAAGTTCATCCAACTCCAGCTCCAGTTCCCTAACACGGTCTTGGAGGAGCTGGAGATGGGTGCACTTCCTGCAAGTGTAATCAGCAGGGACGTCCATGGCATCCCTCACCTCAAACATGTTACAAGAGGAACATTGCACTGCCTTCACTGCCACCCCTCTGAAAGTAACCTATTTAAAAAAAAACTGGGTCTAAAGAATACAACAAGCAAAATGCAGCATTTACCTACTTACCACAACGGGTCTTATTATTTAGGTTAGAGGAGGAGGGCGGGTGGGAGTCACTACCTCTGTAGTGCCTCGGGTTCTTCTCCTGCGCGCTTTTAAAGGGAAAAAAAACCTACCCGGCTGCCCCTATGGTCTTCGTCACTTCCCCCTGCTGCTCCCGCTCTTTCTGTGAAGAGAAAAAAACCCACCGCTGCCCGCTACCGGTAAGTAAATTTAAAACAAACTGTCTTACCTTAGCTGCTGCTCGCACTCAAAGTGACCGTTGCAGTCGAAGGGTGAGTATTTATACTCACTGCTTTCCTTCCCGGCTGCCCCTCTGGTCTTCGTCACTTCCCCCTGCTGCTCCCGCTCTTTCTGTGAAGAGAAAAAAAAACACCGCTGCCCGCTATGGAATGTTCCAGGTAGTGTTTCAAATAATGCCCAGTTTCAGGAAAATGGCAGTGCCCAAGTGTGTACACATAAAAGGAAGGAGTAAAGAGAACGTGTTCCAAATCAACACATTCCAAACCATGTTGAGGCCATTCAGCCCATCAAAAGTGCTGATCTGATGTTTTTCTAAGCTGATCTGATGGTTTTCTCAGCTCCATGTTACAGGAACTTTCAGTCATTCAATCCCCTGGGTTCCTGTCACTGACCAGATGACACTCAGGCACTTTTACTCTTGTTTTCTTCGAGCGCTTGTTTGAAGGCATTTCCCATGGAACGCACTCTCCTAACAGTATATTCCATCAACTATATACTTTCATGCAATGGTCAGCATGCTTTACACAGACCAAACAAAAATCTACACTTATTTTATGGTTATAGATATCCAATCACACTGTGTATTCTGGTTGTTTTACTTGACTCACCTTAATGATAATAAACCAAAAACAGCTTCCAAACACGTCTTGTTATAAAATACAATTTCGAGCAGAGAACGTTTTTACCCTCAGCCGTTATCTTGACCGATATCTGAATTGTACCACTTTCCTTGTTATGAATGTTTCTCTTGCCCTTTGTCTGTGACTGATTCCGTGTGTAACAGTTACACAGTCTCCAACTCAGTTGGCTGGATGGCAGGCTTGTGATGCAGAGGGAGGCCAACAGCGCAGGTTCAGTTCCTCACACAGAGGTTACCATGAAGGGGACGCTCTCTCAACCTCACCCCATCACCCGTGGTGTGGTGACCCTCTGGATAAACCACCATGAATGGTCTCTCTAGTGAGAGTTCTTGCAGACTCTATTCTATCAATGTTAATATTTTAATATTTTTAAAAATATCTTTATTGAAAATGAGATATTTAATATTATAATAAATCAATAACAACACAACTCAAATAACTGATCAAAATTACACGCATGTGCATGTACATACAAAACAAGTTATAAACACTAAACGGACAGAAGGAAAACAAAAAAAATAAACAATAAATAAAGAATAAATGATGCAGCTCAGCGTAACAAAATGATAGCTCTCATTCTTCAAGAGCATTAACTGATATCCACTTTTATGTTCATTATTCTTCCTCTTTGGATGCAAGATTCATTAGATAATATCGTCAGGGCTGTATAAAAGCCCTTCTGAGAGTGACAGATAAGGCTGTATCACGGTAATCCAAAAAGATTTGCCATATCTTATATAAATCTCTGGATTTTGGTGCACCATCTGGTGAGAAAGTCCAAAGGGATATTCTCCATGAAGAGTTTACGACGACCCAATAGACCCGGGGGTGGGGGGTGGGGGTGGTGGTTTCAGACATCCAACACAACAGAATGCTTTCCTAGGACAGAAAGTAAGGACATTTTTTCACATGTGCATCTGTGTAAAGTACCCTGGGCAGGCCGAGGAAAAGAGAAACCAGGTCCATCTCCAATTCAGTCCACTCGACCCACTCTATCACACCTGACACAGTTCTCCAATATATACGAAGCCTGCAGCAGGACCATAAGCAATGAGTAAGAGTGCCTGTAGTCATTCTGCATTCCGGACATGCTGAAGATAATCCCACTTTAAATTTTGGGAGATAATCTGGGGTCAGATAGACCCCATGAAGAATTTTCAACTGCATGGAATGGGTCCTATTACAGAACAAAATGCTTCGAGCATTTTCACAAATATCCTCCCATTTC
Source organism: Chiloscyllium plagiosum (assembly GCF_037043375.1). Taxonomy (NCBI): domain Eukaryota; kingdom Metazoa; phylum Chordata; class Chondrichthyes; order Orectolobiformes; family Hemiscylliidae; genus Chiloscyllium; species Chiloscyllium plagiosum. The sequence goes on along the minus strand of NW_028270182.1, from coordinate 48,684,251 downwards.
TCCGATGTGCTCTGAATCCCGAACTCTCTCTCGCAGACATCACAAAGCTCGTCTGAGGGGACAGTCTCGTCTGAGGGGACACTCTCCAACCAATGATAAAGGGTATTGACAGAGGGTATATTCTAAGCAATAAGCACCCTCTTCTCTCTATCGGATCTGTAAGAGTCTGTTCAAAGTTTTTTTTTAAATCAAATCTCTGATCTGGAATAAAAAAACAAGATTTCTCTACTAGGTAGTCCATACTCATGAAAAACAAAGAATGAAATAAAATCCAAAACGCCAAAGACACTCGATTGAGGAATTTACCCCCCACCGCCCACTGGGGATGCTTACATATCTTAAAACTTTATCTTGTGCCCCCTACCAATATGGAAATCCAGGGCATCTAACAACAAAAATCAGGCTAGAACTGCCCTTCTGTCGACATTTAGTCATCACAACTAAACTTGTAACTCCCTCTAGCTTGAGCTGCACCCTAGACACAAGCAAAGAAAGAGAAAGAGAGTAGTAATACTAAAGAAGAAGTTAAAAATGAGTACTCTATCCATTCCCGACTATAATTTAACACTGGTTAATACCAGAAAAATCCAACAAAATTTCTTTAGGAGAAACATGATTATCTAAATATCCAGCATACTTTAAAATGTTCACAAAGTTTTCGCTTTCTCTGGAGACTCAGACGAGTTCGTGGATCCATTGAAAGCAATACGGAGCACCGCTGGGTACCGTAACGAATATTGAATCCAGAGTTCCCTTACTCTTCTCTTGATGTCATCAAAATATTTTCTTTCCTGAATCACCACCGCTGAAAAGTCCTGAAAGAACATAATCCTGGAGCTCTCGTGAATTAAACCCATTGGATCTTTCCCCTGGGTTCTGGAAGCTTCCATCAGTCTTTGTTTGGCCCCATAACTATGTAATCTCGCAAGGACAGGATGAAGGCGTTCTTCTGAGTCTGACTTCCGCGCCGTAACCCGATGAACTGTCTCACTCTTCACCCGTCCCTCCTCAGTTTCAAAGTGAAGGAATCGCTGCAGCCAGTTCTTGAAAAAAAACTCACTGGCTGACCACTTTCTTTCCGCTCCAGCAAAGCGATGATGTGAATATTCTTCATCCTATCCCTGTTCTCGAGGTCGTCATCTGGTCCAGTTAAGGTGCAGACCTGTTTTTCAAGGGCGAGGTTCCTCTCCCGAGAGGAATCGATCACGGTCTGTCGCTGCAGTTCGGCGCTTGACATCATCTGTTCTGTTTCCAAGACTGTCAAGTTGCTGCTCATGTTTTTGGAGCACGGCTGAGAGCGGCTCTGTTCACGGCTGAACAGTTCTTCAATCATGGCTTCAATCATTTCACGTAACTTGGTGAACTCAGTGACCAAGGCCTGGTGAGTAACTGGGTCTATTGAAGAGCAGAGTGGGTTGCAGCTACAGCCTCAGGCATGCTCGATGCTTCTGACGGGTGCACTCTGTGTTGGGACTTACTCGATCCTTTCCCGTGTTTTGTCATTTCCGCTTTATAAAACGGGATTAGTAAAGATTCTATCGCTCTTTTAGTGTTGAATTTTAAGTAAATGGCTGGGATGGGGTGGGTTAGAGAACCACTTTGCCCGTGCTGTGATGCAGAGCCCAGCAAAGCAGACCTTCTGGATCGCCGCCATCTTGGATTCCCCCTTAACATTTTATCGATATTATCATTTCATTTAGTATTATATTCCTGGAGGTTCTGAAGCCGTGTTATTTGATACCACTGTCTACATCCCCCCCCCCCCGCCCCATACTGCACATTGCTGCCCATTCTTCGATAATCCTTGACTCTGTTGTTATTTATGAACCTTCCGTCTGTGCCTTAAAAATATTCAATATCTTTGCCTCCAATGCTCTGTGGGGAAGAGTGTTCCAAAGAGTCACACAGCACATTGAGAAAACAATTATAAACATTATGATCTGAGTGCGAGATTAGTTTTTTGTGTCTCTTTATCTGATAAAGGATATAATTACATTGGAAGCATTTCAGAGATATTTCATTTCACGTATTCCTGGGGTGAAGGGCTTATATTATGAAGGTTTTAACAGGTTACTCTTGGAATGAGAATGAAACATACAAGACCTTGAGGAGAGAGGATTAGGTATGTACCCACTGGGTGTTTGTATAGTCCAAATTTATTATCATTGTCATAGAACCTCTACAATGTGGAGGCAGGACATTCCATCCATTAAGTCCACACTGACCCACCAAACAGCATCCCACCTGGAGGTGCCCCCAATCTTATCCATGTAACCCTGCATTTCCAATAACTAACCCATCTAACCTACGCATCCCTGGGCACTATGGGCTATCCACTTTAAGCTGCACATCTTTGGACTGTGGCAGGAAACTGGAGCACTGAGAGGAAACCCACAAGACACGGGGAGAATGTTCAACCGCCACACAGAGGGTCGCCAGAGGTTGTAATTGAACCCAGCTCCTTGGTGATGTGAGGCAGTAGTGCTACCCACAGATCCACCATACTTCTCTATTAGTTCTGTTAGTAACTTGTGGTTGACTAAAGAATTCTGTCTGACTTGTTCTTATCACGTAACCTGACCCAGTCTGAGACCTTTATCATCGGCCATATCACCAACTTGGTTACGTTTAAAATTTGTTGTGAGCAGTGGAAGAGTGGGACTAGAAAGGGAAAGATTGACACCCTCCATCCTCAGTCACAACTGGAGTGAGAAAAAAATCACAAAGTGGGAATTCATTCAAGTGGGAATTCTCTTTCCCAGAAGTTTGGGATGGCTGAATCTTTATATCATATCGAGGCTAGCTTCGTCTGATTTCCCATAGACAGGTGAATCAGGGATAATGGTGCATGGAGAGAAAAGTGCAGTTGGGACCACAATGAGATAAGCCACCACTTTATTTACTGGTGGAGTAGTGTCAAAGGGCCGAATTGCCCACTCGTGTCCCTCAGCTCTATGTTCTGATGTTCCATTCAGCCCTTTGGACCTGCTACACAGGGGCAGATCGAGGCCACTCCGATGGTTAGGTGCAGTTTTGGAAATGTACTTGGAACATCCAGGTTGGGCCAGGAAGTGACACTCACCCCCAATCTCTGCTTCCAGGCTTCCCCTCTCCGCAACGTTTGCTCCAGATGTGGGTCGTGTTACAGACCAAGATTTGTTGTGAATTTAGCCCCCATATCCCACCCAGCGTTAACTCAAACAAATCCTCTGCTCACCCGAATGTAATATTACACAACACAACTTCCGGGAAAATAACCAGTTACTTTGCAAAAGCATAACATGTGAAATTAATAAATAGGAACAAGAGTAGGCTATTCGGCCCCTCAAGATTGCCCTGTCATTTATTACGAACATGGCTGATCTACTCCAGGACTAACTCCACTTTCTTGCCAACTCTTTGTATCCCTCCACACCTCTCTGGGTTAGGGAATCCCAGAAATTCGCTACCTTCTGAGAGAAGACATCACTTTGCATCTCAGATAGAAATCGATGTTCCATATTCGGTATCTATGTCATCGAGTTCGAGACTCCACTCAGGAATGGTAACAACTTGTCGACATCTACCTTCTCATGTCCCTTCTGTGTCTTGTATTTTTCAGCAGTATCACTCCTCATTCATTTAAACCCCAATGAATAAGCGCCTCTCCATTTTACAGATTCTCAATAATACAACCCTTTCATCCCTGGAAGCCGGCTAATGAACCAACCTAGTTACTTGCTGCATCAGTATGCTGACTTTATGTTTCATACACAGGAACACTCCAATCCCTTTGTACTGTTCTTTTTCTGGAAGTCCTTTCCATTAAATAACAGCCTGCCTTTTGATTCTCAGTGTCATCCTCGAACTCGGATGTATACTCAGCTCCCTCCTTCAGACTATCAATATATAGTGTAAATACCTGATGCTATCGGACTGATAGCTGTGGTCCTCCAGCAGATATACCTTTATCCTGAAAATCCATTAATCCTGACTCTCCGATTTCTATATGTTAAGCAATCATCATCCCATGTTAATACATTCTCCATCATCCTACGGGCTTCTGTCTTGTGTAAGAACTTTTATTTTGTAATACCTTGTGGAAAAACTCTGGAAAGCCTGGTGTCTACCAGATCCCCTTTATCAAGTCCGCTTGTTACATTCTCAGGCATCTCCAGAAATACTTGCATGATTTTACAGGGCAAAATATAACTTCCCTTTCACAAAACCACTCTGAACCCGCGTGAAGCTTTTCTAACTTTCCATGTGAGCCAGGTTTTCCAAATTAAGCTAGTCCCATCTGCTTTCATTTGGCCAATATGCCTCTAAATGTTTCCCATGCATATGTTTGTCCAAATGAGTTTTAAATGTTTTAGCTGTACATGCATCTGCCACTCTTCCTCTGGCAGCTCATTCCATACCCACACCACCCTCTGTGTAAAAACACTGCCCCTGCGTCCCTTGTAAATTTTCCCTCTTTCACCTTAAACCTTCTACGGCTGAACCTCCCCATCCTGTGGAAAAGACCTTGGCTATTCAACCTATCCATACCTCTCATGATTTTAGAAACTTCTATAATGTCATCCCTCAACCTTCTACACTAAATCCAATACTAACTTCAAGAACAAGCATTTAAAGATAAATACTGCAAATTTGAAACTATAGTAAACATGACAGGTAAACAATACTCAGCCCAAACTTCATACTGTGATCTGTTTTTTCTCTCTATTACTATACTAACGCAGCATGAAACGCTTACTCATGCCAATAAGAAGTCAAGCACTTGATATTCTTTCTCTAAAGGGGGCGATGATCTCGACAATGAAAACGTATTTATGGCCAGATATTTATAATGCCACATAGTCAACATTCTCACTCCTGGCCTCCCTATGAACTTGTGTGATTTTGTCTTCTTCATCTTGCACTCAATAGAGAGAACCCCTTTCCCCATTCACACCCTAATTTAAACCCATTTTATATCACCTTGTGGGCGGCACGGTGGCACAGTGGTTAGCACTGCTGCCTCACAGCGCCAGAGACCCGCGTTCAATTCCCGCCTCAGGCGACTGAGTGTGTGGAGTTTGCATGTTCTCCCTGTGTCTGCGTGGGTTTCCTCCGGGTGCTCCGGTTTCCTCCAACATGTCAAAGATGTGCAGGTCAGGTGAATTGGCCATGCTAAATTGCCCGTAGTGTTAGGTAAGGGGTAAATATAGGGGTATGGGTGGGCCGCGCTTCGGCGGGTCGGTGTGGACTTGTTGGGCTGAAGGTCCTGTTTCCACACTGTAATGTAATCTAATCTAAACTTCTCATTCACCACTGCTAAAAGCCGGTTTATCTTTGCCATCCCCTCTTTTCCCTGTCACCCACCGCCCACCTCTGGCAAGCCACTAAAAAGCCAAGGATCCAATCCTTTTCAGTTCTGAAGAAGTGTCACACTGGGCTTGAAATGCGAACGCTGTTTCTCTGTCTCTGCAGATGCTGACAGACCTGCTGAATTTCTACAGAAATGAATAGGCACGGAACAAATTTTCGCAAAACAAATAACTATGCATACTGGTAATAAATATACTAAAATTGCTTGAGAAACTGGGAGCTTTCTCGAATGTCACTGCACCTGAAAGATAAACACTGCATTCATTCCAGAAGATGTTGCAACATCTTCAGCAATTTCTGTTTTTGGACAAATTCCAAAGAAGTATGTCAAAGATGCTCAAACATCCTGTCCAACATGAAGCGTCGTACACTGGGACCTGAAAAATAATGCATGGTGGACAAGTTCCTTGACTCTGAAACTACATAAGTCTGGCATCACTGACACTACAGAGCTCTTAATCATGGTCAGGGAGAAAAACAAAGGGAAACACATTCACTTCAAACAACAGAAGTTGACATTGAGGAAGAGAAACGATTTTGATCATTACTTTAAATGGATTGAGTTAAAGTAACAAAATAGAGGCGTGGCACCAGGGAGAGGCCCTCAGCAGAATGAGAATATGAAAATGCAAGTATTACCGCATCAGAAACCAGGTTAGGTAGAGAATACAGGGCTGATGGGTGAATGGGTCTCGGTGTGAACTGGGGGACAGTCAGTCGAATTGAACTGTAGATATTGCAACTCAAACTGGGTTATCATTTGATGCTGCAGCAACAGCATAAACAGAACTGTATTCAACGACAATCTGGAACATTTTCCCGACGATAATTCATCAGTCTGCCATTACCATCAAGCCAATCCATGGTTCAGTGATGAGTGTGGCTGAACATGCCAGTGTCTAAGTCACGTGGACCTAAACCTGTTGACAACCCATTAAAGCTACCACACTCAACTGGTTAAATTCTGACCAGCAGAACTAATGTCTGATGGAGAGGGGAAATGATCCCAAGACTAGCAGATCAGATCTAAGCTCTGTCGTCCTGCCAAATCCAAACAATAATGTCGATGGACTATTAAATAATTTACTGGAGTAGAGGACTCCACAAATATCCTCATCCTAAATATCAGAACAGCTCTGTACGTCAGTGAAAAAAGTCAAGGATGCAGTGTCTGCACTATTCTCAGCCAGACATGATGAGTGGATGATCCACCTCACACTCATCATGATTCCCACAGAATCGCAGATGCCAGTCTTCAAGCAATTTGATTTGCTGTACGGTCATGAGAAAACAGCTGAACACTATAGATACGACAAAGGCAATGGGCCCTGACATCATTCCTGCAATAGGACTGAAGACTCGTGCTACACAACATGCCGTGTTGCTGGGGAAGCTCTTTCATTCCAGCTCTAACTCTGACACCTCCCTGGCAATGAGGAAAATTACTCAACTATTCCAGTCCCTGAATAGGAGAATAATTACAATCTGACCAATTACCACACCCTCAGTCCCATCACGACAGTCAAATTGGTGGGAATACTTTTTGATACAGCTGTCAAGTCGCACTGAAATAATCAGGTCAGTGTGGTTTCCGATAGGTCCCCATGTGGAGATGGTGCTGTAGTGAACATATCATTGGATTACGAATCCAGACCAGGCAAATGTTCTGGCAGCTGGTGGAAGTTAAAAATAATTAATAAAATATCGAGACCTAAAATCTGGTGTCAGTAATCTTGTGTCCAATGTTGATTGTAAACATTGATCTTCTTCACCAATATACTTTCAGGAAGTGAATCTCCCGTGCTTCCTGGTCTGGCCTAAAAGTGACTCCAGATGCACAAACATGGTCTCTGAATCGGCCACGTGAGACACTCAATTTATCAAACTACTCTGAGGTCTTAAAGGATAAAACCTGACAGAACACCCGGCATCAACCTCGTTATCAGAAAAGGGAATGGGAAACACAGTCCTGTTGACCCTGCATAGACATCCTTCCTAACATCTGAGAGCTTGTGACAACATTTATAGAGCTTTCCCACAGACTGCACAGAAGCATCGGGAGAGGAGGAGGTCATTCAGCACATTGACCTTTCCCCATGCTAGTTCATGGCGAAACATCCCCTCAATGCAGTTTTCCCCACACGATGTTCATATCCCAAAATATGTTTAAAACTTATGAACTATAGTGCCTTCGGTCCATCAATATATAGGGAGTTATCTGATAATGCTTGTTTATTAAGTACGATTTGACTGCAATGCGATTCGTGAACCATTTTCTATAAAGTGAACTATCATCCCTGCTTCCAATCTGTCACACCCTGTCAGAATTTTATATATCTCACTGAGATATCCACTCATTTTCCCAAAGCCCATGGAATACAGGCCCAGTCACCCCAAACTCTGCTCCCACAACTAACTGTCATCCCAGAGATCAGTTTGGTCATCCTTCACTGCACTCCCTCAATGTCAGGTTTGCCCTTTATTAGGTAAGGACACCAAAACTGCACACAATACTGCACAATGTTCGAGATGGGGGTCCCACCAAGGCCCTGTACAGTTGCAGTAAATGACCCTTACTCCTGTATTCTAAATCCCCTGAAATGAAAATGAATAAACCATTTATCTGCCTACCTGCTTTCTGCTCCTGCAATATTGCTTTCAGTGACTGGTGTACAGGAAGATCCAAATTCTTTTCAATGTTACAGCTCCCTACTTGCTGGGTCTATGTACACTGTATACAGCGTGCCAATGCCATTCCCAGTATTGACTTCCGTGTTCAGAATTCATTGCCCTACATGGACTCGGAAGGCTGCGCAGAAATAAACAAAAATGCAGCTTAAATTCATTTATGTATCAACATTTTTCAACAAATCCCTTTTCAAATGATAGGCTGCCATTCAATTGATCCCATCAATATACACAACCTCTCATCTCTGCCATTGCTCTCCATCTGCCAGGTATTTGCCCAGTCACTCCACTTATCTCAATCACATTGGAGCCTTTTTTACATCCTCCTCATCCACTCACAAGCTGACATCGTTTAGACTGTCAGCAGTCTTGGGAATATTACAATTGAGCTCCTCAACCAAAGATATGATGTGCATTGGGAATAGCTGGATGCCAAATCTCGATCCTTGTTATATCCTCCAAGCCTTCCATTCAAAAAAACATGGTTTTGTTCCTACCCACTGTTTCCTGCCAGCTCTCCCATTCTAAAACCATGACCATATATCAGCCCCAGTCCCATAGGATGCGAATTTGCACAATCGGCTTGGGGCTTTATCAAAAATCTTTCTGAAAATCCAATCGTATTGCGTTGATACCTTCTCCATAATTTTGCTAAAAGCCATTTTCTCAAACATGATTCCTATTTCATAAACCTCTGTTGACTTTGTCTATGCCCATTAACTTCAGTCCAATATTTTTTCTAAAACGTTTTGTTACTAATTTCTTTCTATTCCCTTTTTCTCACCAGACTAAAGTTCCCTAGTATTGCGAGGAAGTTTTATTTTTGTTTTTTTTCTTCTTCTGTGAAGGCATAAACGAAGTATTTGCTCCATTGATCTGCTATTTCCCTGTCCTCAATTATCTGGCATCAGACTGTAAGAAAGTGCACCTTTTTCTTTTAATATTGCCATTGGCGTATTTTCAGAAGATATTACAAGTTCACTCATATACACTGTGATAAGATATTCTTCAGAAACCCATCAATTCCTATCTTAAGCTACTGAATGATTGACCTTCCACAGCATTACAATCACAGAAGCACAGGCTCTGTACTATCAGAAATACAGCACGGTCTACATTAGCCCCACTTTCCAACACAAAACCCATCGCTGTGAATCTTATGGCATTTCAAGTGAACAACCATGTATTTTCTAATGGTTTTGAGGTTACCATGACAATTCCTCTCTCACGAAGTGCATCCCAGACCCCAACACACTTCGGTTGAAAAACAGTCCTCAAATCCTCACTAAGCCTCAAACCCTTCACTTTAAAAGTGTGTCCCTTTGATTAAAAGGACCAGCTGCTGTCTATCCACCCGTCCATATCCCTCGTAATCTTATCCTCCTGATTCACGTCCCCCTTAGCCTTCTCTGTTCCAAAGTAAACAACCCGAGCTTATCCAGACTCTCTCCATAGCTGATATGCTCCATCACAAGGAACATCCCAGGGAACATATCCTCAGCACCCCCTCCAGTACAATCACATCCTTCCTGTGGTGTAGCTCCCAGAATTACACACAGTATTCCATCTTGGCTAACGAAAGTTCCGCATAGCTCTTATAATCTATGCTTCGATGTGTGAAGGCTATGTTTGTGCTCCCGTACGCTTTCTCAAATTGTGTGTTACCCTGTCCAGCCACATTCAGGAATGTGTGGAGAAGCACCCTCTGAGCTTCCAAGTGTGCTCAGAGGGTGAGTCCTCCCCTGCCTGGTTCCTTCTTCCAAAGTGCATGACCTCATATTTATCAGGGTTACATTCCATCTGCCATTGATGTGACCATCTGATCAATCCATTTGTATCTTCCTGTAACATAAGGCCTTCCTCCTCATTGTCATCTACCCGGCCAATCTTTGTATCAAACACAAACTTACTGATGACACTCCCCACCCCTCGTCCATATTCACAGCTGCATCCTTTATGATAAGGTTTAAAATCAGAAAACATCAGCTTGTAGTCAAACATGTTTATTTGGAGGCACAATCTTTCGAAGCTTCTTCATCAGGTGGTTGTGCGCTTTGATGAAGCACTTCGAAAGCTAGTGTCGCTGAATAAACCTTTTGGACTATAACCTGGTGTTATGCAATTTTTAGCTTTGTCCACCCCAGTCCAACTCCAACACCAACACTTCCGAATCACAAATATTAAGAGACACAGCACTGATCCCCGTGGTACACCATTGGACACTAGCCTCCAATCACACAAATAGCCTTCTACCACCACCCTCTGTCTCCTACCACTAAAGTTGATTTGGTTGCAATTTGGAAAGTCACGAATGAGTCCTACCTGTTACCTGGTTATTCTGAACCGCTGGACACATTTGGAGAATATCTGGAGATTCTCACTAACCTTGCCTGCCAGTAGGCTTCCGTGCCCCTGTATTAGTCAGTCCCCTCCAAGTGATGAATTTCCTCCTTATTGTAGCCTTACCTGGCCTGTCCCAGATCCTGCCATTATTTGCCTTGAATGTGGAATAGACAGCGAGGGAAGCGTTCTGTTAATTTCCAACTTGTCAGATATTTTGTGAATCTTCTAAATTTCACTGTGACCCACGTCACATTCTTTGAAACTCTAGAGAACACAGGCCGAGTTTCCTCATCAGGCAATCTCACCATCTGAGCGATTAATCTATAGAATGTCCACTGCACTTCGTCTCAGGTCAGTATATTCTTTCTGAGATTCGGTCACCAAAACTGTACACAATACTCCAGGTACAGTCCCACCAACACGCAGTGAAACTGCTTCAACAAGTCTTTACATCAATGTTCTGACTCTTTTAAATGAAGGTGAACCAAACTTTAACTTTCCACTTACATATATTCCTCCAAATACCCTTCACATTCATTGCATTTAAGAACTCACTGAGATCTTATCGAAACCCTTCCGAAAATCTAATATATGCTACTTCTAGTGTTTCCCCATTATCTATGCTGTAAGAAACAACTTCAAACAATTCCGAAGTTTATCAAGTATGATGTTTCTTTCAGAAATGCATGCTGACTCTCTCCATTGTTGCTGTTAATTTCTAAATAGCAAAAAGGTCATCCTGTGTAATAGGTTCCAACAGTTTCTCTACAAATGTCAAGTTAACTGGTCTGCAGTTCTCCACACTATGTCTTTTTCCCTTTGTAGCTGTTTGGATCCCTTCCATTCATCTATAGTTTACCCACAATAGTTTCCGGTCTCTGCAGAATGTACAGGAAAATAAAACACAGTCATCGACAGTGCAATTAATACTACTATTGGTGGTTTATTTCCGACATTTTGATATGAAGTACATCTGTTTCGGCAGACTTAGCAATGCTCAATCCAACTCCATGTTCAAGTACTACCTTGTTACTGATATGAATTGACTTTATGTTTTTAACTCCAGGAGTCCGATATGATCACTTGGTATTACTGGGTGATTTTCTGGATCTGTCTCCATGAAGACAGATGCAATGTAACTGGTTGTTTTCTTGGCCATTTCCCTGTTCACCACAAGGACCTCTCTTCTCCCGATTACAAATTTCCACATTTGACATTGCTTTTATTTTGTTTCCTTTAAAATATCGATCGCAGACTGATGCAGTCGTTATGTTCCTGTTTGTTAGCATGCATATTCGCTTTTTGATTTCCTTATCAGTTTCATGGCCTTCCTTTCCTGGATCGTTAATTTCTGAGAATTCTCAGTTTCCACAATAGCTGGAATTCTTCTGAAGTCACTTTCTACGATTAACGTAGTTTCTAATTTGTTATGTTAACCATCACTGAGTCACTTTCTCACTCTATCCTCCTATCCTCCTGCGGAACACAGCAGGAGGATAGGAGGATAGCCAAGCGGGAGCACTGCTTGGCTCTTTTCTATCATCGCTGGCCAACGAGTGCCGTCCTGGACGACTGGAGCGTAGCGAATGCTGAGTCCGTATTCAAGAAATGTTACAAAGTCAAACCTGGGAACTAAAGACCAGTAATCCTAAAATCTAGTGGGTAGGTTACTTTAGAAGATCTGGAGAGATTGGATATACATGCATTTGGACAGACAGGGTATGGTTCGGAGTAATATTAGAATGGTGCTGGAAAAGCAGAGCATGTCAGGCAGCATCCGAGGAGCAGAAAAATCGATGTTTCGGGCAAAAGCCCTTCATCAACTTCAGCACCGGAGTTTGTGCAAGGGAGATCACGACTCACAATTTTGTTGGAGTTCTTTGATAAAGTGACCAGCAACTTTGAGGAGGTCCGGGTGGTATACGTAGTCTAGATTGATTCCAGTAAGGCCTTCAATAAGTTTCCACATGGTACGTTGCTCTGGAAGGTTAGGTTGCATGGAATTGAGGGGGAGCTGGCAATTTAGGTACAAAATTGCCTTGATGGTAGGAAGGAGAGATTAACACTGGAAACATGCTGGTCAGACTGGAGGCCTGTGAATAGTGGAATGCCACAGGGGTTGATGCTGGGACCACTACATATTACATATAGCTATGATTTACATGAGAATGTACAGGCATGATTTGTAAGTTTGAAGACAACACTAAAATAGGCAGCATCACGGAGAGTGAGGAAGGTTATCAGAAATTTCAGAAATTACAGCAGTACCTTGATCAGCTGGAGAAGTGGCTGAGAAATGGCAAATGGATTTCAATATAGCTCAGTGTAAGTTCTTGCATTTTAGAAAGTCAAATCAAGGTTGGAGTTTCATGGTGAATGGTTGGGTCCTAAGGAGTGTAGCGGAACAAAGGGACCTTGGAATTCAGGTGTATGGTTCTCTGAAAGTTGTTTCAGAGGTAGACAGTGAAGAAAGCTTTTAGCACACTGGCCTTAATCGGTTTATATCACTGAGTATCGAAATTAGAGAGTTATGATGCAGCTTTACAGGATGCTGGTGAGGCCATATTGGTAGCGTTATGTTCAGTTTTGTTCACTTTGCTATAGGAAGGATGTTATTAAACTGGAAAGAGTGCAGAAAACATTTACAAGGATGTTGCCAAGGTCTCAACAGTCTGAGTTACAGAAAGAGGTTGGACAAGCTAGGACTTTTTACTTTTGTGTGCATGAGGCTGAGGGAGGATCATATTGAAGTTTATAAGATCATGACAGGCATGGATAGAGTGAATGCACCCAGTCTTTTTTCCCAAGGTTGGGCAATCACAGACTAGAGGGCATCAGTTTAGGTTCAGAGGGGACAGAATTAAAGGGAACCTGAGGAACAACTTTTTAACACAGGGGCTGTTATGCATATGGAATGAGAAGTGGTTGAGGCGGATACATTAACAATATTTAAAAGTCATTTGAACAATTACATGGTTAGTAAAGGATTAGAAAGATATGGGACAATGGCAGGGAAATGGATTTAGCGTGGATGGGCATTTTGGTTGCAATGGACCAGTTTGGGCTGAAGGGCCTGTCTCCGTGTTGTCTTCCTCTATGACTCTAACAACCATTGCTTGTGTCCCACTGAATGTTATATTGTACTTTCCCAATTTACTAAAGATATCTTGACACTCTAGCCTCCAGTCTTCCATGATGTTTGACTAGAATATTCAAGCATTCTATACTGTATGCAGACACCTTGTAAACTGCACCTTATAAATGCCATTATTCCTTAAAAGCTGCTTCAGACCAAGGTTAATAAGTCGTCCTTCTAACCACACAACATCAAATTCTAAATAACCTGCTCTCGAGTTTGCTTTGCAACATACTCTTCAACCCACCTCATATACACTTACGGAACTTATTTTTCACAGCTTCAGCAGTCACTTAGTTAACGCTGTTAACCATTCAATAAGACTGTGATATCCGCAATACTTGCATATGTAATTACCAGAGCACATGAGGCTCCGATTTTCTGCTACCATTTTGGTTTCGATATATAACAAACCAATATTTGCTTCTCCTTGCTACCTGCAAACTCTACCTAAACTGATTCTGTGGAAGCTGAGGGACAGGTCTATGTTGTTATTAGTGATAGACCTGGACAAGACATTCAGGGTGGCTCACCTCGACGCTGAGATGATCTGAAGAAATGTCCCACAATACTGGACAAGCAACAATATCCTCCTCGCTCTGTTAGGATAAGAGTTACCATATACTCTCTGCTCCCTCATACTCACTGTATATCTGTTATAGCACCTAACTCCGAACAAGGTTCACGCTCTGTCTCCAAATAAGGCTCAGGCACTACCACTCTCACTATTGATTTCAGCAACTAATAATACTATATGGATTCAAAACTGTCGACTGACTCATTCCAGACACCTCACAATTTTCCCCACCTACACCAGCACAAACAGCAGGGTCACCCATTCACACTCTCCCTCCATCCCTTTCTCGCATTCCAGGAGAAACAGCCTAGAAAAGGATAGAAAGGGCCATGCCGGGTAGTGGAGTGCCCGATATCCATTCCCTCACTCCCCTCCCCCCGCCATGTAGGGAGGACTCTTAAAGAGCTGGAGAGGACCAGGACGCATCATGTGGAGAATCTGAAACATCCACGTCCTACTGACCAGTTAAGGAGCAATGTTCAGTGAAAGACAATTCTCAGTTTAAACCCACTGGCAGTTCCAACAACAATCCTTTCACTTTCAAACAAAAACCACAGATACCTCATTGCACAGAGACGCAGGCACAGATGAACAGACACAATACTTACAAGGAGGATGCATATACATACGTATAAACACACAGAGGCAGTCACATACAAATAGACATAAATACAGATAGCAACACAGGCTGAAACACAGACAGACAGATGCAGACACACAAACACACAGATAACAAGCACACGGACACACACACACGCAGGCACACGCACACACATACAGACAAACACAAACAGAGGCACAGACGCACAGACGCACACACACACAAACACACACACTCATACAGATACACGCACAAACACTTACTCACATACAGACACACAGACAATAGTGTCATTAAGACACAAGTTGATATGTTTTTGATTTGTAAGGGGATCAATGATTCCAGGAAGAAGGCAGAAGAATGAGGTCGAGGTACTAATAAGAAATTATTGAACGGAATTTCAGACTCGATAGGCTGAATGGCCTCAATCTGCTCATTTCCTTAATGTTCCTGCGGTATTATGCTATCAGGTATTCTCTTCCTGAGACATCAGCAGAGGCTGGGTGTGATAGATATTTGATTGGAAAGGGTCAGTGGGAATATGGGACAGGTTTGGCGTCCGGAATGGTTTATCTTTATTCCTAATTATTCTGTCCTTATATCTGAAAAGAGATGGTGATTTGATGTTCAGTTAATACAGTTTTAAAATAACAGTTGTCCCGCAATGAAATAAGGACATCCCTTTCACTTTAGATTTAGATTAGATTACAGTGTGGAAACAGGCCCTTCGGCCCAACAAGTCCACACCGACCCGCCGAAGCGAAACCCACCCATACCCCTACATTTACCCCTTACCTAACACTACGGGCAATTTAGCATGGCCAATTCACCTGACCTGCACATCTTTGGACTGTGGGAGGAAACCGGAGCACCCGGAGGAAACCCACGCAGACACGGGGAGAACGTGCAAACTCCACACAGTCAGTCGCCTGAGTCGGGAATTGAACCCGGGTCTCTGGCGCTGCGAGGCAGCAGTACTAACCACTGTGCCACCGTGCCGCCCACTTTAGTCTTGTGCTACCTGCGGTGTCCTCATCCTCAGGGAGCAGTGAAGACTCGGTTATAGAAGATATTCCAGGCTGAGCTTGACTGATCTTTACTGGACAGAAGGGTCAGTGTTTATTGGGAATAGACAGGAAATGGATGGTGAGGCACACTCGGATCAGCCATGAGCATTCTGAATGGTTCAACCGAATGGGCAACCTCTGCTCCTACCCCATGTGTTGTTCCCTCAATCCACCCCTCGATGATGTTACAGGGTTGGTGACCACTCCATTAAGTCAGACAGGATCGTTACAATGAGACTGGAGGAAACTATTCAGCCCCTCTAAGGAATTACACAGGAATATAGAATGAAGTAATTCAGCTCGTTCAGTACACTACGCAATCTAGGATGAGGCCTTTCAGCCTACCTGAGCTGCTACACAGGAACAGGGAAGCTGTCGCTAACAGGAAATAGAGAGTAGAGACAAATGTTTATTTTCAGGGTGCAAAGCTGTAACTGATGGAGTGCCTCAGAGATCACTGTGGGGTTATCAATGATCAATAATCTTTGTCAAAGATCTGGAGGAAGGGCAGGGAATAGCTTGGAGCTCAATTAGCTCGTACATAAAGATGGCCATTCAATGTGTCGTCAAATGGAGCTAGTGAGTCTTCAAAGTGATGCAGGCAGGGAAGGTTAGTGAGCAAACCTTCAGCAGAAATAACATAAGGTAAGTTATCTATTTTGGCAAGAAGGATGAAACAATGGTAAACAATTTAAATGGAGAGAGATTGCAGAACGCTGTGATACAGGAGGTTCCAATGTTCTTTCGACATGAATCATATGAAGTCAGATGTAGCAAGTGATTTGGAAGGTAAGTGGAATAATGCTGATTTTGGCAAAAACGCATCAGGTTTAATTGCAGGAATGTTTTACTGCATCTGTACAGGGCATTGCTGAGAACACACCTAATACTCTGTGTGCAGATTTGATCCCCTAAACTAAAATAAGAAGATATAATTATTTTCGAGATTTTCAAAGAGGTTTCCCTTTACTCATTCCTGGAATGCAGGTCTTTTGTTATGGGCGATTATCAGTTTTGATCTTAGCTGAGAAATAGTATTGAACCATCCATGACTTTCTGAAAAGTGTATCAGCGGGATGCATATTATCTCCTGTCAGGGAGCCTAAAGCTAGAGAATAAATTTTACCGAAAAGATACATTGATATTAACACACATACTATGAAGACACCTACCAATATTTACAAATTACACAGACACATATAAGCATGTCATCAAATTATAAAGTGGGGACATTTTTGCGATTGGAAGGAATTGTGTACAACAAGAGCAATGACGCATCTGCATATAATCCATAATCAGGCTTTCCAGAGAATGTTCCAGGAGATCGCACATGGTCCAGTTTGGTGTTCAGTTGACAAAATGGTATGTTCCAACACAGAAAGGGAGAAAAATGTTCATTGCCTGAGATGCAGCAGCCGTTTGATCCCTCTCTCTTACTTTGTTCTGCCCGATAGCAAAGTGTGAGACCAGAAAATCCCTGAGTTATCTTTACCACTTGTGAAGGATTCCTGGTGAGGATACATTGGAATCTCTCCACTGACTGAAACGAAGGGAATTCAGCCAAATCCAACTGTTCCAGAAAGAAATCCCACTACCAGTAGCTTGTGTGAGCAGAGTAACTTCAAGGGCAGAATAACATTTGGGGCACTCTGTCATTTTACCATTTGTTATGAGTTCAACTTTCCGTGTCTCACATTTTTCTCGAAAATGACCTACTCTGAGATCTATATCATTGACCACATCACTAACCTGGTTGCATTTAAGATTGGTGTAACCAGTGGAGGAATGGGACTGGAAAAGGACGCACTGACATTCCAACATTGGTTGGAACACAAATGAGAAATTCTCAAAGAGCTGTTCAAATGAAAATTCCCTTCCCCAGAGGATTGTGGTTTCTGGATGTTTGCATTTAATCAAAGTTGTTTTGGGTATTTATAAAATGGCATACAGACAGAAACGTGCTGCTGAGACCAAAAGGACATGGAGTGGTGATAAAGTATCTAATGGCCCACTCCTGCTGCTCAGTCCTATGTTGCTATGTTCTGTTCAACCCCTCACAGCTCCTGAAAGGAGCAGATGGAGGCCACTTGTCCCAGATACCTGGTCAACAGTAACACAGGATCTCATTCAGTCCCTCAAGACTGTCACACATGGTTTGGCGTAGGTTGGAAAATGTTATTTGGTTCAAAAGACACCTCTGGTCTCATTGCAGAGTGTTTCCTCTCTGCAACTTGTGGTTCATTTGTTGGTCATTTTATAGACCCAGATTCACTGTGAATACAGTCCTCATACCTCAATCAGAGATGACTCACAAAATACTTTACTCTCTCTGATTGCAAAGTTCAATAAAAGAACGTTCAGGAAAATTACAACCATTAACTTTGCAATTACTGAATATGAGGACAAAAGGAACAGGATCAGGTAATTCGGATGATCAAGCCATTATATACCATCATGGCTGATCTACTGATGACATTAACTCCTCTTTAATGCCCAATTCTTCACCACTTAGCTCTCTGATAGGTCAACAATCCATCTACCTCCTCCTTATATGCTTTCAGTGATGTAGCTCCCCAGCTCTCTAGCCCAGATAATTTCTAACAGTGATTACCTTCTGTGAGAGGAAAGCACTTCCTACACATACATTGTCACCTATTGATATGAACAAGAGGCGAACACAGAGGCTCAGGGAAGAGTGAATGGCTTTGTTACCAAGGCAGTATTTGACTTAGGATGGCATCAGGACCACCTACTTATTTGAGCTGAATGGGAATCATGTGCTACTTTCCCACTGGATGGGGTCTTCCAGAACACAATAAAGAGGTTTGGGCTCAGTTTTCAACAATCCTCAGTCCCGGGACATCTCTGCAGGAGATCCTAACGTTAGCCTCCTCAACACAAACATCTTTAGCTGCTCCATCAATGTCTTTTCCCACATAGGATCGGAAGTGGGTATGATGACTGAAGATCACACAATGTTCAGAACATTTTGTCCCCCATCAGCTCCTGAACCATTGTGTGTCCATGTGCAGCAAGACCCAGACAGCATTCCGGTTTGTGCTGTGAAAGTGTCGGTAACATTGATGTAACAGTACGGCCAGACACTGCACATTTCCACAGTTAAAAGAGGAGCTCATTCAGCATTTCAAGGTGGTTGCACACGGGTATGAGCTAGCATTCAGGAACAGGAAGAGTGACAGCACATTCAATACTCCTGCCTGTTCCACAGGAAGAAGAGTGGTCTGTTCAGTGCATCGAGCTGTTAAACAGGAACAGGCAGAGCCCAATCAGACCCTTTAACCTGTTCCATGAGATCATGAGGAGGTTATTCATCCCCACGAGACACTTATACAGGAACAGGAGGGTGTCATTGATATTCCAACATGACAAACTAATGAAACAGAGACTGCACTGATAGAGGAGACCATGATGTTAATCATGGTTCCATTGTTTGTGGAACGTGTGCTATTTTAACAAGGTTTGCTGGCAGTGAGGATGGAAGCCAAATTATTTGTGCCAAGTCTCAAGGAGGCATCTTCCATCTGCGAGAACACACACTCATGTTCTCCATGGAGATCAGAATCTGGTGGGTATAGTTTACTGTTTTAGCATGAAGGTATTGTGGCTGCTGTAGGGATTGTGGATAACGAGACTTTCAGTGTAGGACCACACACCAAATGCACTGTATTAATGTTGGGAGTGTTTATTCAAAGCCTGGTCCTCTGTCTCTCTCATGCGACATGGGGATTGGGCGTGGAGTGAGGAGAATATTCTCAGAGGCTCTTAAACTATTGACAGTCACGTAACCCGAGTAAAAAAGAAGCCATGGAATTTTTCACCGTATCAGTGTCTAGTTAGAACATCGTGAATGACTGTCCCTCCCCCCAAGGCTCAATGCAATCGCCTCTCATTCTCTCACAGCGCCAGAGATTAATCATAATTCTCTCCTAATGGCACCATCATCCCAGGGATGATGAAACCCCATTGCACTCTCTCTGTGGCAAGGCGATCATTCCTTATAAAGGAGAGAACGTCCGTCCACAATATCCCAAATGCTGCCTCAATAACGCTCTCAGCAATGATCACAATAACTCTTTTTCCACTTCGACATCTCCGTTTCTTTCCTGTAGCGTAAAAAGACTTTCCTTCTTTCTACACTGCTGGAAAGAGTTAACACTTTTATAATGAAGGTATTGTTGTTGGTGTCGGGATTATGGATAACATAATGTTCATTGCAGGATCACGCACCAATTGAACAGTATTAATGTTGGGAGAGTTTATTCAAAAGCCTGAACCTCCCTCTCTCTCTCTCTCTCTCCTCTCTTTCTCAGTCAAAATCAGGAGTGGGTGTGGTTAGGTGGAAAGTTCTCAGAGGCTCTTAAACTATCGAGAATCATGTAATCTGAGTGAAAACATCCATGGAACTTATCACCGTATCAGTGTCTGTTTAGAACATCATGAGTGATTGTCCATCCCCCTTAAGGTTCAATACAATCACCTCTTATTCTCTCACTGAGCTTCGCACACTGCTCATGGTGCCATCATCCTAGGGATTAGTCTGGTGAAACTTGGGAGAAAGTCTATCCACAGTACCCCAAATACTGCCTCAACAACACTCTCATGAATGATCACAAAGCATCTTTTCTCTCACTTAGACATCGCCATTTCTTTCATGTGCCACGAAAAGCCATTCCTTCTCTATGAACTACGACTGACATGGAATTTATAAGTTCCTTACATCTGTATGTCAGCATCAATAAAGCCAGCACCAGAGATGCCGATGGAGCTGTGCATCACTCTCAGGGAGAATTTCAATGAGATTGAATACACTTAAAATAGGGGATGATCACGTACCTGAATGGAAATGAGATGTAGTAATACAGAAAACAGGCAGAGAAAGGGAGCTATCTTTACTTCTGTTCTTCTCTCACAGATGTATGCAGCCTGGTCAGGGCAGCATGTTATGCAGATCTTGAACTGAGTGGCTGGTTCAGCTGTTCCACAGTACCGCAAAGAGTAAATCGCAGAGCTGTGGGTTTGTAATGTTACAACACAGGATAAATCTTCCTGCTTAATTAAAACTAGCAACGGAGAAAAGATTTATCCCATGCAGTAATCTGTCTTAATTCTCGAGTCCAAATCTATTTAAAGTAAAAATTAACAACTTCATTTCTTAAAGTATAACAGTGAATAATAAACGAATGACTATTTACAACTTATTCCTCTAACCTGTCTTTTACCTTCCCCCTCCACAATACTAGTCCGATAAGACTCCTAATTAAGATTCACAAAACAAAACTTCTTATCTCAAAACCAGGAAGCTTTCGGTTCATCTCCATATTCCTGTCTTCTTTTCTTCTTGGGGACTCTGCTTCACCAGTTACTAATCAATAAAGGTACCAATAGGAGAGCTATTTTTCAGGCAATCTTTGCAAGCTGGTAGCTTGGCAGTTCTCCTCTTAACTGTTCAATTTTCCATGGTCTTGTACTGCCAAACTATTGGGGATTGTATCATTGGCTTTTAAGATTATCAATATAATAAATTCAAACTTGTTTGGAGGTGGGTATGTTGGGGTATAATTTAAAATGTTTTGCTGAATTTGTTTTTGTTTCGAGACAATAAGCTAATCGGGTTGTTCGACCAAATGTTACATTATATCTATTTTTCAGAACACTTGGTACAGTCAGATAGTTATTGCTGGCTTTTAATTCTCTCAATGGTACAGTACACCCACGTGATCATCACAGAAGTCACACCGATACCTGACGAAGGAAGCATGACACACTGACTTACCTAAAGGTCTTGAGGCAAGCAGATTGGTTTTTATAACAAATGATAGTGGTTGCTTTTAAATACCCCAATTTGCTTCATGAGATATCAACAGACCATTATTCTGTGGCTCTAGATGATCAGTCAATGGCTTGACCACCAGAAACTGTCTTCTCGTACGTGCAGAGAACAAGTTAAACATTCTCAAGAGCAATTATTTAGTGACGGACATGTAGTTACAAGGAACGTGAAACTATTGCATTCAGATTGAACTAAGGCACAAATGGTTTATTCAGAAGTTGCACTGAGACTGAGAACGAGACTGGGATATCATGATGGTGGTATTGGACATAATTGGTGAGTGGGGAGGACATGGAGTTGTAAATCTGTGAAGGACAAAATGGATTATGGAGTTTGAGAACAGTCTGGTACTTCTCGCATATCTGTGAATAATTTATAAATAGTAGTTTGATAGTTATAATATATAAGGAAAGGAATTTTTGTTTGGAACTGAAGGCATTGGCTTGCACTTTCCAAAATTTATATATAATGAGCAGAAATGCAGGTCAACCTGGTTTAGTAGACAAATATAATGACTTGAAAGCTGAAAAATGTGTTGCTGGAAAAGCACAGCAGGTCAGGCAGCATCCAAGGAGCAGGAGAATCGACTTTTCGGGCATAAGCCCTTCTTCAGGAACCTATGCCCGAAACGTCGATTCTCCTGCTCCTTGGATGCTGCCTGACCTGCTGCGCTTTTTCAGCAACACATTTTTCAGCTCTGATCTCCAGCATCTGCAGTCCTCACTTTCTCTATTAAATATAATGACTTACCAAGAATACCAACTATAGCGACGATGGGATAGTAACCACCTTGAATATTCCAAAGGATATCCTGGATCCGCTATGCTAATTAAATCCAAGGCCGAGAAAGCCAGTAAAGACCCGAGGATAAGCTCCTGTCCATTGTTGGAACATTCCAGTCTAATGTTCTCAGATTCTGATCTCTCCTCCCCGTCTCTCTCTCTCTTTCGAGCTGCTGACCCGTGTTAGTGCTGTCAGTGATGCTCCTACTCATACTATGGGATAGCACATTGAACAGAGCCCATTTATCTTTCAATAATGAAAACTCTCCGTTGTGACAATTAGGATCCACGGAGATTGACATTAATCACAGTCACTGAACAAATAGCTCCAGTTAACCCCTTTGAATTCAATATTGATTTTATTAAAATTCAAAAAAATACATTTAAAGTTACACATTTGGCATGGGATATGTGTGGGTGGGTAAACAGAGGGAAGAAATATTTGAGATGGTAGATTGATTGCATGTAATCATTCAATCTGCCTTAGATATGCGAGGATTGTCAGAACTTCAAAAAGTTTCTCCGTTTATAAATCGCAACATATACTCTGTGACTACTGATCTGTGATTATAATGTCAGTAAAATATGAAGAGAACTTTTCTCGTCCATAATCTGACAGGAAAATGTGCATACAACAACATGAGTGATAACAGACAAATGGCATGGATATGTTAACAGAGAATATGATGTGACACACAATTCAGATGGTTATTCGAGGATCAGAGAGGGCAGGTGAGGGTCATGCTGTTCATGTTATCGATGTCAATCAACTATGACGAAGTAAATTTCGCTGGATTTCGATTGCAGTGTGATTATGATATTGGGGACATGGCTGCTGAGACTGGAGGGAGAGAACATGATATTTCCCAGTCATCAGTATTGGAATTTTATTCTTCATAAATCATATGAAGATCAAATTCCGGGATACAATTCAATGAGGAATGAGAAGAGCCAATATTACCCAAACAACCAGAAGACATTGGAGCAGACATTTGGCCATTAGGCCCATTAAGCCTGCTCTGCCATTCAATGATGGCTGTTAAGCTTATCAACCGCATTCTCCCACTTTCTACCTGTAACCCTTGATCCCCATTATAATCAAGAACCTATCTGTCTCACTCTTAAATATACTCAATTACCTGGCTTTGACAGCCTTCTGTGGCAGTGAATTCCATAGATTCACCACTCCATGGCTGAAGAGGTTCGTCCGTATCTCTGTTCTGAAAGATCTTCTCTTTACTCTGTCCCCTCGGGTCCGAGTCTCTCATACCATTGGTAATACCTTCCCAAAATCTACTCTGTCCAGGCCATTCAGTATCCTGTAAGTTTCGAGTAGACCTCCTAACATGTTCTGAACTCTACCATATATAGACCCAGAGCCCTCAGGTGTTCTTCATATGTTAAGCTTTTCATTCCTGGAACCATTCTCATGAATCTCCTTGGAAAACGCTCCAGGGCGAGTACATCCTAGCTGGGTTATGGGACCCAAAACTGTGCACAATAATCCAAATGTGGCCTGACCAAACCCTTATACAGCCTCAGAAGTACATCCCTGCTTTTATATTCAAGCCCTCTTGAAATAAATGCCATCATTGTATTTGCCTTCCTAACTATTGACAACCTGCAAGATTACCTTTCGAGACTCGTGGACTGGAACTCCCTCGGCTTTTTGCACTTTTGACTTCTGAACCTGCTCGCTATGTAGTAAATAGTCCATGCCTGTATTCTTCCTGGGCGGCATGGTAGCACAGTGGTTAGCACTGCTGCCTCACAGCACCAGAGACCCGGGTTCAATTCCCGCCTCAGGTGACTGACTGTGTGGAGTTTGCACATTCTCCCCGTGTCTGTGTGGGTTTCCTCCCACAGTCCAAAAATGTGCAGGTTAGGTGAATTGGCCATGCTAAATTGTCCATAGTGTTAGGTGAAGGGATAAATGTGGGGGAATGGGTCTGGGTGGGTTGCGCTTCGGCGGGTCGGTGTGGACTTGTTGGGCCGAAGGGCCTGTTTCCACACCGTAAGTAATCTAATCTAATCAAAGTGCATGATGTCACACTTGTCCACGTTATACTCCATCTGTCACTTCTTAGCTCACTCCCCTAACCTGTACAAATCCTTCAGTAGGAGAAAGTGAAGACAGCAGATGCCGAAGGTTAGAGTCAAAAGGTGTGATGCTCGAAAAGCACAGCCAGCTCCTCCGGCATCCGAGGAGCCGGAGATTCGATGTTTCAGGCATAAAGTCTTCATCAGGAACGAGGAGGTTGGGCGGAATGGGGCTGAGAGATAAATGGGAGGGGCGAGGGCTGGGAGGAAGGTAGCTTGGACAGCGATAGCTAGATGAAGGTGGGTAGTGATAGCGATAGGTCAGAGTGGAAGGTGAAGTGGATACATGGGAAGGAAGATGGACAGGTAGGACAGTTCAAGAGAGCGGTACTGAACTTGAGGGTTAGATCTGGGATAAGGTGGTGGGAGGGGAGATGTGGAAATTGGCGAAATTGCCTTTCATACTGTGTGGTTGGAGAGTCCCTCGGTGGAAGATGATGCATTCTTCCTCCAGGCGACTGCTGGCTAGAAATTGGCCATGGAGGAGACCAAAAACTTACATGTCCTTGTTGTAGTGGGAGGGAGAGTTGAAGTATTCAAGGAGAGGGAAGTGGGGTTGTTGGGTGTGTGTGTCCGAGTGTGTTACCTGAACCGTTCTGCAAGTTGATTCCCTGTCTCCCCAATGGAGAGGAGATCCGGTGCAATGGACAGAGTAGATGTGGTGTTTGGATGCACAGGATGTTCTTTGCCTGACGTGGAAGGATCCTTTGGTGATTTGGATGGAGGTGAGGAGGGAGTGTTGACATAGGTTTCATACCTCTTGTAGTGGCAAAGAATGTGTCAGGAGTGGAAGGTAGCTGGGTGGGGTTGGGGGGGGCGTGAACCTCACGAGGGAGGTGTGAAGGGAATGCTCTCTGCTGATATGGGTGGGGAGGGAATTATACCTCTGGTGGTGGGGTCTGACTGTTGGTGGTGGAAATGGTGGAGGATGATGCGTTGTATCCTGTGGTTGTTGGGATGGAAGGCGAGCACCAGAAGGGTTCTGTCCTTGTTGTAGTTGGAAGGGTGGGGATCAAGGGCGGAGGTGCGGGAAGTTGAGGAGATGCGCTAGAGCACCCTCCTGCAGCCGAACCACCTCTTCAATGCTACCTGTCCCTCTATCTATCTTTGCACTGTTTGAAAACATAGCCAGAATTCCCTCAGTTCCTTCATGTGAATCATTAATGCATAAAGGGAAAAGTTGTGTTCCAACATTGAGTCTTGTGGAACACCACTTGTCCCTGGCTGCCATCCTGAGAAGGACTCTTTTATCCCAACTCTCTGCTTTCTGCCAGACAGCCATGCTACTATCCATGCTAGCACCTTGCCTCTAACACCATGGGCCCTTATCTTTCTCAATAGCCTCCTGTGTGGCACCTTGTCAAAGGATTCTTGAGGAGCAAGTGGATAACATCCATTGTTCTCCTTGGTCTAATCTGCTCGTTACTCCCTCAATGAATTCTTTCAGGTTTGTCAGGCCTGACCTCCTCTTGATGAAACCATGTTGACTCTGCTCTATTTTACCAAAGACCTCCAAGTATTCAGAAATCCCATCCTTCACGATGGATTCCAGGTCGTTACCCACAACTAAGGTAAGGCTAATCAGTCTGTAATTTTCCATTTTCTGTTTAACTCCCTTATTAAACGGGGTGTGACATTAGCAATTTCCAGCCTCTTGGCTCTTTCCTGATTTTAGTCATTCCTGAAAGATTACTACTTATACTTGCACTACCTCTTCAGCTATCTCCCTTACAAGGCTGGGGTGTAGTCCATCTGGTCCAAGTTATTTATCCACATTCAGGCCATTCCGTTTTCTAACATGTTCTTCTTCGTGATGGCCACCATACTCAGCTCTGCACTCTCACTCTCTTCAACTTTTGTGAAATTATTCATGTTTTCCACCATGAAGACTGATGCAAAGTTCCTCATTCATTTGTTTCCCACTACAGTCTCTCCAGCATCATTTTCCAGTGTCCAATATTACTTTTACCTCTCTTTTGCACTTTATATATTTAAAGAACCTCTTACAGTCTCCTTTATATTGCTGGTTCGCTTACCCCTATATTTAACCTTCTCCCTCCTTATTGTTTTTTGCCCTCTGTTGGTCTTTATAAGTTTTCCAATTCTCTAGTTTCCCACTGCTCTTCACCACATTATATGCTTGGTCTTTTGCTTGTATGCAATCCCCGACTTCCCTCGTCAGCCCTGGTTGCCTTATCCTCCCTGTACCATGCCTCTGTCCCTCAGCAGGAATCTCTGCAGTGTCTCCTGAATTAATCTTGGAATCACCTGCCATTGCTGTTCCACTGTCTTCCTGCTATACCCGTCTCGACATATCGGGGATTGCTGCCAGTTCAGGTCCATCCTGTCTTTCTTGTTTAGGTCCGACCGACTCGGGAATCCCAATGATCCGCATATCAGAAGTGCTGCCTCCCCTGCCAGCTGTTTGGCCATGTATTTAACTGTGCTACCTTCCTGTTACTAACCTCAATCACACGTGACATATTCTAGTGTCTCCAAAATTCAAATATCCTTTCAACACAACTCCAGCAAGGCCTTCTATTTAAAGTAGATAGACTTGATAATAACAAATTAAGTGTGACCTCAGGAAAGTGGAGTCCACTGAATCATTCCAATGCCCAGAGGATCTGGTATCTATCCCCGCCACTAAACCTGTTTGACAAGGTATACATATGAACCATTGCAGATGGACGAGGATAAACAGAAAACTAGAAAATGTCAAATGATGTCATGCAGCTTGTTTACTCTGCTTTGCTATTCAATTGGACTTTAGTTATTCTGTTCCTTTCAATGGCAGGATCTTTACCCAGCATCCCCAGCGGGTCAGAAAGCGCCCAGTGTCGTTGTGTGTACAGTCCTGCGAAGGGAGTGTCCAGTGCCAGGCAATGGGGTGTGGGGAGTCCAAGGGGTGGCACAAGAAAAGGCTGCATGTAGTGACGATGGACTGAGGGAATGAAAGAGATGGAACGGGTAACCAGGGACACTGCACACACGGAAGGGGCCGGGCAAGATTCCTAAACACCCAGGGAACCCACGATGCACGGCTGCTTTTACAAAAACCTGTCACGTTTGCTAGATTTCTCTATCGAACCAAAGCAAAAATACTGTAGATGGTAGAAATCCGAAGCAAACACAGAGACATACTGTGGAGAGACGAAAGAGTTAATGTTCCCAATGCAAACACGGGAAAAATTTACAAAGTCCACATAGACAGGGTCCAGAGATTGGAACTGAACCCGAGACCCTAGCACTTTGAAGCAGCATTGCCGTGTCACCGTGCCCAATGATGGATAATTGGAGTTAGAGACATAGCTACTATTCTCTGTAATTGGGATTGAGAGTCCTGAATGATGTGTTGCCTACCTGGTGCTCGGGTTTAGGATATATCATCGGGGCTGCAGAAGAACTTGGATTTGGTGGGGAATTATCCAGTGGTCAGGGTCCGTGTAGGTACCAACGGCTGGACAAACAAATGACAATGAAACGAGCGACGGGTAATACAGGACTAAACTATCATATCGAAATGCATGCAGCATAAGGAATAATTGTGACTCATTCACAAATTGGCAGGTAGGACATGGGCATTACAGTGATATCACTGCAAGAGGATCAGGATTAGGAGGTGAATATTCAAGGATATTCATCCTGTCGAAAAGATAGGCAGGTGGGCAGAGAGATAGAGTTGTTTCATTATTAAGAATGGAATTGAATCAATAATCAATAATAAGAAATGAAGTAAGGTCAGATGGAGTAGAATCTGTGTCAGTAGAATTGAGGAATCAAAAAGGTGAAAAAATGCAGTTGGAGTTATGTACAGGGAGCTGGGGTGCAAGATAGACCAGGAGCTAGAAAGTTCTGTCGGAAAGTCAAAGTTACAGTGATCATGTGGGATTTCATTATGCAGATGGACTGGGAATTCAGGTTGGTAGTGGTTCGCAAGAAAAGGAATTTGTGGACTGTCTATGAGATGGCTTTTTGGAGCAGCTTGTACAGGCGAACGAGATGAGGGAGCTTAAGGTGAAGGAATTCTTAGCAGGCAGTGATCAGAATATGATTGAATTGACACTGCAATTGCAGATGGAGAAGTTAGAATCAGTAGTAACGGTATTACAGCTGAATAAAGGCAATTACAGAGACATGAGAGAGGAGCTGGGTAGAATTGACTGGGAGATGGGCCCAGCAGGAAAGACAGTGCAATAGCAATGGCAGGAGATTTTTGGAGTAATTCAGGATACATCAGAGATTTATCCTGAGGAAAAACAGGCATGGTACAGGGAGGATGAGGCAACCATAGCTGACTAGGGAAGTCAGGTATAGCATTAAAGCAAAAGAGAAAGGATATAATGTGTCAAAGTGCAGTGGGAAACCTGAGGATTGGGAAGCTTACCAAGATAAAACAGAGGGCAAACAAAATAAAATAAGGAGGGAGATTATTAAGTCTGGGGTAATATAAAGGAAGACTGGAACAGTTTCTGTCGATATATAAAGTACAAATGAGCGGCAAAAGTAAAATTGAACTGCTGGAAACTGATACTGGAGAGATAGTAGTGGGTACGAGAAAATGGCCAAGGAACTGAAGAATTACTTCGCATCAGCCTTAACGATGGAAGACACGAGTAATACATTAAACATTCAAGTGATTGAGAGGCCAGAGCTGAGTATGATGGCCACCACCATGGAGTACATGCTAGACAAGAATTGAAGGTGGTTAAATAATCTTGACCAGATGGACTACATCCCAGTGTTATAAGGGAGATTGCTGAAGAGAGAAGGGAGGCGATCGTGGTGATCTTTCAAGAATCACTACAGTAAGGAACAATCTCTGAACACTGGAAATCCACTAACTTGACATCCCTCTTTAACAAGGGAGTAAGGAAAAAGACAAAAAATCCACAATGAATAGCTTAACCTCGGTCGTGAGTAAGATCCTGGAATCCATTGTGAATGATGAGATTTCTGAATACTTGGAAGTGTTTGGTAAAATAGGGCAAAGTCACTACGGTTTCATCAAGGGAAGGTCATGCTTGATAAATCAGTTGGAATCCTTTGAAGACGAAATGAGCAGGCTCGACCAAGCACAGTTATCCACCTTGTCTTCAAGAAGGTCTTGGACAAGGTTTCACACAAGAGATGACTGAGTACGATAAGGGTCCATGGTGTTAGAGGCAAAGTAGTGGCATTGGTAGAAGCTTGGCTGTCTGGCAGAAAGCAGAGAGTGGGGATGAAATGGTCCTTATCAGGAAGGCAGCCAGTGACAAGTGGTGTTCCATAAGGCTCAGTTTTGGAATCATAATTTTTAATCGTAACGTTAACAATCGAGATTTGGGAATTAAGGGCTCTCTGGCTAAGTTTGCAGATGATACAAAGATAGACAAATGGACAGGTCATATTGAGGAGGCGGAGAGGCTGAACAAGGAGTTGGACAGGTAAAGAGATCGGCAGATGCATTCCAATGTCGCAAAGTGTGAGATCATGCACTTTGGCACGAAGAATAGAGGCATGGTCTATTTTTTAAATGGGGAGAAAATTCAGAAATCTGAAGTGCAAAGGGACTTGGGAGTTCTAGTGCAGGGTTCTCTCAAGGTAAGCTTGCAGGTGGAGGCAGTAGTTAGGAATGCAATTGAAGTTATTGTTGATGGCATTTATTACGAGAGGAATTGAATATAAAACAGGTTGTATACGGCTCTGAATAGACCACATTTGGAGTATTGGGCGTAATTTTGAGCCCCATATTTCAGGAAGGATGTACTGGCCTTGGGGTACGTTCACAAGATCTTCACGAGAATGGTCGTAGGAATGAAAAGCTTATCGTATGCGGCATGTTTGAGGATTCTGGGTCTACACACGATAAAGTTTAGAAGGATGAGAGGGATTGTAACGGAAACATTCAGAATACTGAATGACTTGGCCAGAGTGGATGTTGGTAAGATGTTTCCATTGTACTAGAAGCCGAGGACATAGCCTTTAGAACAGTGATAAGGAGAAATGTCTTTAACCAGAGAATGGCGAATCTTTGGAATTTGTTGCCACAGAAGGCTGTGGGGGCCAGGTCATTGAGTAAATTTGGGACGGAGATAGATAAGATTTTGATTATCCAGGGGATCAAGGGATAGAAGGAGAAGGTTTGAGAATGGGATTGAGAAGCCTATCAGAGATTATTGAATGGTGGTGCAGACTCAATGGGCTAAATGGGCTCCTTTCTGCTCCTATGTCTTATCATCTTATGTTTTAAACCTCAAGGAGGCAGGTTGCATCTCCGAGAAGATGGATTCATGTTTTTCATGAAGGTCAGAAGCTGGAGGGAATAGTTAACGGTTTTAGAATGAAGGCATTGTGGCTGCTGTCAGGGTGGTGGATAATATGACATTCAGTGCAGAATCACACACCAATTGCACTGATTTAGTGTGGGGAGAGTTTATTCAAAACCTGGACCTCTCCTTCTCTATCAATTACCGTGGGGAGTGGGAGTTGGGGTGGGAGGGCGTAACGTCCTCAGAGGCACTTAAACTATCCAGAATTATGCATCCTGAGTGAAACAACAGTCATGGAATCTATCACCTTCTCAATGTCTGTTTAGAATATAATGAGTGATTGCCCATCGCCCCAGTGTTCAATGCAATCACCTCTTATTCTCTCACACCGCTAAAGATCAACCTTCACTCACTCCACATGGTGCCATTATCCCAGAGATCAATCTGGTGGAACTCCTTTTCACACTCTCTGTGGTAAGGGGATCACTGCTTATAAAGGAGAGAAAATCTGTCCACAATGCCCCAAATACTGCCTCAACGACATTCTCAGGTTTGATCGCAACAATTCATTTCCCTCACTTAGCTGGCTCTGTGCCTTTTGTGTGAAATAGGAAATCATTCATTTACGATGCACTATCACTGATTTGGAACTTAAAACATCCTTACATCTGTAGGTCAGCATCAATAAAGCCAGCACCGGAGGTGCCTATTCAGATGGACATCACTCTAGGGGAGAGACTCAATCACAAAGAATACATCTAAAACAGTGAATAGCCACCTACTTGAATGGAAATGAACTGCTGGAATATGGGATACAGGCAGATAAAGGGAGCTATCTTTCCTTTTGATCTACCCTTGTGGGATCTGTGCAGACCTGGTCAGGACAGCATCTTATGCCGACCTTGAACTGAGTGGCTAGTTCAGCTGTTCCACAGGACAAAAAAGAGTAAAACATGGTGCTGTGGTTTTGCAGTCACACAGAAACCTGACCAGGGAAGGATGACCAACTACTTTCTCTAATGGGCATGAGGCAAGCTGATAACAACAGATTATAATTCTGTGGCTCTAGATTATGAACCAATGATGTGACTACCATACACTGTCATCCCATCTTTCAGATTCTGTGCAGAGAACAAGATAAACATCTCAAGTGCAATTGTTTTGCAATGGACACATGGTAAGAGGGGACTTGAAACAGCTGTATCTGGAATTAACAAAGGCACAAACGAAGGTTTATTCAGGAATTGCATGAGGCTGAGGAGGACACTGGATGTTACAATGGTGGTACTGGAAAGGATTGGTGAGAGGAGAAGGTATGGAGATGTAAACTGGGCAGGAGAAAATGAATCAAGGAGGTTGCGAACAGTCTGTTTCATCCTCGCATATTGGTGAGCAACTTGTATTGAGTAATTTGCTCGTTATAATTTCTAAGGAATGGAATCTTTGATTGAAAGTGAAAACGTCGGCTTGCACCTTTCCAAAATTTACATATAATGAGCATCAATTCAGTTCACACCGTTTCACTAGACAGCTCGAGTGACTTACCAGGAACACCAATTATAGCAAGGATAGGATAGTAACCAGCTTGAATAACCATCAGTACATCTTCAATCTGCGATACTAATGATATTCAAGGCTGGGAAAGCCAGTAAAGACCATCGGATAAACTCCTGTCCATTGTTGGAATATTCCAGTCTATTACTATCAGTGTCTGATCTCTCCTCACCCTCTCTCTGAAGTTGCGGATCCCTGTTACTGGTGTGGGTGATGCTCCCGATCATACGATAGGATAAAACACTGAAAGCATTCCCTTATTCATAGAAGAGAGGACCTCTCTCGGGACGCATAGGATCCATGGAGACTGACATAATCACAATCGCTGAATAAACAGCTCAGTTAATCCCTTTCAATTTAATACTATTTCATTAAAATTCAAAATAACTTTGAACATTCATGCATTCTGGGTGTGATATGTGTGTGTGACTGAAGGAAGGAATGTTGAAGATGGAAGATTGATTGTGTATAATCATTCAGTCTGCCTTGGATATGGAAATAATTCCAGAGGTTTAACAGGCCATAAACATGCTTCTCTGCTCATACATGGAGAAACAAATCCTGTAACTACAGATCAGTCATTGCAATATCAGTAAAACATTGAGAGAACATCTTTCATCCATGATCTCATGGGAAAATGTGTCTGAGAAAATGTGGTTTTATAACAAACAAACGGCATGGATATGTTGACGGGGAATTGTACGTGACAAACACAATTCAGATTGTTATTCCAGAATAAGAGAGGACAGGTGTGGGTCATGTTGTTGATGTTATCGATGCTAAAGAACTGTTGTGAAGTATCATTTAGTGGACTTCATTTTCATTGTGATTATGACATTGGGGAAAAGAGAGAAGATGGCGAGGGCTCGGGGACATGACTGTTCAGTCTGGGCGGAGGAACAGTGATGTTCCCCAATCACTAGCATTGGAACGTTACTCTCTATAACGCATGAAGAACAGATACAAGGGTACATCTACAATGAGGAATTAGCAGAGACAATATTAATGAAATACATTTACGCAATACAAAATACAGCGAAAAGTGATTTTCTGTACAGACCGAAATATGCAAACTACAAAGAGATACGGTTGTTAAAATGTACTCCTGATATGGAGCTATATACATTGAAATGTGGATTACAAAACTATGGAAGTGGTGTGTGATATTTATCAATCATTAATTGATCCACAGCTGAGGTCCTGATTTCACCTCTGTCAGTGTAATAGAAAAGAAACAAACTTAACATTTTCTGTGAAACCTGAAAGAGAATGCTATGCTAATTCTAAAACTTTTCTGAACGTTGCAAACACTTTGCTGAATTCTGGAGTCGAGGAGACAGCCTGTCTTTGCTGAACTTTGTGTACATTCAACCTGGCCTGGTGAGCAGGTGAATTGAGCAGAAAAGCTAAGGAAAATATAAAGACAGTTATGTCCACAGCAAGGGAGTGAGAAAATAAGAACTTTAATGTTACCCAGCCCTTGTCCTTGCGCGTGTGATAAGAAGAGCATAAAAGGAATACGAGAATCAACGTTTCGGGCATAAGCCCTTCTTCAGGAATGAGGAAAGTGTGTCCAGCAGGCTTAGATAAAAGGTAGGGAGGAGGGACTTGGGGGAGGGGCGTTGGAAATGTGGTAGGTGGAGGGAAGTAAAGGTGAGGGTGATAGGCTGGAGTGGGATGGGGGAGGAAGGAGATGTGGCTGTGGTAGCGAGTCTGTTTGAGAAGGTGGCTGAAGAGCTTCTGTACAGAGGAGATGACCTGTGGTGTGCAGTAAGAGAGGGACTCACTGAATTCCTTGTAGAGGGCATCCTTGTAATAGGATTCGCAGTAGGTTAAAATCTTCGAGGAGAAAGTGAGGACTGCAGATGCTGGAGATCAGAGCTAAAAATGTGTTGCTGGAACAGCGCAGCAGGTCAGGCAGCATCCAAGGAACAGGAGAATCGATGTTTCGGGCATAAGCCCTTCTTCAGGAATGAGGAAAATGTGTCCAGTAGGCTAAGATAAAAGGTGGAGAGGAGGGACTTGGGGGAGGGGGCGTTGGAAATGTGATAGGTGGAGGGAGGTCAAGGTGAGGGTGATAGGCTGGAGTGGGGTGGGGGAGGAAGGAGATGCGGCTGTGGTAGCGAGTCTGTTTGAGAACGTGGCTGAAGAGCTTCTGTGCAGAGGAGATGAAATGGGGTGTACAGTGAGAGAGGGATTCACTGAAATCCTTGTCGAGGGAGGAAGAGAGCTTCTTCAAGGAAAGCATCCTTGTAAGATGATTCGCAGTAGGTTAAAACCTTCGAGGAGAAAGTAAGGACTGCAGATGCTGGAGATCAGAGCTGAAAATGTGTTGCTGGAAAAGCGCAGCAGGTCAGGCAGCATCCAAGGAACAGGAGAATCGCTGTAAAATCTTCTTAGGGATTCTGCTTTATCAGTTACGAATCAATAAAAGTACCTTTAAGAGAGCTATTTTTCAGGCAGTCTTTGCATGCTGGTAGCTTGGTAGTTCTCCTCTCAACTGTTTAATTTTCCACGGTCTTGTACCCCAAAACCATTGGATTGAGTCATTGGTCTTTAAGATTCTCAATATACTTAATTCAAACATGATTGGATGTGGTTATTTTGGGGTATAATTCAAACTGTTTTGCTGAATTTGTCTTTGTCTCGAGACGATGCGCTAATTGAGTTGTTCAATCAAAGGTTACATTAAATCTATTTTACAGAACATTTGTTACTGTCAGGCAGTTATTGCTGGCTTTTAAATCTCTTAAAGGTACAGGACACCCACATGTTCATCACAGAAGTCACAAGGAAAACTGACTAACAAAGCATGACACATTGACTTCCCTAAAGGACTTGAAGCAAGCAGATGGGTTTTTTTAACAAACGATAATGGTTGCTATTAAATTCCACAAATGTTCTTCATGAGATACCAACAGATTATCATTCTGTGGTTCTAGATTATGAGTCAATAGATTGACCACCATAAACTGTCTTCACGTATGTGCAGTTAAACATCCTCAAGAGCAATTGTTTAGTGATGGACATGTGGTTAGAAGGAACTTGAAACTGTTGCATCCGGAATGTACAAAGTCACAAATCATGGTTTATTCAGAAGTTGCACTGAGACTGAGGACGAGACTGGAATATCATGACGGTGGTATTAGATAGGATTGGTGAGTGGGGAGGAAATGGAGATGTAAATCTGTGAAGGACAAAATGGATTATGGAGTTTGAGAACAGTCTGGTTCCTTCTCGCATATCAGTGAGTAATTTATAAATAGCAGTTTGTTCGTTATAATTTATAAGGAGAGGAATTATTGTTTGGCACTGAAGACATTGACTTGCACTTTCCAAAATTTATACATCATAAGCAGAAATTCAGATCAACCCGGTTTAGTAGAAAAATATAATGACTTACCAGGAACACCAGCTATAGCGAGGATGGGATAGTAACCACCTTGAATAATCCAAAGGATATCCTGGATCCGCCATGCTAATGATATCCAAGGCCGAGAAAGCCAGTAAAGATCCGAGGATAAACTCCAGTCCATTGTTGTAACATTCCAGTCGAATGTTCTCAGATTCTGATCCATTGTTGGAACAATCCAATCAAAGGTCCTCAGATTTTGAACCATTATTGTAACGTTCCAGTCTAATGTTCTCAGATTCTGATCTCTTCACCCGCTCTCTCTCGAGCTTCTGATCCCTGTTAGTGCTGTCAGTGATGTTTCTACTCGTACTATGGGATAACACATTGAGAGAGCCCATTTATCATTCAATGATGAAACTCTCCACTGGGATAATTATGATCCACAGAGATTGAATTAATCACAGTTACTGGATAAATAGCTCCAGTTAAACTCTTTCATTTCAGTATTGATTTTATTATAAATCAGAAGAACGTTTAAAATTTACACATTTGGAATGGGGTATAGGGGGGTGACTAAAGGAAGCAATATTGGAGATGGTAGCTTGATTGTATGTAATCATTCAATCTACCTTGGATGTGGGAGTAATGTCAAAGGATTGTCAGAATATAAACAAGTTTCTCCGTTTATAAATGGAAACATAAAGTCTTTAACTAGTGATCAGTGATTATAATGTAAGTAAAACATGGATAGAACTTTTCTAGTCCATAATCAGACAGGAAAATGTGCCTACAACAGCATGAGTTATAACAGACAAATGGCATGGATATGTTAACAGAGCATATGATGTGTCACACAAGTCACATGGTTATTCGAGGATCAGAGAGGGCAGTTGAGGGTCTTGCTGTTAATGTTGTCGATGTCAATCAACTGCGATTAAGTACCATTCACTGGATTTCAATTGCAGTGTGATTATGATATTGGGGACATGGCTGCTGAGCCTAGAGGGAGGAAACATGATATTTCCCATCAGTATTGGAATGTTACTCTTTATAACTTGTATGAAGATCAAATTCCAGGGTACGTCTCCAATGAGGAAAGAGGAGAGCCAATATTAACCATATGACCAGAAGACAATGGAGTAGAAATGTAGCCATTCAGTCCATTGAGTCTGCTCTGCCATTCAATGATGGCTGTTAAACTTCTCAACCCCATTCTCCCGCTGTCTACCTGTAACCCTTGTTCCTCCATGCAATCAAGAACTTGCCTGTCTCACTCATAAATATACTCAATGACCTTGTCTCGATAGCCTTCTGTAGCAGTGAATTCCGTAGATTCACCACTCTCTGGCTGAAGAGGTTCATCCTTATATTTGTTCTGAAAGGTCTCCTCTTTACTCTGTACCCTCGGGTCCTCGTCTCTCCTACCATTGGAAATAAATTTCCAATATTCACTCTGTCCAGGTCATTCAGTATTCTGTAAGTTTCAATTAGACATCCTAATATCCTTCTGAACTCGATCAAATATAGACCAGAGCCCTCAGATGTTCTTCGTATGTTAAGCTTTTCATTACTGGCACCATTCTCGTGAATCCCCTTGGAAAATATTCCAGGGCCAATACATTCTTCCTGAGATATGGGATCCAAAACTGTGCACAATTATCCAAATGTGGCCTGACCAAAGCCTTATAGAGCTTCAGAAGTGCATCCCTGCTTTTATATTGAAGCCCTCTTGAAATAATGGCATAACTGTATTTGTCTTCATAACTACTGACAACATGCAAGTTTACCTTTCAAAACTCCTGGACTAGAACTCCCTCGTCTTTTTGCACTTCAGACTTCTGAACTTGCTCGCTATTTAGAAAATAATCCAAGCCTGTATTCTTCCTGACAAAATGCATGACGTCACACTTCCCCACGTTATACTCCATCTGTCACTTCTTAGCTCACTCCCCCAACCTGTGCAAATCCTTCAGCAGGAGAAAGTGAGGACCGCAGATGCTGGAGGTCAGAGTCAGAAAGTGTGGTGCTAGAAATGCACAGCCAGTCAGGCAGCAACCGAGGAGCAGGAGATTCGACATTTCAGACATAAAGTCTTCATCAGGAATGAGGGAGTGGGTGGAATGGGGCTGAGAGATAAATGGGAGGGGCTGGGAGGAAGGTAGCTTGAAGGCGATAGCTAGATGAAGGTGGGTGGTGATAGCGATAGGTCAGAGTGAAAGATGGAGTGGATAGATGGGAGGGAAGATG
The DNA here is from genome assembly GCF_037043375.1 of Chiloscyllium plagiosum. NCBI lineage: Eukaryota > Metazoa > Chordata > Chondrichthyes > Orectolobiformes > Hemiscylliidae > Chiloscyllium > Chiloscyllium plagiosum. The sequence goes on along the minus strand of NW_028270182.1, from coordinate 48,646,347 downwards.
GACAGGTAGGACAGTTCAATAGGGTGGTGATGAGTTGAAGGGTTAAATCTGGGATATGGTAGTGGGAGGGGAGATGAGGAAATTGGTGAAATTTCCTCATGTGGTTAGTGGGTCCTAAGTCGGAAGATGACGCGTTCTTCCTCCAGACGACTGCTGGCTAGAATTTGGCAGTGGAGGAGGCCAAAAACTTGCATGTCCTTAGTGCAGTGGGAGGGGGAGTTAAAGTATTCAAGCACAGGGAAGTGGGGTTGTTGGGTGGGTGTGTCCGAGAGTGTTCCCTGAACCGTTCTGCAAGTTGATGTCCTGTCTCTCCAATATAGAGGAGACCAGGAGCAATGGACAGAGTAGATGAAGTGTTTGGATGCATATGATGTTCTTTGCCTGATGTAGAAGGATCCTTTGGGGCTTTGGATGAAGGTGAGGAGAGAGGTGTTGACACAGGTTTCATATCTCTTGTAGTGGCAAAGAAGGTATCAGGAGTGGAAGGTGGCTTTCTGGGGGTGGGGGAATGGGGGTGTGCGTGTGGACCTAACGAGGGAGTTGTGAAGGGAATGTTCTTTACAGAATGCTGATAGGGGTCCGGAGGGAAGTAAATCTCATGTGGTGGAGTCTAACTGTTGGTAGTGGAAATGTCGGAGGATGATGCGTTGTATCCTGAGGTTGGTCGGATGGAAGGCAAGCACAAAACGCGTTCTATCTTTGTTGTAATTGGAAGGGTGTAGTTCAAGGCCGGAGGTGTGGGAAGTTGAGGAGATGCATTACTGCACCCTCCTGCAGCCGAACCACCTCTTCAATGCTACCTGTCCCTCTATATATGTTTTCACTGTTTGAAAACTTCGCCAGAATGCCCTCAGTTCCTTCATGTAGATCATTAATGCATAAAGGGAAAAGTTGTGGTCCCAACATTGAGTCTTGTGGAACACCACTTGTCCCTGGCTGCTGTCCTGAGAAGGACTCATTTATTCCAACTCTCTGCTTTCTGTCAGACAGCCATGCTACTATCCATGCTAGCACCTTCCCTCTAACACCATGGGCCCTTATCTTTCTCAATAGCCTCCTGTGTGGTACCTTGCCAAAGGATTCTTGAGGAGCAAGTGGATTACATCCAAAGTTCTCCTTGGTCTAATCTGCTTGTTACTCCCTCAATGTATTCTAGCAGGTTTGTCAGGCCTGACCTCCCCTTGATGAAACCATGCTGACTCTGTCCTATTTTACCAAAGACCTCCAAGTGATCAGAAATCCAATTCTTCACGATGGATTCCAGATTGTCACGCACAACTAGAGTTCGGCTAATCAATCCATATTTTTCCATCTTCTGCCTAACTCCCTTATTGACTGGGGTGTCTTGTTAACAATTTTCCAGTCTCTTGGCCCTTTCCTGATTTTAGTCATTCCTGAAAGATTACCACTTATGCTTGCACTAACTCTTCAGCTATCTCAATTACAAGGCTGGGGTGTAGTCGACCTTGTCCAGGTGATTTTTCCACATTCAGGCTATTCAGTTTTCTAACATGTTCTTCTTGATGATGGCCGCCATACTTAGCTCTGCCCTCTCACTATCTTCAATTTCTGGGAAATTACTCATGTCTTCCACCATGAGGACTGATGCAAAGTTCCTCATTCATTTATTTGTTTCCCACGACTGTCTCTCCAGCATCATTTTCTAGTGGCTCATATTACTTTTACCTCTCTTTCGCACTTCTTATATCTAAAGAACATCTTACAGTCTCGTTTAGATTACTGGTTCGCTTACCCCTATATTTAATCTTCTTCCCCCCTTATGTTTTTTGCCCTCTATTGGTCTTTGTAAGTTTTCCAATTCTCTCGTTTCCCACTGCCCTTCACCACATTATATGCAATTCCTGACTGCCTCATTCTCCCTGTACCATGCCTCTATTCCTCAGCATGAATCTCTGCAGTGTCTCCTGAATTAATCTTGGAATCTCCTGCGATTGCTGTTCCCCTGTCTTTCCTGATAGACACCTGTGGGATATAGGTGAATTAATGTTATTTCTGCAAATTATAAGTTCTGATACAGAGTAAATGAATTCACATTAGTCTATGATTGTTTCTCAGCTAAGAGCTGAGTTAACAAGAATGGGAATTACATAGAGGAAGGACTTAGCATGAGACGTGATTACAGGACAATGGTAGAAATACAGGCACTAGATAAAATGCTGTGAAAAGAGGCCTTTATAAACATCTGTTTCCCACTTGTACAGAGACACAGGAACAAACCACAATTAAAAGGGCTTAGTGATAAGATGCTATGAGGGGCAGGCAGATGGTGGGAGTAGATAATGGTAAGCAAAGGATGGGATGACGTCAAACAACCTTATGGGGAGCCAGAGATAGACATTTGTCACGGACAAGGCCGGATAAACAGAAGTTGTGGGATCAGTCTGAAGGAAATGAATGACGGAAGCGGAGGATGGGGGCAAACAATGGAATAAGAAAAAAATATGGGGATTCAAACTGTATACATTTTGAGAGTTTGTTGGATTTGGTGTGCATTTGTCATTGCCTTACCTGGCATTAGACATGGCACCCACTTGCAAGTGTACAAATACACTGTTTCAGATTTTTGGTCTCGGACTGAAATTTTTGAAGTGAGTGAGCTTTTGTTTCTCACAATTGGGGGCTCGTCCGGGATTTTCTTCCATCGCCGGCAGGGGGGGGGGGCGGGGGGGGGCGGGGTGGCTGGCCTTGGACACTAGGAAGACGCATCCCGTTCCCCATTGAGGAGCGGTCTCGTGTCCCGGTTTGGTCTGCTCCCTTGGGTGACTGGTGTGAATCCTACAAGAGAGACATCTGAATCAGATAGTGATAGGAGCTCGATAGACGATACGGCGGCAAAAGGGGCCAGGCAACTCTGTGAACAGACCAGGGTAAGAAAATTGACTTTTAAGTATTGCCTTGGTGGCCGGGATTGAGTTTTAGTAGTTAATAAGGGACTAACGAAGGAACTCGATATGGATTGTGCTGTGGGTAAGGAAAAAAGCCTCCGGGAAAACAAAGTAAGGAAAAGGCAATGGAAATGGAGGCGGGGTCCCTTACAACATACCTCCAGAAAGTCCTTTGGGCAGGATGTTGTGGAATTGGCCAAATAATACTTGTACAAGGGAGAAAGATGATTAAATATTGTTGCTTTGTATGGACTAAGGAATCCATTCTTCGTCCCGCTGTCTTCTGGCCAAAGTACAGATCGGACGAAGACTGGGTTTGTAAATATCTGAATTTATATGTCAATGTGCGAGAGAGAGAGAGAATGAAAAGAGCTGTACAGCTGGTAGGAAGTTTAACCCTTTGTGATTTGGTTTGAGTGAACATTTGTTTGTTGGTGATTGAATGTTTGTGTTTTATTCCCTGCAGCTTGAGTTCCAGGACTGTTTTGAATCTGATTTTTATTATGGAAACTGAACATGATTTCTTTTATGGTTAAGGATTCTATCGAGATTATGAAAAAAAAAGAATGATAACTCCTGTTCTTTTTACAGATCATGACTGCCTTACTATCAGTTTCTAACTAATCTCTTTTATCTTTACATAAAAGCGATTTATGGAGGACAGTTGAAGTTTCAGTTCAACATTAGATTGTAGCAAAAGCAAAATTCTATGGTTAATATCTGTGACCTTGGATTCAGCCATTGTTCATGCATTAGAAGGTTTTTTTTAAACTTGAGTAGACAAAGTCTTTTAAGGCAGCTCTGATTATTTTACGACATATAGTATTGTAATTGAGCAATGATTGGTCAGGACTGTTTCAGAAATCTAATTTTGGATTTAAATTAAAGGACTAAAACTGGGTAATTACTGTGAATTGCAAAATTGGGAACTGTATGCATTTTGCATTTTAACTATTAAATACTGAAGAAGTCAACGTAAATATATAAATATATTTATATTATAGGAACAGGCTTTAACGGTTAGTCAAGCATGAATTGATGAATTGGTGTATGAAGTTATGGGGAGCTAGAAATATTGCAATATTTCTTTAAAAAAAAGAAAAAGGGGAAGAACGTAACGACTTAACCCTTTCGGGAGGTACCCATGGTGGACAAAGAGATTGGGTTTGTAAGTGCCCCCCTCACTAGTGGGGAGGTCAGAACATTTAAAAAGGAAATGAAGGTCCTGGTTGAGGATCCGGTGGGGTTGTCTGAACAAATTGATCAATTTCTGGGGCCCAGTCTGTATACCTGGGCTGAGTTAATGTCTATTATGAATATACTATTTACTGGGGAGGAAAGGGGACTTATACGGGGAGCTGCTATTAAAATATGGGACAGTGAACACCCGATTGGAGATGGGGATGCTGGACAGGGAGAGGTGAAGTTTCCCCTCAAAGACCCCCAGTGGGAAAACCAAAACCCAGAGCATAGAGAAGAAATGAGGGAATTGAAAGACCTGATTCTAAAAGGAATAAGAGAGGCAGTTCCAAAGTCACAGAATTTGACTAAAGCCTTTGAAGTTAGACAGGAGAAAGATGAGACTCCCTCAGCTTGCTTGCAAAGATTAACGGACTCAATGCGGAAATATTTTGGAATGAACCCTGAGGACCCAGTGGCACAGGGTCTTTTGAAAGTACATTTTGTGACAAAAGTATGGCCAGACATACAGAGAAAGATACAGAAGATAGAAGGGTGGAGTGAAAAACAATTAGATGAATTGTTGAGAGAGGCACAGAAAGTGTTTGTAAAGAGGAAGGATGAGAGACAAAAACAGAAGGTGAAAATGATGGTAGATACGATTGATGAGGTAGTTAAGAGGAGAATGGAACCAATAGTGAGCAAACGGAGCAGTGGGTGGCAGCATGTAGGACAGAGAGGAAGAGGGAGAGGGAGAGGACAAGGGGGAGCATTTGATAGAGGGTTTGGGCGACAGGGGCAGAGATGGAAGTCTCCACAGGCAGGATGCTATTATTGCGGAAAGATTGGGCATTTTAAGCGGGAGTGTCCTGATCTACAAAGGGAAGAAAGGGCAATTCCGCTTATGAATTTTGATGAAGAATAGGGGTTTCAGGGGTTCCTGCCCTCGGGGGCCCACCAGGAACCCTTGATAAACTTGAAGGTGGGACCCTGTGGGGAAGAGGTAGTCTTCCTAGGAGATACGGGGGCAGCACGGTCATCGCTGAATTTTAAACCAAAGAAAGCAGAAATGTCAACTCGATCAATTACTGTTTCGGGGGTAAAGTGGAAGGATTTACTGTTCCGGTATTTTAACCTATGATGATAGAAGGTCCTAAGGATAGGGTCACAGGGGAACTGCTGTATATCCCAAATATAGGAGAGACTTAATTATCTTTTTAGGACTGGAGATTTGAATTCAGGAAAAGGAATTAGTTGTACAACTGGCAATGTTGACAGAGGATGCAGAGAGAAAGATAGACCCTATTGTATGGGCTAGAGAAGGGAATCGTGGAAAACTACAGATCCCTCCCCTTTTAATAAATTTAAAACGGAAAGGGGACGTTGTTTGTGAACGACAATACCCTATTTCCATAGAAGGTAAATGAGGACTGCAACCAGTAATTGAGGGACTGATCAGAGATGGACTGTTGGAGCCATGCATGTCTCCTTATAATACCCCAATTCTACCAGTGCGGAAATCTGATTGAACTTATCGATTGGTGCAGGATTTGAGAACATTAAATCGAATAGTACAGATCACGCACCCAGTGGTGCCAAACCCTTATATGTTGTCAAGTAAGATCCCTCATGATTACAGATGGTTTAGTGTGATAGATTTAAGGGATGCCTTTTGGGCATGTCCCTTGGCGGAGGAAAAATTTGGGACTATCCCCCTATGAAATCTTATTTGGATTACCTTATCTGGGTACGAATGGAGAATTGCCAATTCCCGACAGTAAAGATTTGTTTTTTAAAAAAGTATATACTGGGCTTGTCCTCCTCTTTATCTTTCCTCAGAAACCAGGGTCTATTGGCACAGACTCCACCCCTTGAATTTACTGTTCACCCCATCCGGCCAAGAGATTGGGTCTTAGTAAAATCATGGACAGAGACTAAATTGCAGCCGGACTGGGAAGGGCCGTATCAGGCTCTTTTGACTACCGAAACGGCAATAAGGACGGCGGAGAAAGTCTGGACTCACTACACTCAGATCAAAGGGCCAGTGGACCCTCCAGTTGAGGAAGAAGTCTGTACAGCCGAATCAACGCAAGACCCGCTAAAACTCAGACTAAAGAGACTTTGTGTAACTGACTATACAGTGGCGGCACGAGCGCGGGATTATTTCTGTAAGATTGTATATTAAGCCTTTTTGTGCTTCAGCATGATGATTAGAATACTGGGAATGTTTAGAGTTATGATGCTAGCCATCTTGGTATTGGGATTTTGTCAAATATCATTTTCATCTGTATTTTTAAGGGTTCCTGAGTCTGATAATCCACAAGTAATAGACACTGATGCATGCAGCTGAGTAAATTGTGGGAATGTGGCTAATCAGAGACAAAACCGCAGTTCAGAGATACATCTTAAGTCTTATGGGGATGGCCTCGGGGATGGTACCTGGTATAATGGTCTCGTCACAGTACACCGGGCCCCCTTCCGACCAGCTCGCGATTGTCTCAATAAGAAGTGTAACCCAATATACTTAACGATAAGGAAAACCACATGGTGCGAAGCAATTCTGCGGGGGCACTTATGAGATACAATTAAATGAAACATTTGGGATTGAAATGAAAACAAATGGGAAGGAGTTCGTGGGCTGTTGTTTTCGAATTAGCATAGGACAGGGAAAACGGGTAGAATTACTGGGTAATAAGATACAACCCTTCACCCCTCCCAATGATCCTAAAGTAGTAAAAATTATAGAGGTAAAGGATTTGAAACAGACCATCGAAATAGAAACTGGGTGCAGGGATGCAAATGCCTGGGTTGAATGGGTAAAGTATACTGTAAAAAGTCTGAACAAAAGCAATTGCTATGCATGTGCCTCTGGTCGGCCAGTGGCCCTGGTGGTTCCCTTTCCGTTCGGGTGGAAGCAAGACAGGAAGGGCATGAAATGTATGATAGCCCTGTACCAGGATGAGACTGCATGGAATGATAGGAATTGTACCTCCCTATCTCTAATGTTCCCTCCCTTGGAGGAGAAAGATGCAAAAGCTCCCCCCACATTTTCCGCCGCAGTTAGAAATCACACGTCGTGTGTGCGCAAGCAAGGTACAAGTCGATCGAGAGATTTGGGGGAGCTGGAATTATGTACAGAGATTAAGAATGTTACCGAAACGGAGGAGGGAGGGAACTACTCAGCACTAAAGGTTCCCCGAGCGGATCTGTGGTGGTACTGTGGAGGCAAAATATTGAGACCCACCCTACCTCCGGATTGGGGAGCGATATGTGCAATTGTACAATTGGCAATTCCATTAACCTTGGCATTTGAGAAGGAAAAGATCGTAGGGAAAATGGAAGGGGGTGGTGGTTTCTACCCTTACTTCCCTGATAGTAGTAGTCGGGGTATTGGTGGCCATTGGCTGTTGTGTAATACCTTGTATACGAGGGCTCACCCAAAGACTGATTGAAACAGCCTTGATGAAACAGATGCACCTAAGAGGGAATCAGACAGAGGAACTTTATCGGCTAAATAATGAGGAGATGAGTGAAACCAAGATGGATGAAATCTCTGGAATGATCCTTGCGAATTTTGGGAACGATGTTAAAAAAAAGAGACAAAAATGCAGAAGATAACAAATGGTCATGAAAAGAAAAAGGGGAAATTGTGGGATATAGGTGAATTAATGTTATTTCTGCAAATTATAAGTTCTGATACAGAGTAAATGAATTCACATTAGTCTATGATTGTTTCTCAGCCAAGAGCTGAGTTAACAAGAATGGGAATTACATAGAGGAAGGACTTAGCATGAGACGTGATTAAAGAACAATGGTAGAAATACAGGCACTAGATAAAATGCTGTGAAAAGAGGCCTTTATAAACATCTGTTTCCCACTTGTACAGAGACACAGGAACAAACCCCAATTAAAAGGGCTTAGTGATATGATGCTGTGAGGGGCAGCCAGGTGGAGGGAGTAGATAATGGTAAGCAAAGGATGGGATGACGTCAAACAACCTTATGGGGAGCCAGAGATAGACATTTGTCATGGACAAGGCCGGATAAACAGAAGTTGTGGGATCAGTCTGAAGGAAATGAATGACGTAAGCGGAGGATGGGGGCAAACAATGGAATAAGAAAAAAATATGGGGATTCAAACTGTATAAATTTCGAGAGTTTGTTGGATTTGGTGTGCATTTGTCATTGCCTTACCTGGCATTAGACATGGCACCCACTTGCAAGTGTACAAATAAACGACACTGTTTCAGATTTTTGGTCTCGGACTGAAATTATTGAAGTGAGTGAGCTTTTGTTTCTCACACTCCTCTCCCGGTCAATCCTACCCAGCTTCTCCCTTATGCCTCTGTAGTTGCCTTTATTCAGCTGAAATACTGTTACTTCTGATTCTATCTTCTCTCTCTCAAATTGAAGAATACATTCAACTATATTCTGATCACTGCTTCCGAAGTTTTCCTTCACCTGAAGCTCCCTTATCTAACCTACCTCATTAAATCCAGTATCATCTGTTCCCGAATGGGCTCCACCATAAGCTGTTCCAAAAAGCCATTTTGTAGACATTCCCCAAATTCCTTTTCTTGCGAATCACTGCCAACCTTATTTTCCCATTCCACCTGAATATTGAAATCCCCTATGGTCACTGCAGTTTGCCTTTCCTGTCCATCTTTTCAATCTTCTGGTGCATGTTGTCCCCGAGCTCCTGACTACTCTTTGGAGCCCTATACAAAACTCCAACTGTGGTTGTCTTACTTTTGTAGTTTCTAAATTCTACCCAGGCTGATTCTGCACCATCTGACCTTACGTCCTTTCTTACTATTGATTTAATTTCATTTCGTACTAATAATGCAAATCCACTCCCTCTCCCCACGCACCTATCTTTTCGATAGGATATATGTCCTTGAATATTCTGATCCCCTTGCAGCCACTTCTCTGTAGTGCCCATCACCTCATACCTGCAAATTTCATTCTGCGCCACAAGCTCACTTACCCTATTCCTTATGCTGCATGCATTCAGTTATAACCCCTTCAGTCCTGTATTAATCATCCCTCTTCTCGTTGCCATTCGTTTGACCAGTATGCTTGAAATTTGATTGTTAAACATTATTAGATGCTCTATCCTATTTGTGTCTGTGCTGGAGATTTTAATAACGTCTCCCGAGTTCTATACTCTTACCTCCTCTTTTAATTCCGCTTTTCTAATTAAACCCTATAACTGAACCCCTACCACACACACACACACACACACACACACACACACACACACACACACACACACACACACACACACACACACACACACACACACACACACACACACACACACACACACACACACACACACACACACACACACACACACACACACACACACACACACACACACACACACACACACACACACACACACACACACACTCTTAATCAGTTTAAAGCTCTGTCTACAGTCCTAGTCAGAATTGACTTGGACTCTGGTCCCAGCACTGTTCAGATGAAGACTGTCCCATCAGAACAGGTTCTTTCTTCTTCCGTAATAAAATGTGTTTATTCAAAACAAAATACGGCCAAAGAAAGCTTTTCTGTACATACCAAAATATGAAAACTAAAAAGAGACAAGATTGTGAAAATACACTTACTATGTGGAGCTATATAAATTGAAATGTGTATTACAAAACCATGGAAGTTTTGTGCAAACTTTATCAATCAATATTTGACACACAGCTGAGACCCTGATTTCCCCTCTGTCAGTAATCCCCCTTCCTGAGATTCTCTCGCCCTGTCTCTCACACAGTGTCTAGACAGCTACAAGTTAATGATTTCCCTGTAAACAATCTATTGGTCTATTGGATTCTGATTAGCTGTCAGCAACTCAGCTCTGTGATGTCATTGGTGATAAATGATCTGGGATGACAGCCAGTATCAGCACGGTGCTTACAGGGCATCAGACAAAGGGCTTACACTCTCTGGCAGTTTCTAAATAAAATTTCAGTGTTTTCTCCTCATGCTGTCTCCTGATCTAACTTCACACTCATCTGACAACCCTTGCTCTCACTCAATCGGTCGCTCCATTTTCTCTCCACTCTGTTTATCTCACTTCACTTGCTTTCTCTCTGTTTCTTTCTCCCTCTCCCTCTCAGTCTATCTCCAATCATTCTCTTTATTTTCAAGTTGTCAAGTTGGAGAGCTCGTGGACGCATGGTGGGCTGAATGGCCTCCTTCTGTGCTATATTAATTCTAACTTTCTCTGACCCACAATAAGCACTTTAGGTGCCGGCAGAGACAAGCTGGTCCAGTGAAGGACACAGTGGACAATTAACCATTGTCTCCTCCTGTTTTCTGACATGCAGCAGCATTGAAACATCTTTTCAAACAAACAGACTCCTCACATTAAAATCAGCACACTTCAGACTGCCAGGTCCATTGTGTTCTGTACCCTCTGCCTGTTTGCAGTTGGTCTTAGCTGTGCTGGCATTAATTTCCAACTCCCCCTCTATCACTGTGCCTGTGGACATACTGCTGTGGTTTTCCACGCCCCTCCCGCCATGCCCCCCCCCCTCCACCTACCGCCGCCACACACTAGTTTAAACCCTCCTAAGGGGCAATATCAAACCTGCCTGCCAGGAGATTGCTGCCAGTTCAGGCCTGTCCTGTCCTTATTCTGCAGGTCCTATCGACCCGGGAATCCCAATGATCCACATACCAGCAATTGCTGCCAATTCAGGTCTATCCCGCCCTTATTGTGTATATCCTACTGACCCGGGAATCCCAATGGTTCACATAACGGAAGTGCTGCCAGCTAACCTACCAGCTCTTTGGCCATTTATTTAACTGTGCTACCTTCCTATTTCTAATCTCACTCGCACGTGACATATTCTAGTGTCTTAAAAATTCAAATATCCTTGAAACATAACTCCTTCTAGGCCCTTACTTTAAAGTGAATAGACTTGATAATAAATGTGACCTCAGGAAGGTGGAGTCCACTGAATCAGTCCAATGACTGATATCTATCACTGCCACTAAACCTGTTTGACAAGGTATACATGTGAACCATATATTTGCAGGTGGACGAGGATAAACAGAAGACTAGAAAATGTCAGATGATGTCATGCAGCTTGTTTACTCTGCTTTGCTATTCAATTGGACTTTAGTTATTCTGTTCCTTTCAATGGCTGGATCTTTACCCAGCATTCCCAGCGGGTCAAAAAGTGTCCAATGTCCTTGTGTGCACAGTCCTGCGAAGGGAGTGTCCAGTGCCAGGCAATGGGGTGTGGGGAGTCCCAGGGATGGCACAAGGAAAGGCTGAGTGTAGTGTCGATTGACTGAGGGACTGAAAGAGATGGAGCGGGTATCCAGGGACTCTGCACTCAGACAAGTGGCCTGGCAAGATTCCTAAACACCCAGGGAACCCGCGAAGCACGACTGCTTTTCCAAAAACCTGTCACGTTTGCTAGATTTCTCTATCGAACCAAAGCAAAAATACTGTAGATGGTAGAAATCCGAAGCAAACACAGAGACATACTGTGGAGAGACGAAAGAGTTAATGTTCCCAATGCAAACACGGGAAAAATTTACAAAGTCCACATAGACAGGGTCCAGAGATTGGAATTGAACCTGAGTCCCTAGCACTTTGAAGCAGCATTGCTGTGTCACCGTGCTGCCCAGTGATGGATAATTGTAGATCGTATAGTTAGAGACATAGCTACTGTTCTTAGTCATTGTGATTGAGAGTCCTGAAGGTTGTGTTTCCTACCTGGTGCTTGGGTTTGGGATATGTCATCTGGGCTGCAGAAGAACTTGGAGTGGGCGGGGAATGATCCAGTGGTCAGGGTCCGTGTAGGTACCAACGACTGGACAAACTAATGATAATGAGAAGAGCGACGGGTAATACAGGATTAAACTATTATATCGTAATGCATGCAACATAAGGTAAACACGCTTGTGACTCACTCACAAATTGGCAGGAACGACATGGTGGGCATTACAGTGACGTAACTGCAAGAAGATTGGGATTAGGAGGTGAATATTCAGGGATACTCATCCTGTCGAAAAGATAGGCAGGTGGGCAGAGAGATAGAGTTGTTTCATTATTAAGAATGGAATTGAATCAATAATAGGAAATGAAGTAAGGTCAGATGGTGTAAAATACGTGTCAGTAGAATTGAGGAATCAAAAAGGTGAATAAATGCAGTTGGATTTATGTACAGGGAGCTGGGGTGCAAGATACAGCAGGAGATAGAAAGATCTGTAGGAAAAACAAAGTTACAGTGATCATGTGGGATTTCATTATGCAGGTGGACTGGGAATTCAGGTTGGTCATGGTTCGCAAAAAAGGAATTTGTGGAATGTCTATGAGATGGCTTTTTGGAGCAGCTTGTACAGGCGAACTAGATGAGGAAGCTTAAGGTGAAGGAAATCGTAGGAGGCAGTGATCATAATATGAATGACCTTCCTCTGCAATTGCAGATGGAGAAGTTAGAATCAGAAGTAATGGTATTACAGCTGAATAAAGGCAATTACACAGACATGAGTGAGGAGCTGGGTATAATTGACTGGGAGACGGGCCCAGCAGGAAAGACAGTGCAACAGCAATGGCAGGACATGTTTGGAGTAATTTAGGATACAGCAGAGATTCATTAAGAGGAAAAAGAGGCATGGTATAGGGAGGATGAGGCAACCATAGCTGACTGGGAAATCAGGTATAGCATTAAAGCAAAAGAGAAAGGATATAATATGTCAAAGTGCAGTGGGAAACCTGAGAATTGGGAAGCTTGCCAAAATAAAACAGAGGGCAAACAAAATAAAATAAGGAGGGAGATTATTAAGTCTGGGGTAATATAAAGGAAGACTGTAACAGTTTCTGTCGATATGTAAAGTACAAAAGAGCGGCAAAAGTGAACATTGGACTGCTGGAAAATGATACTGGAGAGATATTGGGCGGCACGGTGGCACAGTGGTTAGCACTGCTGCCTCACAGCGCCAACGACCCGGGTTCAATTCTCCGCCTCAGGAGACTGACTGTGTGGAGTTTGCACGTTCTCCCCCTGTCTGCGTGGGTTTCCTCCGGGTGCTCCGGTTTCCTCCCACAGCCCAAAGATGTGCATGTCTGGTGAATTGGCCATGCTAAATTGTCCGTAGTGTTAGGTAAGGTGTCAATGTAGGGTTATGGGTGGGTGGTGGGTCGGTGTGGACTTGTTGGGCCGAAGGGCCTGTTTCCACACTATAAAGTAATCTAATAGCAGTGGGGAACGAGAAAATGGCCAAGGAAACTCAATAATTGCTTTGCATCAGCCTTAACGATGGAAGACACGAGTATTACATTAAACATTCAAGAGATTGAGGGGCCAGAGCTGAGTATGATTGCCACCAACATGGAGAACATGCAAGAAAACTTTAAATGGCGTGAAGATGGTTAAATCACCTTGACCAGGTGGACTACATCCCAATGCTGAAGAAAGAATAGAGGCGATCGTGGTGACCTTTCAGGAATCACTAGAGTAATGAACAATCTCAGGACACTGGAAAGCCACTAATGTGACACCCCTCTTTAACAAGGGCGTAAGGAAAAAGACAAAAAATCCACAATGAATAGCTTAACTTCAGTCATGGGTCAGATCCTGGAATCCATTGTAAAGGATGACATTTCTAAATACTTAGAAGTGTTTGATAAAATAGAAGAAAGTCACGATGGTTTCATCAAGGGAAGATCATGCTTGATAAATCAGTTGGAATCCTTTGAAGATGAAATGAGCAGGCTCGACCAAGCACAGCCAATGGATGTTATGCACCTGGTCGTCAAGAAACCTTTGACAATGTGTCACACAGGAGATGACTGAGTACGATAAGGGTCCATGGTGTTAGAGGCAAAGTAGTGGCATTGGTAGAAGCTTTGCTGTCTGGCAGAAAGCAGAGAGTGGGGATGAAATGATCCTTATCAGGATGGCAGCCGGTGACAAGTGGTGACAAGGCTCAGTGTTGGAATCGTAGCTTTTTACTTGTTAAGTTAACAATCTAGATAAGGGAATTGCGGGAACTCTGGATAAATTTGCAGATGATAAAAAGATAGACAAATGGACAGGTCGTATTGAGGAGGCAGAGAGGCTGAAGAAGGATTTGGACATGTAAAGAGATTGGCAGATGCATTCCAATGTGGGAAAGTGTGAAGTCATGAACTTTGGTACGAAGAATAGAGGCATGGTCTATTTTTTTAAATGGGGAGAAAATTCAGACATCTGAAGTGCAAAGGGACTTGGGAGTTCTAGTGCAGGGTTCTCTCAAGGTAAGCTTGCAGGTTGAGGCAGTAGTTAGGAGTGCAATTGAAGTTATTATTGATGGCATTTATTACAAGAGGAATTGAATATAAAACAGATTGTATACGTCTCTAATCAGACCACATTTGGAGTATTGTGCGTAATTTTGAGCCCCATATCTCAAGAAGGATGTACTGGTCCTGGAGTGTGTTCACATGATCTTCACGAGAATGGTCATAGGAACGAAAAGCTTATTGTTTCAGGCATGTTTGAGGACTTTGGGTCGATACTCGATAGATGAATGAGATGGATTGAAATGGAAGCATGCAAAATACTGAATGACCTGGACAGAGTGGATGTTGGTAAGATGTTTCGATTGGACGAGGACCCGATGGGACAGCCTTCAATGAAAGGGAACACCCTTTAGAACAGTGATAAGGAGAAATGTCTTTAACTAGAGAATGGCTAATCTTTAAAATTTATTGCCACAGAAGGCTGTGGGGGCCAAGTCATTAAGTATATCTGAGACGGAGATTGATAAGTTTTTAATTATCCAGGAGATCAAGGGTTACAAGGAGTAGATCAGAGAATGGGTTACAGAAAACTGTCAGCAATGATTGAGCGGTGGTGCAGACTCGATGGGATAACTGGCCTAACTTCTGCTCCTATGTCTTATCGTCTTATGGTCTAAACCTCAAGGAGCCACCTTGCATCTTGGAGAAGCTGGATTCATGTTCTTCATGAAGGTCAGAAGCTGGTGGGAATAGTTAACTGTTTTAGAATGAAGGCATTGTGGCTGCTGTCAGGGTGGTGGATAATATGATATTCAGTGCAGAATGACACACTTAGTGCACTGTACTGATGTGGGGAGTGTTTATTCAACACCTGGACCTTTCTGTCTCTGTCAATGACCGTGGGGAGTAGGGGTTTGGGTAGGAGGGCGTAACGTCCTCCCAGGAACTTAAACTATCCAGAATCATGCATACTGAGTGAAACAGCAGACATGGAATTTATGACCTTCTCATTATCTGTTTAGAATATAAGGAGTGATTGCCCATCTCACCCAGTGTTCAATGCAATCACCTCCTATTCCCTCACATCGCTCCCGATCAACCTTCACTCACTCCTCATGGTGCCATCATCCTAGAGATTAATCTGGTGGAACCCCTGTTAACTCTCTCTGTGGTAAGGAGTTCACGCCTTCTAAAGGAAAGAAAACGTGCCCACAATGCCCCAAATATTGCCTCAACAACACTCTCAGGTTTGATCACAATAATTCCTTTCCCTCACTTAGCTGGCTCCATTTCTTTCGTGTGAAATAGGAAACTATTCATTTACGATGCACTGTCACTGATTTGGAATTTAAAACATCCTTACATATGTACGTCAGCATCAATAAAGCCAGCACCGAAGGTGCCGAGTCAGATGGACATCACTCTAGGGGAGAGACTCAATCACAAAGAATCCATCTAAAACAGTGAATGGCTACCTACCTGAATGGAAATGAACTGCTGGAATATGGGATACAGGCAGATAAAGGGAGCTATCTTTCCTTTTGATCTGCCCTCGTGGGATGTGTGCAGACCTGATCAGGCAAGCATCTTAGGCCGATCTTGAAATGAGTGGCCAGTTCAGCTGTTCCACAGAACAGAAAAGAGTAAAACACAGTGCGTGGGTTTGCAGTCACACAGAGACCTGACCAAGGAAGGATGACACGCTGCTTTCTCTAATCGGCATGAGGCAAGCCGATATCCACAGATTATTATTCTGTGGCTCTGGATTATGAACCAATGATGTGAACACCATACACTGTCTTACCATCTTTCAGATTCTGTGCAGAGAACAAGTTAAACATCTTAAGTGCAAATGTTTTGCAATGGACGCGTGGTAAGATGGGACTTGAAACAGCTGTATGCGGAATTAACAACGGCATAAATGATGGTTTATTCAGGAGTTGCACTGAGGCTGAGGAGGACACTGGATGTCACAATGGTGGTACTGGAAAGGATTGGTGAGAGGGGAGGGTATGGAGATGTAAACTGGGCGGGAGAAAATGAATCAAGGAGGTTGTGAACAGTCTGTTTCATCATCGCATATTGGTGAGCAACGTATTGAGTAATTTGCTAGTTATAATTTCTAAGGAATGGAATCTTTGATTGGAAATGAAAACGTTGACTTGCACCTTTACAAAATTTAAATATTATGAGCATCAATTCAGTACAGACCATTTCACTAGACAGCTCGAGTGACTTACCAGGAACACCAACTATAGCAAGGTGAGGATAGTAACCAGCTAGAATAACCATCAGTACATCTTTAACCCGCGATACTAATGATATTCAAGGCTGGGAAAGCCAGTGCAGACCCAAGGATAAACTCTTGTGCATTGTTGGACCATTCCAGTCTAATATTCACAGATTCTTATCCATTGTTGGAATATTCCAGTTTAATGCTATCAGTTTCTGATCTCTCCTCACCCTCTCTCTGAAGTTGCGGATCCCTGTTACTGGTGTGGGTGATCGTCCCGCTCATACGATGGGATAAAACACTGAAAGCATTCCCTTATTCATAGAAGAGAGGACCTCTCTCGGGACGCATAGGATCCATGGAGACTGACATAATCACAATCGCTGAGTAAACAGCTCAGTTAATCCCTTTCAATTCAATGCTATTTCATTAAAGATCAAAATAACTTTGAACATTCATGCATTCTGGGCGTGATATGCGAGTGTGACTGAAGAAAGGAATGTTGAGGATGGAAGATTGTTTGTGTATGATCATTCAGTCTGCCTTGGATATGGAAACAATGCCAGAGGTTTAACATAACATAAACATGCTTCTCCGCTCATACATGGAGAAACAAATCCTGTAACTACAGATCAGTCATTGCAATATCAGTAAAACGTTGACAGAACATCTTTCATCCATGATCGGATGTCAAATGTGCCTGAGACAATGTGGTTTTATAACAAATAAACGGCATGGATATGTTAATGGAGAATTGTACATGACAAACACAATTCAGATTGTTATTCCAGAATCAGAGAGGGCAGGTGTGGGTCATGTTGTTGATGTTATCGATGCTAAGGAACTGTGATGAAGTTTCATTTACTGGACTTCATTTTCATTGTAATTATGACATGGGGAAAAGAGAGAAGATGGAGAGGACTTGGGAACATGACTGTTCAGTCTGGGCGGAGGGACAGTGGTGTTCCCCAATCACTAGCATTGGAACGTTATTCTTTATAACTCATATGAAGAACAGATTCAAGGCTATATCTACAATGAGGAATTAGCAGAGACGAGATTAATGAAATGCATTTATGCAATACAGGGAAAAAAATATTTTCTGTACAGACCTAAATATGCAAACTACAAAGAGATGATGTTGTTAAAATGCACTCCTGATATGGAGCTATATAAATTGAAATGTGGATTACAAAACTATGGAAGTGGTGTGTAATATTTATCAATCATTAATTGATCCACGGCTGAGATTCTGATTTCCCCTCTGTCAGTGTAATAAAAAAGTAACAAAATTAATATTTCTGTGAAAGAGAATGCTATGCTAATTCTAAAACTTTTCTGAACGTTGCAAATACTTTGCTGAATTCTGCAGTCGAGGAGACAGCTTTTCTTTGCTGTATACATTCAACCTGGCCTGGTGAGCTGTCGAATTCAACAGAAAAGCTAAGGAAAACAGAAAGAGAGTTATGTCCACAGCAAAGGAGTGAGAAAATAAAAACTCGAATGTTTTCCAGCCCTTGTCCTTGAGCATGTGATAAGAAGAGCACAAAAGGAATACTTTAATTATGTTCAGGGCCATTACACAAGGTGTGTTTGCCAAGTGTATTGGTTCCCTGCCGTGGTTAAAAATAAAGTTTTTCCTTTACTCTTGCTAGCATTTGAGTCCAGTCAGTTTAATTTCCATGCCAGTCAGTGATCCACCTGACTGAGATTCCCTGGATCAGTCTCTCACACAGTGGGGTGTGTTATCATTTCCTGCTGTTCTTGGCATTGTCTATTTTTAAAAGTCCACCTTCTCCATGGTACTAAGCTATTGGCCGAATTTTTTTTGTTTAGTTGTCAGTAACCTAGCTCTGTGACATTATTGTAAATAAGTGATCTGGGATGACAGCCAGTATCAGCACACTGCTTAACGTGTATGACACCCAGACAAATGGTTTGCAGTCCAGAGCAATTTCGAACTAAAACTTTTAACTTCTGTCTGTCCATATCTATCCAACTTCATGCTGTCTTCTGATCTATCTAACTTTACCCTCATCTAACACCTCTTCATCTCCTATCCAGTTAGTCGCTCCCCTTTCAATTCTCTCTCAGTTTATCTCTCTTCACTTTCTTTCTCTCTGTTTCTTTCTCTCTCACATAATCTACCTCCACGCACTCTCTCTATCTCCAATTGTGTAGTTGGAGAGCTTGTGACCACAATGGGCTGACTGACTTCCATTTGTGCTATAAAATTCTGCGGTTCTCTGACCCACAATAAATAATTTCGATACCTGGACAGACACGCTAGTCTGGTGACAGGTACAGTGCACATTTACCGATTATCTCTTTCTGTTCTTCTCTGATGTGCAGCTGCCTTGAAATGTCTGTTCAAACAAAACAGACTGAACGAAATGCGAGCAGTCGGGATGACTTTCATCACCATGTATTTCAATCAGGATTTACTGAAGGATGAGGTTCCACAATAATATAACAATGCTAGCAAAACAGGGCAACACAATGAATAGCAGTTGAGTACAACATGTGGTTCCAAGTAGGCCTCATGGTATTACCGTGAGATTATGAATCCAGAAAATCAGCTCCTGTTCTATGGACCGAGTTTTGTTTCCCGCCACTGCAGATGGTGGAAATTCAATTCAATATTTTAAAAATATCCCTGGAATTAAGAATCTACCTATGAGAATGAAATTGTTGCCGATTGTCAGAAAAATACATCAGGTTCACTGATATCCTTCAATGAAGGAATCTTCCATTCCACACCTGGTCGGGCCGACCGTTGATTCCAGACCCAAAGCAATGTGATTGATTCTCACTCGCCCTCTGAAATGGTTTAGCGAGTCATTCAGATGTGCTGCAAAATCTCAAAGAAATCAAACCGAATGTATTGACCTGGGCAACGGAAAAGTGAACATTAGAAACATTATTGTCGAATCTGCAAAGTCCTCTTTACTAATAATGAGGGCTCGTGCCACAATTGGGACAACTGTTTTACAGACTAGTCAAGCAACAGCCTGACATAGGCATACTTATGGAATTCTACCTTACAGATATAACCCAGACAGGACCATCACCATCCCTGGATATGTCCTGTCCCAAAGGCAGGACCGATCCAGCACAGGAGGCAGCTCAGTGCGACAGAGTCGGGCGGTGGATGCTCTGGGAGCCCCTGTAACCTGTAACTTCATATACCCAGCATATTCCCTCTCAAACATTACCATCAAACAAGAGGATTAACCCTAGTTCAATAGAGAGTGCAGGAGGGCAAGCCGAGAGCAGAACCAGGCATACATAAACATAAAATGTTAATCTGCTGAAGCTTCCAAACAGAACTACTTGCATGCCAAATAGCATAAAAAGCAAGGGACAGACAGAGCTAAGCGATCCCAGAACCAATACATCAGATTTAAGCTCTGCAGTCCTGCCAATCCGATCGTGGATGGTGGTAGGCGATTAAACAACTCACCAGAGTAAAAGGCTCCACAAATATCCCCATCCTCAATGATGGAAGAGCCAAGCACATCAGTGCAAAAGATAAGGCTGAAGCTTTCATAGAATTCTTCAGTCAGAAGTTTTGAGTGGATGATCCATTTCGGTCTCCTTCCGTGGTCCCCATCATTACAGATAGCAGTCTTCAGCAAATTCGATTAACTGATATCAAGAAACGGTTGAAGGCACTGGATACTGCAAAGGCTATGGGCCCTGATAACATGCCAGCAATAGTCCTGAAGACTGTGCTCCAAAACCTCCTGCTCCCTTAGCCAAGTTGTTGCAGTATGATTATAAACCAACAATGGGGAAAAACTGCTCAAGTGTGTTCTGTACATAAAAAGGAGGACAAAGTCTACCCGGCCAAATACCACCTCATCAGTCTATTCCCCATTATCGGTAAAGTAATGGAAAGCGACATCAACAGTGCTATCAATCAGCAACTGCTCAGTAATAACCTGTTCAGTGACACCCAGTTTGGGTTCCACCGGGGCCACTCAGCTCCTGACCTCATCACAGCCTTGGTTCAAACATAGAAAAAGGAGCTGAATTCCAGCCCTTACCATCATGCTACATTCTTTCGAATGTGGCATCATGGAACCCGAGCAAAAAGGGTATTGCAGGCAAATACTCCATTATTGGTGTCATACCTGACAGACAGGAAGATGGTCATTGTTGTTGGAGGTCAATCATCTCAGTTCCAGAACATTTCTGCAGTAATCCCTCGGGATAATGTGGATGTTGATTTGATCGCTGAGCTGGAGGGTTCATTATCAGACCTTTCATCACCATACTAGGTAAGATCTTCAGTGACTCTTCAGATAAAGACTAGATCCAAGCATCTTCAGCTGCTTCATCAATGACCTTCCCTCCATCATAAGGTCAGACGTGGGGATATTCGACAATGTCTGCACAATGTTCAACACCATTCGCAAATGCTCAGATATGGAAGTAGTCCATTTCCAAAGCAACAAGATCTGGACCCTCTCCAGGCTTGGGCTGACAAGTGGCAATGAACATTCACACCACACAGATGCCAGACAATGACCATCACCAATAAGAGACAATATAACAACTTGATATTCAGCAGCATTATAATCACTAAATTTCCCACTATCAATATTCTGGGGGTTATAATTGACCAAAAACTCAACTGGACTCGCCACATAAATATAAGAGCAGATCAGAGTCTAGGAATACTATGCGAGTAACTCACCTCCTGACTTCCCAAAGCCTGTCAATCATCTACAAGGGACAAGTCAAGAATGAGATGGAATTCTCCCACTTGCCTGAATGAGTGCCGCCCTAACAGCACCAAGATGCTTGACACCATCCTGGAAAAATAGTCCATTTGATTGGCATCACATCCACAAGCATTCACTCCCTCCACCACCGTCAAACAGTAGTGGAAGTGTGTACTATCTACTAGACACACTGCAGAAATTCCCCAAAGATCCTCAGACAGCACCTTCCAATCTCACAAACACTTACGTCTAGAATGACAAGGGCAGCAGGCTTATGCGAATACCACCACCTAAATATTCCCTTCCCAACCAGTCAACATTCTGATGTGGAAATATATCGCAGTTCCTTCACTTTTGCTGGGAAAAAAAACTCTGGAATTCCCTCCTTGATAGCATTGCGGGTCAACACACAGCAGTTGGACTGCGGCGGTTCAAGAAGGCAGTTCAGCACCACTTTCTCAAGGGGGCAAAGAGGGACAGACAAGAAATGATGGGCCTACCCAGCGATGCCCACATCCAAATCAAGATTTTTTAAAAAATAGTTCCAAGTTGAGCATCTCAATAGATCAGGTTATCTCATTTGAACATGAACATGAAAGCAGTGTTTCTTATACAGAACATTGTAGATGTTTCTATTATTGGAAGGGTGTTCAGTATTCAATGACTTATTGTTGCTGTGATAAATTGCAACTGTTTTGTTAAATTCAACAACACTGGCGTAATAGGATCGATCCTTCAAAAATACCAGACTGAAAATGACAATCATCGGAGAGACAGTGTACTCCCGCGAGATGAGACTCACAGATAGCTGTTTATATTTAACGTTTAATGCACTACTGTCCGACATTGAATACTGCCACCATCCATATCACAGGGGTTACCATTGAACAGAATGTGAAGTAAAATCAACATACAAATACAAGGGTTACAAAAGCAGGTCAGAGACTTGCAATTCTGCAATGAATAAAAGACCCTATTACCTGAAGGTCATGAGATATAGCAATAGATTTAGGCCACTCAGCCCATTCCTTCATTCTGAAACTGCCATTTTGTTATTGTCTCTATGACTAATGGCAATATCTTCTACACACTGACTGTATCAACCTTTGCAGTAATCAATCAGTTTCTATCAGATATCTCGCCTCCTATTCTTCTCAATTCTATCGAGTATACACACTGCCGTGCATATGACAAGCCACCATCCCCAGGATGGATCACCTCCAGCACCAGCAGAGCTTTCCCCAGAGATAGTGACCAAAACAACTCCCAATATTACAAATGCCGTCTGAACATAGCCCATTACATTCTCAGCAGTATGTCTCCTCTCTTGTATTCTAGATCCCTTGAAATGAATGCTAACACTGCATTAGCTTTCATAACCGCCAACTGAACCTGCACATTAACCATAAGAGAGGATGAGTGCTTCAAAATCCTTTTGTACTTCAGATTCAATGGACCCTATTAGAACATAGTGTCTGCCTCTAGTCCGCCTACCAAAGTGCGTATCCTCACACGATCCCATATTGTGTTCCATCAGACACGTGTTTGCCCACAGTCCGAAACTGTCCAAGCTTTTCTGCAGCCTCCCCACTTCATGGATATCACCTGCCCATCCAACCATCACTGTATCATCTCCAAACTTAGCAAAACTGCCCTCAGGTCCTTTGTTCAGGTGGTTCATGTAAATGGCATTTCCTGACTCCCTAAGGACTGTCCACCATTGAAAAGGCACAACACCCAAGGTGCTTGACTCCATTCAGGTTAAAGCAGTGGCTTAACTGGAATTATATCTGTAAGATCTTCACTCCCTGCACCACCGATACCCAGTAGGAGCACACCCTGCCCCCGTTTTGTTGTAAATTTACCCTGTTATGGTGACACAGAACTTGATGGTGCACAGTCCCAATCTAATGATGTCGCTCTGTCTCAACACTAACTGTGTGTTGCCCACACCATACAATGTCACTATGTGTTGATGATGACAGAGAGAGATGGGAGAGAGAATATCTACGATGAATGATTTTGTGACTGCCAGTGTGAAACCTGCCCTGACAGCCTCGGATGTACCTGTGCCCGCTGTCACCGCTGCAGGCATGATCAGTCTTCCTGCAGGTCAGGTCAATGAAAGCGACGGGCCTGGAGAGTGTTCTTGGCTGAGAACTCAGATCCTGTGAGGACCAACTGGCAGAGGTATTTACAAACATCTTCAGATTCTCACTCCAACAAGCCGAGGTCCCAACCTGCTTCAAGAAGACCACCATCATCCTTGTAAGTGAGAATGCGCATGCAACGTTGCTTAATAATTACCGCCCAGTGGCTCTGACCTCAATAAACATGAAGTGCTTTGAGACGCTGGTTATGGCCCACACTACCTTCAGTCTCCCAGTTTGACCCGCTGCCCTATAGTGTGCCGACTGATGTAACGGGTCCACAATGGATGCCATATACTGAGCCCTGCCCTCATACCTGGAATATTTGGATAACAAGGACGCATACACCAGACTCTGCTCATTGATTACAGCTTCACCTTCAACATCATTATCCCCTCCAGACTTATCTCAATATTCTGTGACATTGATCACGGCTCCACTCTCTGCAACTGGATCCCCCGGTTTCTGACACACAGACCACGATCTGTGAAGATAGGTATCGGAACCTTCTCCGCAATAAAACTCAACACTGGAACTCCAGTGTTCTCAGCCCCCTATTGTACTCTCCGTGCACCTCAGCAGTGTCCTCAGACCCCCACTGTATTCCCTGTACACCCACGGCTGTGCCCTCAGCCCCTTACTGTACTCCTTGTACACCCACGGCTGTATCCTCAGCCCCGTGCAGTACCCCCTGTATACCCAAGGCTGTGCACTCAGTCCCCTACTGTACTCCCTGTATACTCACAGCTGTGCCCTCAGTCCCTTATTGTACTCCATGTACATCCATGTCTGTGTTCTCAGCCCGCTGCTGTACTCCATGTACACACATGGCTGTTCCTCAGCCCCCTACTGTACTCCATGTACTCCCATGGCTGTGTCCCTCAGCTCCATACTGTAATCCCTGTACACACACAGCTGTGTCCTCAGCCTCCTACTGTACTCCCTGTACACTCACTGTTGTGTCCTCAGACCCCTACTGTACTCCTTGTACACCCATGGTTGTGTCCTCAGCCCCTTACTGTACTCCTTGTACACCCACGGCTATGCCCTCAGCCCCCTACTCTACTCCATGTACACCCACGACTGTGTCCTCAGCCCCCTACTGTACTCCCTGTACTCCCATAGCTGTGTCCTCAGCCCCATACTGTTCTCCCTGTACACCCACTGTTGTGTCCTCAGCCCCCTACTGTACTCCCTGTACACACACGGCTGTGTTGCAAATTTCCAAACAACGCCAGCTACAAGTTCGCTGATGACATCACCAAATCAGGATGACAAGCAAACAACGATGAGTCAGGATACAGAAAGTAGATCGAGGGCTTGGTGGCATGGTGTAATGGTAATAACTTCTCTCTCAAATTCGGCAATAGTAAGGAACTGATCATTAACTCCAGAAGGAAAGGAGGGGAACACACCCTTATCTACATCAACTGTTGAGGGAGTGCAGAGCATCAGGTTCCTCGGAGTGACGATAACTGACAACCTACCCTAGACGACTCACATAGCTGTGACAGGCAAGAAGGCTCAACAATGCCTCTCCTTCGTCAGGTAACTCAGGAAATTCAGCATGCACTACTTCTATAGATGCACCATTGTGAGCGTACTGTCCGGGTGTATCTGTAAAAGTAGTACAGCAACGCTCTGCCCAGGACTATTAGAAACTACAGAAGATTGTGTTCACAGCCCAGGCTATTACAGACTCCAATCTCCCAACCATTGACTCCATTTACACAGCTCATTGTTGCATAAAAGCTGCCAACATCTATCCCAGATTCGTGAGGGAAGGGAGCGAGGATATAGCTGTGGCCTTAATAGATATCTTTGTAGCATCCTTGAACACAACTGAGGCCTTGGAGAACTGGAAAAGTGCTAATGCTCTTGTTTAGGAAGGGTAGCATGAATAATTCAGTTAATTATAGACCAGTGATCCTGTCATCAGGGGTAGGGATGCTGCTAGAGAAGATACTGAGGGATAACATCTCTTCTCATTTGGATGAAATTGTCTTATCAGTGATAGATAACATGGTTTTGTGCAGGGAGGTTCATGTCTTACCAACTTAATGGAACTCTTTGAGGAAGGGACATAGTTGACTGATGAGGGAGGGGCTATAGATGTCATGTACATGGACTTCAGGAAGGAATTTGATAAGTTTCCCTTTGGTCGGATTATGGAGAAGGTGAAGTTACATGCCATCCAGGGTGTGCTAGCTACGTGGATAAAGAACTGGCTGGGCAACAGAGGACAGAGCGTAGTAGGGGAAAAGAGTTTCTGAAAAGGGAGAACTGTGACCAGTGGTGCTCTATGTTAGATGGGGGTTCTGGAAAGATACATGAATGGGCAGGGAGCATAGGGATACAGACCTTTAGAAAATAGGAGACAGATTAAGATACAGGATTTGGATCGGTGCAGACTTGGACCGCCGAATGGCCTGTTCCTGTACTGGAATGTTCTTTGTTCTAACATAACCAAAGACCCATCACATGCCTGTAAAGATCTCCCATAATCTCTTCCATCAGGCTAAAATATACAGAGCAGCAAGTTCAGGAACAGCTTCTTCCTGGCTGTTATTAAACTGATGAATGGGCTCTCTAATCTCAGATAATGCTGATCTTGTTCATGTTGAACTCGCCTAGGGCACGCCCTGTGCAGCGTAACCTATATGCCTCTCAGACATGTTTTACAGCCATCATTCTGTACATCCTTGCTTACTATGACCTGCCTGGACATCTTGGTACAGGTAAAAAAAAGTCCTCACCTCCCTCCTCTCAGCTTCCTCCAATGCTCATGCCCAGGTCTCTCTGCTCCTCACCCTCAGCTCCCCCAATTCCCGTGACTCCATCCCAAGTTCCCTGTGGCCTTTGTGTCTCACTCTTTCACACTGTCTGTTTCCCTGTGTTTTCCTTTTCCCTGTCTTCTGTTTCTTTCCCTGAACCTATTATCTTCCCTTCTCCCTGCACATGTGACTGTTGGTTTCCTTGTTTTGTTTCCTTTCTCTCTCTCCTTCCCTTCGTGTCTGACTCTTTCTCCCTCGTTGTGATGGTATTTGCTTCTCTATTCGTTTGAAGCAGGTAAAGCAGCTCATTGGTTCAATGATGGCAATGCAATTAGCTCAACTGGGTTTTGTTATCGTGGACATAACTTAAATTTATCGGTTAAATTTCAAATGTTGTCAAAACTGCAAAAAGAACGTGGGTATCCATTTAACAGCCAATTGTTACATCTAACTATTTTAGAACCACCCGTCTCCCAGTGTTCTGTATACTGGCAATTGAAAGCATTTTATTCACGTGCTTAATTGCCTGACAAGGACCACAAGAAACTACAGACCTTTGTGTGCACAGCCCTGCCCATCACGGAAGATAGCCTTCCATCCATTTATACTTGTCATTGTCACAGAAAGGCTGGTAACATCAAAGATCTCTGCCAAACTGGTAATGATCTCCTGCAACCTCTTCCAACAGGGAGGAAACACAGAGGCTTGAAAACATGGACCAGCATGCTCAGGAACACTTCCTTCCCTATTATTATTAGACTGACGCATTGACATCTCTAACTTTTCAAATAATATTAATCTTGCTGATGTTGATTTTGCTTTGTCCATCTCCTGTGAAGCTGTAAAAATGTATGCCTCACTCTGTGTAAGTACCCCACGATCTCTGTTTTCTTGTTTACTATCATGTGCCTGCACTACTCGCAAAACAAACCTTTCCATTGTACATTTGACTAAAATAAATCCAATCAAATCAGATCAATCACGTGGACTGCAGTGGCTCAAGATTTTCTCAAGGGCAACTGTGAAAATGTACTAATGCTAGCCCAGTCAGAGATACCCATATCCCATCAGCGAAGACAGACAGGGGAATCAAATCGCTTAAAACACGCTCTTAGACAAATACAGATTTCCCTCGTTATATGTAAGTAGAGTGTTCGTACGAAACCATTCGCAAGCTGGTATGGTGTAAAGTGCGGTAGCACTTATTTATATGGGAAAAAATCGCTTTTTTTCGTAAAAGCGAAAATCCTCTTCGGATTTCTTTTGGTTAGCAAAACAAGGCTCTGAAGTAAGTCATTCGGAAAGGGAAGTGGCGAAAGGCAAACTTTTGAAAAGCAGCGGATACCTGTATTTGCATGGGCATGTTATTCAGGAAGATGGGAATGGCAAAAAATAAATGTGGTGAATCTCACATTTTATTTCCAGCCCAGTTGATCATCATTCTCTTTGTTTGCTGCACCACATTCTCGACTCTGACCTCCAGCATCTGCAATCCTCACTTTCTCCCTTGAGTTAGTATATCCAGAAATTTCCTCAGCCTAAGTTTTATGCAACTAATCTATTAGTTTATCCCTGTCTCCTTTTATAAACAGCGTGGGACATATACAGTCCTGCACAGCTCTGACAATTCTCCCAGATACAAGGAAATGGTAAAAAGTAAGATTGAAATATTTATAGTCGGTCCTGCAGTAAACCTCATCCATTCCACCCAGACTGAGTAAATATTCCCTTTTATTATGATATGAAATGTGATTTAATGAAGGGGTTAACTGAACCTGTTTGTGCAGTGACTGTGGTGAATGTTTGTCTCCATGGATTGTAATTATTCCAGTGGAGGGTTTCCATCTTTTACTGATAAATGGGTTCTGTCAATGTGTTATTCGACAATATGAACGGGAGCATCATCGACAGCACTAACAGGGATAATTGGCTCCAGAGAGAGGGGGAAGAGAGATCAGAATCTGAGAACATTAGACTGGAATGTTCCAACAATGGATCGGAATTTGAGAACATTAGACTGGAATGTTCCAACAATGGATCAGAATCTGAGAACATTCGTCTGGAATGTTCCAACAATGGACAGGAGTTTATCCAATTCTGTTTGGTATCTTTCTACATTTTATGAATGGTTGTCATTATCATGGCGGATCTATTATGCTCTACACATTATTCAATATATTTATTACCCTCTCCTGTCTATCGTTGGTGTCCCTGGTAAGTCTCACTGTCCAAATATTTTCTTTCTATAAACCAGTTATGACTGCATTTCTGTTCTTCTGATGGCAAGTCTACATTTCTTGCCATCAATAGTGTTCCTGTTGATACATTGAATCCAGTTCAATTCCTGCCTCCCTCCTTTCTTCTGGCAGTATTACTCATGGGTCCCTACTCAATTGCAGGTGTGAACCATTGTCTCTCTACCCTTGTTATTTAACTATTCTGGGCGTGGAGGTCATTGTCATCTATTATGTTTACCAACTCCATTTCCTTCCAGGGATTCCATCCTATCCCTGGTTAATATATTTTATTTTCATTCATTTGTGGGACTTGCGTGTTGCTGGCTGGCCAGCATTGATAGCCCATCTCTATTTGCCCTTGAGAAGGTGAGAGTGAGCTGCCTTCTTGAATCGCAGCACTCCACTTCCTATTGGTTGACCCACAATGCCAATAGGGAGGGAAATCCTGGATGTTGAGCCAATGACTGTGAAGGAACAGCAGTATATTTCCAAATCAGGGTGGTGACTGGCCTGGGTGGGGGGTGGGGTGCGGTGGGTGGTGAAACATGCAGGTGTTGTTTGAAACAGACGAATTACAATTTCGGTGATCCTTTTGGCCATGAGCTGATTCCTGACACCATGCCCTGACCATTACTAACTTTAACTCGTTGCTCCACAATGTACATCACTGGCTTAACCCATCTGCTGTTTGAACCTTGAGCTGTGAAATACAGACTTAACGATGTCAACAATCTGCTGCTAACACTCTCGGGTTGAAACCTGCAGAAACAAATCTGATTCGAACTCAGACCAAAATCCCATCCGTCCGACATTCCTGTGAACGCTGATCTGTATCGCTGTTGTCTCTGGCAATGCCTTTATTTTAATATTCTTAAGCACTTTAACTCATCTGTACATGAAACTTCCCTCAATTTCTCTGTGTCCATTATCTAAATCCCTGCCAGTTGTTCATAGTTAACCTGGTTTCCTACAAGTGCATTTTCTCTTAAGCAATGATTTTCACTATTCAACCACCCAAATGCACGCCTGACCCACCACACACACACACACACACACACACACACACACACACACACACACACACACACACACACACACACACACACACACACACACACACACACACACACACACACACACACACACACACACACACACACACACACACACACACACACACCTTATACTGGTCAAATGGAGATAGAAACCTTCACCTGCTGTGTGTATTTGATATGTGCATCGTTCCCATATGATAGTAAAGGTTAGCAATACTCCTCATGCTGGGCAGATAATCCAGTTTACTGAGCAATACACTAGCATGGCCTGCACAGTTCCCCATGTTGGTCTGTCATCTTGTTCCAGCTTATGCTGCTTGAAGTTTTCTGTGAAGCCGATTCAGAATTCGATGAAACAAACTATTTCAGCTGATCAGAAAATAACTTTATTTAATGTTCACATTCTTTTAATTTTGCTCTCTAAGGGTTCAGTTCTACAGTTAGTCCCACTACCCAGTCATTTTCTATATGTTTTCACAACATATTCTCAGTTAATTAACTGTCTGTATCTGTCTTTAATGTGGATCTCTCTGTCCCTCTGTATCTTTCCCTGGCCTTGGTTTTTGGCTCCCTCGTGTATTGAGCGCTGGCATTGTGAAGCTCAGAAACAGTGAAATTGTGTGTGTCAGGCTTCTGTTCACTTCCCAGTGTGTCCCATGTTGTGCTCCATGGACGGGGGAGGGTGGTGTTTGTTGGGCTGTTGTTCACTTCCCGGTGTGATCCATGAGGTGTTCCATGTTCGGGGGAGTGTGTGTCGGACTGTTGTTCAATTCCCAGTGTATCCCATATGGTGTTCCATGTTCAGGAATGGGTGGGTGTGTTGGACTTTTGTTCCCTTCCCGGTGTGTCTTATGTGTGGCTCCATGTTGGGGTGGAGGGGGTGCTAGTTGTCGGGCTGTTGTTCACTTCCCGGTGTGTGTCATGTGCTGCTCCATGTTGGATAGGGGTTTCAGCAGCTTTGATTCACATCTTTTAAAATTGATCTGTGCCTGGCCACTGGATATCTGGCTTCTGTGATTGTCCCTTTGAGCTGACCGTGTGGTCAGTAACACGAGGAAGCCCCTTGAGTATTATTGTAAAGGACCAGGTACCTAACATCTCTGACAATACTGTCACTTTAAAAAAGATTATTTGCTCATTTCCTTTAAAAAGAGATCTTAAAGGCCGAACTACGTAAACCAAACGTCTGAAGTAAATAACTTACGAGGCTTTTAGTTTGTTTTATAAATAGTGATAGCAATGGTCAGTTCGCACAGAAAAGACTTTCCAGGTTTTCTGAGCTGTAACAATCACCAGGTGCCTGGGGTGGGAGCAGGGTTTGATGCTTCAGTAAATGACCCCGAACTGCTATTCTCTCTGAAATCTGTCTTGATGCTGTTTCCTCCTGGATTGGAGAACTGCATGCATAACTGACTGGCCTTGGGTGTGTCTTTTTGCCAAGGGATGTGATTATGGGATGATCGTACATTGGAACAGTTCATCAGTGGAAGGTACTATGTCTATTATTCTGTTAAGATTTCCAGTAGTTAAGTTATTCTACGTACCTCTTCTTTTTGCATGTATATTTATTAGAGTGTTTAAATAAATTGTGTTTTGCTTTACATTGAGTGGTTTGGACAGCTGCACCACATCTGGAACACCCATTTCACATGTATATTTACTATAAGACAAAGGTGGCGTCCAGGCTGCCATCTTAAAACATTTTAAGGCAGTCTGGTCTGGTCCATAGCAAATGGGGCCTCTTGTTCGTTTCGAAATCGATAATTCCAAATTGGGTTCAGGTTTAGAATCCCTACAGTGTTTAATCAGGTCATTTTTCCCAACAAGTCCACGCCAATCCACCGAAGAGTAACCCATCAACACCCATTCCCCTATCCTATTCTTCCATACTTACCCCTGACTAATGCACCTAACATAGACATCCCTGTACAGTATGGACAATTTAACATGTCCAATTCACCTAACCTACACATTCTTAGGCTGTGGGAGGAAAACTGAGCACACAGAGGAAACCCACGTGGGGGGAGAGCGAGCATGTGCACAGACAGTCTGTTGGGCTCGAAGGCGGCGTTTGGTAGTTGTTTGTGCTTTTGTTCCGAGTGTTGATTTCGGTTGGTTTGAACAGTGCTTTGTGTAGTAATGGTTCTTTCTGTCTCTAAGAGTTCTCTGGATGTGGAAAAAGTGAAGTTGGAGATTTTATAAAAGGTGAGCAAGGCAAAGTTTTTAGAATTGGCAGACAAGCTGGAGTTGGGTTTGTGTTTGTCTGTGAGAAAAGGAGATAATTACAGCTAGAGCTTGGCATTTGAATTTTGGTGGAACACCATCAGAATCTTTGGAAATAGCTGGAAATCAATTGCAGATGAGGCAGTTTGAACACAAAAAGGAATTAAAACAATTTGAAATTTGATTTTAAGTAAAATTAAAAGAAAAGGAGAGGAAGAAGAAATAAAGAGAAAGAAAGATGAAAAGCAGGAAGAGAGAGCGTTTCAACTTCAAAAATTAGCAATTCGGAAAGTCGACTTAACAGGGTGGAGATTAAGTTAGACAGTAGGCTGAATGACGACGATAGTGAGGATGAGCAACTCTATAGTAGCCAAAGGTCTGATGGGGATCTATTTAAATACATCCAGGCATTGTCTAAATTTGATGAGAAGAATGCAGAAGCCTTTTTAATTTCATTTGAGAAAGTGGCTAAACGGATGCAGTGGCCACTGACCAAGTGGATTTAGTTGAGCCAAACAAAGCTGGTAGGTATAAGGAGTCAGGTATTTGTATTCCTATCGGAAGAGGTATCTGGCCATTATCTGGGCATGAGGGGGTGAAGAAAGCCATTTGAAGTGTATATGAGCTTGTGCCAGAAGCCTACCGACAGTGTTTCAGAAATCTAAAAAAGCATGCCTGGTAAAATGTACATTGAGTTGAAAGAATCAAACAAAGTAATTTTGAAAGGTGCATAAGGGTATTAAAAATAAAGCAACCTTTGTCAATCTTAGATTCTTACTTTAGAGGAGTTCAAACATTCACTTCCTGCAGTCGTGAGAACTCGTGTGCAAGAGCAGAGAGTTAAAATGGCGTGATTAGAAGCTGAAATGGCTAATGATTCGCAATTGGTCCATAAATCAAAGTTTGGCTTCTGTGAGGGATGGAGAAGAATGTGCGAGATCTTAAAATATATACCTATGAGAGTAAGGTTCATTGGCCTAGGCCAGGAGTAGCAGGTAAAGGGGTTTCAGCATTGAGAGGTACAGAAGGATGAAAATGTGTTGCTGGAAAAGCGCAGCAGGTCAGGCAGCATCCAAGGAGCAGGAGAATTGACGTTTCGGGCATGATCCCTTCTTCAAGAAACGGGCTCATGCCCGAAACGTCGATTCTGCTGCTACTTGGATGCCGCCTGACCTGCTGCGCTTTTCCAGCAACACATTTTCAGCTCTGATCTCCAGCATCTGCAGTCCTCACTTTCTCCTCGAAGGTACAGAAGCATGTAAATCTTGTAAGCTGAGACATGAGGAGACATGTCATTGAAAAGGACTATTGGAGAGATGAGATTTGCTCCATGATGTAATGTGTGGTTGGAGTGTCCAGTGAAACCATCAACAGAAATATTTCACAATTGGGCCTTGAGCTTGGTGTTAGCGTTACAACATTTCAGCATTTAACTTGTAAATAACGTGCCTGATACAAATCTACATACGGTCATATTTCCTAAACGCTTTTGGAGAAATTTAGGGAGAAAACTTCCAGGCTATTCAGATAGAGGTTATTATTGTTGCAATTCAAGTTGGAAGTTATACAGGTGACAGGACAAGAAACCGTGCTTGCTGCCAAGTTGTCGAGACTTGGATGAAGAAAGACAGAGGCATTCTGTGGCCGGAGTAAACTGACTGAAATAAAATGGAGTTAAGAATGTTTGCATACTTAGTGTCAATACAAGGTATGTGTGTTGTAGTCTACTGCAACAGTAAGAATAAGAACTTTAAAATGAAGTGTCCTTTGCAAATTGATTGTTCTTTTTTTCAATGGGGGAGTTGTGACGATACTATCACTTTAAAAGGGTTATATTCTCCTGGGTTGTTTTTGAAGAGAGGTCTTAAAGGCAGAGATTCCGAACTGCCCACTGAAACCGGCTGGAGTAATTAACTGAGGAGGCCTTTAGGTTTTATTAAAATGGTGGGAAAAATGGAAGGGCAGTGGCCGACTCTCACAGACCAGGTTTCCTCGTTTTGTTTTTAGCTGCAGCATTCAGAAGCTGTTCGGGGTCCCAGAAGGGCTGGAAGCTTCAATACATGACCCCTAGCTCCTAATCTCTCTGAGATCTCTTCTAATATTGTATCTTTCTGGATTAGAAAAGTGCATATAAGAATCTGTATTTAGGTTTATCTTTGTGCCAAGCGATGTGTACCGGGAAGGTACGGCATCTATTGTTTGTATAAGTGTTCCAACATTTAAACTATCGCAAATTGCTCTTTTCTTTGATTGTATTTTAACTAAGACGTTTGAATAGGTTATATTTTGCTTCACACTTCATATCTACGGTTAAAATAAGGAACAGTTTGGGTAACTTTCTTAAAATATTTTAGGGGGCTCTCTTCTGATGCATAACTCTCGTAGCTCAGGGGTTTCTGACTCTCTCCTGTTATTGACACGTTTGTGGAGGGGCTGGGGATGGTTTGCTGGAGGTTGTGCTGGAGGTTGTGCTGAGAGCTGCCTCACACATTCAGGGGCACCTGAGGATTTGGTGATCAGACTCTGGATGGAACATGGGGACTGTAGTTACAACATCTGGGTCTGCAACATGAACACTAAATGGAGCAGAGGCTGCAGAGAGGGGAAGCTCTGAAACCATGAAGTGAGTGTATGTGGGGAAAGGGATCTGCTCTTTCCACCCCGGGTTTTCCAAGACCAGCTTCGCAAGCTACAATTTACCCAGGAGCAGAGTGTGAGACGATGCTGATTGAACAAGGAGCTGGTCACACA
Organism: Chiloscyllium plagiosum; assembly: GCF_037043375.1. NCBI lineage: Eukaryota > Metazoa > Chordata > Chondrichthyes > Orectolobiformes > Hemiscylliidae > Chiloscyllium > Chiloscyllium plagiosum. The sequence goes on along the minus strand of NW_028270182.1, from coordinate 48,611,852 downwards.
GCAGTGTCACCTCCTTTAGATTAGATTAGATTAGATTACTTACAGTGTGGAGACAGGCCATTCGGCCCAACAAGTCCACACCGACCTGCCGAAGCGCAACCCACCCATACCCCTACATTTACCCCTTACCTAACACTCCGGGAAATTTAGCATGGCCAGTTCACCTGACCTGCACATTTTTGGACTGTGGGAGGAAACCGGAGCACCCGGAGGAAACCCACGCAGACACGGGGAGAACGTGCACCTACAGCTTCACACCAGGGGAGGACGGTGCTGCCAGTGGCTGTGAGGGTCTTTGTTTCAGTCAACGTCTATGATCTGGAACTTTCCAGGCAGGACTGGGTGACATACCCATCATTTCCCAGTATGTCGACATCAATGTCATCATTCAGAATCGGAGGAAATATATGGTGGATAAGGTGAATACAATGTTTTCTCCGTCAGCAGGGAACTGCCGAGTGTATCCATGTTTTCCCAGTAAAGCGGGATTCGAAATGATGCGGGTCCCCATGTCATTGAGGAGATGGAAGGGAACTGAAGGACATCTCACTCCATTAATGGTACAGTGCACCCATGCACAGTACATAATGTTGGTTAACACCCACTGTCCTCGCAGCGGCCACAGCCTCTTCATTCAGAAGCAATCAGACCATCTCTTCATCATCGGTTTCCATTAAAAAGAAATGATTGTATCTTAAAGGCCGTCCCCATTCTGCATGTTTCAAAACACTGTCCCCACTGCCAATCAACAACATCAAAATATCCGGTATGTACTGAGAGCAATTGGGCCACTGGGAATATCACGGAGCAGACCATCAGGGAGATGGAGCGAAACCTCGAATGCCTGAACTGGTCTGAGTGAACACCCCAATACACAGTATTACGAAGCCCTGTAATCTCTCTCCATTTCAGTAACATACTCCCTTACATTCTTCCTGTAAATGTAATGACAGATCATATCATGTTATATTCCAACTGCCTTTCTTGATAATTTAATGTCTTGCTTATCACAGAGTCATCACCAAATGTAATTATATTACATCTGTTCCATCCTCCTGATCATTGATATAGATTACAAACAGTTGAGGACCAACCACTGGTCATTATGTGATTCCACTGGTGACGTTCTGTCAAACTGATTCAGACTGAGTTATCCGGAGTGCCTGCTTCCTGTCTGATAACCAGTCCTCCCCCATTCCTGTTTAACACATTCGAAGTGCTAAATAAGAACAAGGAACATCGGTCAGTAATTCATCCGCTCCAGTCTGCTCCATCACTGAATACAATCATGGCTGATCTCATCGCGGCCTCTGTCCCACTTTCCTGCCGATCTACATTCTGAAACTCTGGTCTGTTGTGTAGATTGCTGCACATGAAAAAAATATCCACTCCACATCTACACTGTCAATTACTTTTAGCATTTTACAGACCTCAATGAGATCTCCTTTCATTATTATAAACATGAGACTATAGAGCTGAACTGCTCAAACTCTCTTCAAAGACAAACCCCTCATCTCTGGAATAAATCTAATGAACCTCTTCTGAATTACCTCCAATGCAAATGCATCCTTCCGCAAGTCAGGGCACCCAAACTGAACTCCAGTTGCAGCGTCAATAATGTCTTGCACAGCAACAGCAACACTCCCACCTTTCCACTCCATCATTTTACAAATAAAAACTGAAACTACGCTTGCCTTTACCATTACTTGCTGTACCTGCATGCAGGTTCTCTGTGAAATGCACGTGAACACTTTGACCGCTCTGCACCTGAGCACTTTGAAGTTTCTCTCCATTTAGATAATAATTTGCCTTTCTATTTCGCTGGCCAAACTGAATAATCTCATTGTTATCCACTTTAATTTTCATTGCCAAATGTTAGCCCATTCACCCAATCTATCCAGACTCACTATTAAACCTCTTACATCTTCATTCCGAAGTAATTTCCCACCGACGTTAGTGTCGTCTGAAAAATTCATTATAGTATTTTCTATCCTGTCAACTGAGTAATAATGTTGATGACAAATAGTTAAGGCATGAGTACTGAAATCTGTGGCACCCCACAAGGTACAGTTGTCAAAGGAAAATGACACATTTATTCCATCTGACTGCATTATGTTGGTTCACCAATCCTCCATGCAAGCTAATAAATTACTCCTAGACCCATGCTTTCTGATCTTACTGCTTACTCTTTGGAGAAGCGATATATTGAATCCCTTCTGGAAGACCAGATATAGTCCATCTCCAGGATTCCCGCTATCCACCCTGTTTGTGACACCTTTAAATAACTCAAACAAACCATTCAAATATGATTTAGCCTTCGTAAAACCATGTTGACTCTGACGGAGTGTGGTTTAACTTTGCAAATGTTCTGAACAATGGTTTTTTAAAATTTTCCTTAAATTGCTATAGTTTATTGTTACACTTTAGTCCCTAATGTATACCATTAGTAAAAGTTCTTCCCTTTCGAAAACCTTTACGTTTTCTTTGAATTCCTGTGTAACAGGCATAAGGCTTGAAGAGATCAGCTCCAATTGCTGTGTAAGAGGCATGTGTGGCTGAATGGACTCATCATCCTGCAGGTGTACAAACTCGATGGACTGACGGCTTTCTGGTGTTCCCATGTTGACGTCTCCAAGGCCAGAATGACCTCCTCCCGTTGATGTGTTAAAGGGTTGGGCGATTATGGAATCTTCCTGTTGCTGTGTAACAGCTCGAGTGGAGGATGGGTCTTCTCATATTCCTCCATAACAGGCTAAAGAAACTGAACAGTCTCCTCAGTCTCCTCGAATTGGTCTCCTCCTGTCCCCTTACAACAGACACGTGTCTGAATTGCCTCCTCCTTTCTCATAAAAAAATTCTCAGAGAGTTTGTATCCTTATCCAATTCATTTGCAATAGGCTCAGTGGGGCTGAATGGCCTCCTGTTATCCCAGTGTAACAACCTCCAGTCACTGTGTGGTCTCTTTCAGTTCCTGCGTAACAGATTTGAGGAGGCTGAATGGACTGATCCTGTTGATGTGTACTAGGATACTGGTCCGTTATCGCCTACTCTGGGTTCAGTGTTATAGGCTCCAGGGCTGAATTACCTCGTCCTGTTTTGGTGTAACAAGGCCTGAATATCCTTCTGATGTTCTTGTGTAACAGGCTGGAGAATGGCATGGATTTCTCCATTATGTGTGTAATTGGTTTCTGTAGCTGACTCCTTCTGGTCACCTATGCTGAAATAAGACCATCTTTCATTCTTGTAAAGTCCAATGTGTATCAGATCAACCTGACCATCCTTTCATTATAACCTAACAGCCTCATTCCATGAATCAGTTGAGGAAACCATCTCAGAACTGCTTCCAATGTAACAATATCCTTTCTTCAGTGAGGAGATTAAATCTGTACACATTACTCCAGATGTGATCTCATTAAGATGCTGTACAGCAGCAGCAACGCTTCACCAGCCTGCTGTAAGATTCCCACCCAGGTTAGAGCAGTCCCCGCTCTCTGGAGGAATACACAGCATGGTTGAAAGATCTTTGTCCTTCTCTACTCCACCAGCATAACGGGAGGTCTGAAGAAAATCTCACAATAAAGCTTGAGAAGAGCATAAGTGATGTGGCGAGGTGATTTCTACCATTAATCTCCTCAGAACCAACTTCAGTGAGATTCCACTGAATCATGTAAGGCGGACCTCAGAAAGAGCAATGCGAAGCAAACATTGATGGGAGTTATATATCAAAGTGAAAGCTGCAATACAAACGTTGGCAGGAATTGGGATATGCACGTTTGTGGGTACTACAGTAATAATGTAATGTTTAAATAATATCTAAGCTGTGTTAACACAACTGAATGCTAATGCTGGGAAAATGGATTTCATGAGCATACGTGAGATGGCTTGCATTAACATTATTTCGAGGACCGAGGTCGACATCAGGTTATTTAGGAATTGGTGTTGGATAAAAGAAGAGCTAATTGAAAACTTTGCTGTAAATTACCTTTTGGAAACAATGACCTCAACTTTTTTATTTGAGATTCGATTCCCTACAGTATGGAAACAGGCCCTTCGGGCCAAAATGTCCGCATCAACCCTCAAAAGAGTTACCCACCCAGACCGATTTCCCTCTGATTAATGCACCTACCGCTATGGGCAGTTTAATGTGGCCAATTCACTTGACCTGCACATCTTTGGGCTGTGGCAGGAAACCGGAGCACCCAGAGGAAACCCACACAGACAGTCAACCAAGGCTGGAATCAAATAGGGGTCACTGTTGTTGTGAGGCAGCAGTGCGCGACAATGAACTACGGTGCTGCCTCTATTAGTTTTCCGATGTTTGAGTACACGACAGTTGTTGTTTAATTTGATGTAACTGTTATAAATCTGCATCATGCAAGCTATGAAGGTGTATGGAGAAAGTGGAGACTGCAGACGCTGGAGATCAGAGTCGAAGAATGTGGTGCTAGAAAAGCACAGCCGGTCAGCCAGCATATTAGTAGCATGAGAATCGATGTTTCAGGCATAAGACCTTCATCAGGAATGAGGCTTGTGGGCCAAGGGAGCTGAGAGATAAATGTGAAGGAGATGTGGCAGTTTAAAGTAATAGGTGAAGAAGGGAGACAGTTCGCCTCATCTACTGCATCCATTAAGACCGATATGATCTTCTCTACAGTGGCGGGACAGGACATCAACTTGTGGATCGTTTCATAGACCATCTCTGGTACAGCCACACTGGCCAACTTCACCGCCTTGCGGCTGAACAATTTAACCCCCCTCCCACTCCACAAAGAACATTCAGGTCCTGGGCCTCTTCCATTGCCAAACCCTAACGACCTGAGTAATGGAGGAATAATGCCTCATCGTCTGCCATGGTACTCTCCAACTACAGGGGATCAATGTGGATTTCAACAATGTACCCATTTCCCCTCCTCCCACCTTATCTTAGTTCAACTTTTCGACTCCATACCGCCCTCGTGAATGTTCCCATATGTCCATCTTCCTTCTCACCTCTCCACTCCACCCTCCTCTCCGACCTACCACTTTCACACCCCCCCCCCCCCCCCCACATCTACCTATTAGATCAAAGGAAGCAGCTTAGAAAAATGCCAAGTATTGTAGTAAGTCAATGGATTCAGAGAAACGTAGGACGCAGCAAAGGAGGACAAAAAAACCGAGAAAAAATCATAAAGAAAAAAAAGCATGCAAACAAAAAATCAACATAAAGACTGCTAAAAAAGCTTCTATCAATGTATGAAACAAAAAGAAAAACAAGGTCAAACTTGGAACAGTGAGTGTGTGGACAGGGTAATTTATTGTAAGGAACATGGAAATGAAACAGTTTCTTTGTGTCTGTCTTCAAGGAAGAATATCCAGAAATTCTCCCAGAAATACCAAGTGACCATGGGACTTGTGTAAGTAAAGTCTAAGATCATTCATATCAGTGATGAGGTAACATTTGAAAAGACAGCTGGATTGAGTATTGAAAAATCTGACAGACCAGATTTACTTCATACAAACATTTCAGTGGAAGCAGCAATAGTCATGTTGATTGCATTATGGATTTTCACGTTATTTTCTGACGCATTCCCGAAAGACAGGTAGCCAATTGGGAAAAGGGACGGTTATAAATATTATCCGCCAGTTTAAGTAAGGATGAAGATGGAGAGTTGTGGAATACTACATACCAGGTAACTTGTCATCCGCAGTCGGGTGTCTGTTGGACTCGATTACAAAGAACGTGCTACTAGATATATAGAAGTTAATGGCAATCCTGGGGAGTGAGATAACGCATCATTGAAAGGAAAACCATAAGGGGCAAACTTTTTTTTTGGAATGGTTTGAAGATGATTCTTGTCGGCATCAGCAATGAGGAACTAATGGATAACGTATAGTTGAATATTCAGGTGGATTTTTTTTTGAGAACCCACACACTAATATCATAAGAAAAGTTAAAGCAAAAGGCATTGGGAAGAACATATGCAAATGGGAAAGTAAAAATTAGGTTTACATTCACGCGAATGTAATTGGAATATAGTCTGGTTGGGAAACTCAGCCTGTGATCTCGAATGTCAAATAATGAGAGGTGATCGTAGTGAATCTTAGAAATTTAGAAACATAGAGGGGACTGAATAACAGAGGGACATGGAGAAGTGCACGGAGGAGCAATTAGGGAGAATCCCATGATATTCCACACGGTCAACAAGTAGAGCAGAATAATCAGTGAACAGTTAGTGTCTATCAGAAACCAAGGGGGAAATCAATGTGTGAAGCTGTAGAACATTGAGAGATTGTGACATGACAGCTTCACAACTATTTTACTTGGCAGAAGAAGGATGCAGGGACAGAATTCGAGGAGATGGATGGGGAAGCTCTTGAGTAGATTGATGTAAAATGCTAGCAGGAATTTGAGGCTTTGGCTGGTAGAAAATTGGACTGATTGCCAGGTCGAAATGAGTTGTATCACAGGCTGCTGTTGGAAACAAGGGAGAAAAGATCCTGACTGAAAATTTTAATTAGAGTATGACCATAGGCGAAGTGCCAGATGACTGGAGAACAGTTAATGTGATTCCACTTCACAATAAAGGTGGGAGAGATAGACCAGGGAACTATAGACAAGCGAGTATTAGAACACTGTTAGGAAAACTACTGGAGAAAATAGGGAAGGAGAAAGTTGAACCCCAATCAGAATGGCAAGGTTTGATCAGGGATAATCACCATGACTTTATCAGAGGGACATCAAAACTAACGAATTTGAATTAGTTTGAGGAGGTCACTTATTTAGTTTTGCAGCAAGGACATTGATAAATCTCCACATGGGAAATTGAAGAATAAAGTAAAATCTCATGGAATTAATGATAACATGACAAGGTACAACGAAAATTGTCTTAGTGGCAGGAGAAGGCTGTATGTGTGACTGGAGACCAGTGTCCCCTGGTGCACCAACGACAACAGTGCTGCGTCGCTTATTATTTGTAGTATTCATAAATTGTGCAGATGTGAATGCAGGGGGGTGGGTTGAGGGTGTGGGGGTTTGTGTTTGCATTGAGGAGGAAGGTCTTATGTTACAGAAAAATACAAATGAATTGGTCAGATGAACAGATCAATTGCAGTTGGAATGTAACCCTGATAAGTATGAGATGATGCACTTTGGAAGAAGGAAACAGACAGGGGAGTACTCAATGCATGACAGCACACTAGGAAGATCAGAAATTGCTTCTCTATTCATCCTTGAATGTGACTGGACTGTGTAATAGGTTAGTTAAGAAGTGGACCTTGGGTGTAGCATTTATTAATCGGAGCGTAGATTATAAGAGCTGTACAGGGCTTTGGTTAGGCCAATATGGAGTACTGTGTGTAATTCTGGGAGCCACATTACAGGAAGGACGTGTTTGTAGTGGAGGGGATGCAGAGGAGATTCACTAGGATGTTCCCTGGGATGGAGCATATCAGCTATGAAGAGAGGCTGGATAAGCTCGGGCTGTTTCCTTTGGAGCAGAGGAGGCTGAGGGGGACGTGATTCAGAAGGATAAGATTATGAGGAACATGGAGAGGGGAGATGGACAGCAGCTGTTCCTTTTAGCCAGAGAGTAAAGAACAAGGGAGCACACTTTTAAAGTGAAGGGTTTGAGGTTTAGAGAGGATTTAACAATAGTTGTTTTTCACCCAGAGGATGTTGGCGACAGGGATGTACTTCCTGAGAGGGGAATTATCACGGGTAATCTCACAACCGTTAAAAATTATTTGGACGAGCAATTGGAAGTGTCATAACATTTCAGGCTATGGGCCTGGTGCAGGAAAGTGGGACTAAGATAGATCGTGTTGTATTTCTGTTGGCATAGATTCTATGCCCCTGTGAGTGTATGGTGTGGAAGGTCAATCATTGAGCAGTTTCAGGCAGGAATTGATGAGTTTCTGAAGAGTACGTTCACAAGGGTTATACGAGTGAACTGTAATAGCTTGTCAAATTATGTCAATGTGAGAAATATGAGAAAACACGTGCAGCTTCCTTACAGTTTGAGACCAGAGAATAGAGAATGGGGAACAGGTAAATGGCAGAACTATGAAGTCACTATTCAGTTCTGTCTTTACAGAACTTTCTAACAATACTAGGAAAATCAAGTCTGGTGTGGAAAAATAGTATAGTACATGGAACATAAAACTTAGTAAGTAAATAGATTACGGGAAATTATGGGAAAGGAAGTAATGGTCATAGACATCACTAAAATAGATTAATGAAATGGGAATTATGTTTGTGAAACAGACTGAGAGACAAATGAAAGAGAAGGAATGGACATTTGGATATTTAGAAACATTTTGGTAAAGCTCCAAGCCCAGTTTGCAAGATCAAATCTGAGTAGATTGGGGCGAATATATGGCCATGTTTCTAGACTGGGACAGCTGGCAGGAAACAGTGAATTTAAATACACAGATTCGTCAAGCAACAGCCTGACATTGTCTGTGAGGTATGATTCTGTGAGCATGACTATGTCCCAGACACCCCATCACGTTCCCTGGATATCTCCTGTCTCACCAACAGGACAGACACAGCAGAGGTGGCGGCACAATGTGATATAGGTGGAAGGAAATTGTTCTGGTAGTCCTCAACAGTGACTCAGCTGATTACCATGTACCAGCCTCTCTCAACTGATGAATCAGTACTCTTTCATGCTGAACAACACTTGGAGAAAGCACTGAGGATGGCAATGACACAAGATGTACTCTGGTTGAAGGATTTCAATGTCCACCACCAAGAGTAACTCAGCTGCAGCATTACTGATCGAGCTGGCTGGGTCCTAAAGGATATAACAGCTAGACTGGGTCTGCGACAGATGGTGAAGGAGCCAAGAGAGAAAAAAATCATACCTGACCTCATCCTTACTAATCTGCCAGTTGCAGAAGTATCTATCCATGACAGTATTGATAAAAATGACTACCGCATAGTCATTGTGGAGACAAAGTCACACCTGCACATTGAGAATAACCTCCACCATTTTGGGTGGTACTATCACGGTTCTAATTAGGACAGACTTCGAACAGATCTAGCAGTTCAAGTATGGATGCCCATAAGGTGTATTGGGTCATCAATAGCAGCAGAATTGTAATCACGCACAACTTCATGGCCTGGCATAACCCCCTCGCAACAGTTGCCATCAAGCCAGAGGATCAATCTTGGTTCAATAGGGTGTGCAGGATGGCAGGAGCAGCATCAGGCATACCTGAAAATGAGGTGTCAGCCTAGTGAAGCCACCAAACAGGACTACTTGTGCACCAAACAGCATAAGCAATAAGTGATAGACAGAGCTTAGTTATCCCCCAAGCAACAGATCAGATCTAAGCTCTGCAATCCTTCCACATCTAGTCGAGAAATGGTGGGGGAAATTAAACAATTCACTGGAGGAAGAGATTCTTCAAATGTCCCCATCCTTAACAATGGAAAAGCCCAGCACTTCAGTGTATAGGATAAGGCTGATGCATTCGCAACAATCTTCAGTCAGAAATGCTGAGTGGATGATGCATCTCAGCCCCCTCTAGTGGTCCTCAGCAATTCAGTCACCAGCCATCAACCAATTTGATTCAGTCCACGCGATATCCAGAAACGGTTGGAGACACTGGATACTCCAAACGGGACACATGCTGACATCAGTCTGGCAACAGTACTGAAAACCTATGCTCCAGAACATGTCACTGCCCGAGCCAAGCTGTTCCAATACAGTTACATCAACGACAATTCCCTGATTACATGGAAATTTACCAATTATCGCCTATACATAAAAAGCAGAATACATGCAATCCAGCCAATTACCACCCCATCAGTCTACTCTCGATCATCCGTAAAGTGATGGAAGGGGTCAGCGCTTTCAAGCAGCACCTGCTCAGCAACAACCTGCTCAGTGACGCCCAGGTTGGGCAGCCCCAGGGTCACTAAGCTCCTGATCTCATTAGCTTGGTTCAAACATGGGCAAAAGAGCTGAAATCCAGAGGTGGGTGAGAGTGACAGCCCTTTAAAACAAGGTTGCCTTCGACCAAGTGTGGCATTGAGGGGTGTTAGCAAAACTGGAATCAATGAGTATCGGGGCAAACTCCCCGCTGGTTAGAATCATACCTGACACGTAGGACGATGGTCATGGTTGAGAATGGTCAGTCAACTCAGCTTCAGGACAAGTCTGTAGGAGTGCCTCGGGCGGTGGCCTAGGCCCAAACATCTTCAGGGCTGCTTCATCAGTGACTTTCGCTCTATTAAAAGGTCAGAAGTGGGGATTTTCGCCAATGATTGCACAATGTTCATAAACATTTGTGGCTCCTCAGATACTGAAGCAATCCACGTCCAAATGCGACAAGATCTGGACAGTATCCAGGCTGACAAGTGGCAAGTAATATTCACGCAACACAAATGCCAGACCGTGACCATCACCACTAAAATACAATCTAACCACTGCCCCTTGAAATTCAATGGTGGTACCACCACTGAATCCCCCATATCAAAATCCTGGGAGGTAATCATTGCTCAGAAACTCACTGGACTCGCCACATAAACACAGTAACTACAACAGCAGGTCAGAACCTAGGAACACTGCAGCGAGTAACTCACCTCCTGACTTCCAAAAGTCTGTCCATTATCTACAATGCATAAGTCAGAAGTGTGACCGAATACTCCCCATTTGCCTAGATGAGTGCATCCTCAACAACACTCAAGAAGCGTGATATCATCCAGGACAAAGCAGCCAATTTGACTGTCACTTCATCCACAATCAACGCTCAGCAGCAGCAGCAGTGTGCACTATCGACAAGCTGCACTGAAAAGATACACCAAAGATTCTCAGACACCATCTTCCCAACTCAGGACTGCAGTGGTTCAACAAGGCAGCTGAGCACCACCTTCTCAAGAGCAACTAGGGACAGGCAATAAATGCTGGTGACACCCAGATGCAAAAAATATATAAATAGAAAAAAAAAACACTTTTTTTAACAGAGGATGGTTGCTGAGGTATCGCAGGGAGCGGTGCTTGGGCCCCAGCTGTGCATAATACCATTAAACATTCGGTTGAGGGAGTTAAATACAATATATCTCAGCCTGTTGACAGTGCTAAAGGATGTGTGATTGTAAATGGGTGAGGAGATTGTAAAAAGTCTCCAAGGTAGCTGACACAAGTGGGGTGAGTGGGCACATATGTGACAGATAGAGAGCAAACTGAGTAGAGGTGAAGCTGTGCCCTTTGGTGGGAACAATAGTTTGGCAGCTTACCAATTGAAAAGGAATTAGTTGAAACATATTGATCTACAAAGGGAATTGTGCTCCCTTTTGTTGTTTCCTTCTGTGCAGCCCTCCGAGGCCCATGCAGTGCAGTGAATTCTGAATCCAGATGTCAATACTGGGAATGGCATTGGCACGCTGACCAGTGTACACAGACCCACCACGTGGGTAGCTGTAACATTGAAAAGGATCTGGTCTCCCTGTGCACCAATCAGTAAAAGTCATATTGCAGGAAAATAAAGCAGGTCAGAAGATAAATGGTGTGTTGACCTTCATTTCAAAGGGATTTGAGTCCAGGAGTAATGGTCTCTTACTGCAGCTTTACAGGACCTTGGTGAGACCCTATCTTGAACATGGTGCAATATCGTGTGCAGTTTTGGTCTCCTTACCTAATAAAGGACAACCCTGACATTGAGGAAGAGCAGTGAAGGATAATCAGACTGGTCTCTGGGATGACAGGCTTGTTGTGGGAGCATAGTTTGGGGCGACTGGGCCTCTATTCCATGGGGTTTGGAAAATATGTGGAGATCTCTGTGAAATATCTAAAACTCTGACAGGGTGAGACAGATTGGCAGCATGGATGATAATTCCCCTGGCTGGGACTTCTAAAACAAAGTGCCCCAGTATTAGGTACAGGCAGGTCACACTGCATTGAGATGAGAACAAATGTCTGCACTCAGAGACTGGGGAACCTGGGGAATTCTCTCCCACATAAGGCTGTGGAAACAAAGCACTGAAAACAAAATGAGGATTTATAGCTACTAAAAGAATGAAGAAGGCAGGTGTATGCTTTGGAGACATAGGATCAGCCATCATTATAATGGATGGGTGAGAAAGCTCTATGGACCGAAGAAACTACAGCATTTCCTATTTTATATTTTTCCAATGGTTCATCACATTAAGGGATGTGTACATTGTGTGGGATAAGTGCATTGAGGACATTTTCTCCATAAACGAGAATGTGGGAGGGCTCAATGTGTTGTATGACGTACTCCTTTCCCGATGTTTCTGTGCAGTCTGTGGGAAAGCTCTGTAAATCCTGCCACCTGCTCTCAGATGTTAGGAAGGAGGTCTCTGCAGAGTCAACAGAACTGTGTTTCCCGTTCCCTATTCCGATACCGAGGCTGTGGCTGGGTGTTCTGATCGGTTTTATCGTTAAGACCTCAGCGCAGTTTCATACAATTGAGTGTCTTGCTTGGCTGTTTCAGAGACCATTGAAGAGTTTATCACATGTTTGTGTGTCTGGAGTTACATTTAGGCCAAACCAGGAAAGCACGGGAGATTTACTTCCTGAAAGTACATTGAGGAAGGCAATAGATGTTTACAATCGCCACTGGCTTCAAGGTCAGTTTTACAGACAGCAGATTTTACATCTCGATATTTTATTAATTGTTTTTAACTTCCACCAGCTGCCAGTGCAGTAGCCTGGTTTGGATTAGTAATCCAGTGACGTTTCCATAACAGCACCATCTCCATATGGGGACCTATCGGAAACCACGCTGAGCAGGTTATTGCTGTACTTCTTGACAGCTCTGTCAAAAAGAACACCCACCAATTTGACTGTCGTGATGGTACTGAGGGGATGGTAATCGGTCAGACTGTAATTATTATCTTCTTAGTGGACTGGATATAACTATGTAATTTTCCACATTGCCAGGAAGATGTCAGATTTGGAAGTGGAATGAAACAGCTTCCCCAGGACACGGCTTGTTGTGCAGCACATGTCTGCAGCCCTATTGCAGGAATGGTGTCAGGGCCCATTGCCTTTGTGTTCAGCCGTTTCTTCATGCCACGTGCAGCCAATCGAATTGTTTGAAGTCTGGCATCTGTGATTCTGTGGGCATCATGAGAAGGGTGTGGTGGGTCATAGACTCAACGCTGCTGGCTGAGGAGTGTGGAGATACTCCACATTTGTCTTTTAAAATGATGTACAAGGATGTTCTGTTATTAAGGATGCAGATATTTGTCGAAACCTTCTTCCAGTGAATTGCTTAATCATCCATTACTATTTATTATGAGATGTGGCAGGGCTACAGAGCTTTGATGTGATCTATTGGTGTGAGGGTCATTTGTCTCTCTTGATCAGATGTTAGTTCTGCTCTTTAGAATGTAACCAGTCAAGTGTGGTTGCTCTAATGGGTTATCATCAGGTTCAGGTACACATGGTTCCGACCCTGTCAAATTCACCCACACTGTTACAGAAACATATATCGGCTTCATGGTAATGGCAGACTGAGGGATTATCTCGGGCATTAATTACAGATTGTGGTTGTATGTAATTCAGCTTCTTCTGCTGCTGTTATGGTCTGCAGCACCACATGAATGTCCTCTTTTTAGCTTCAAAGTCTGCAATGCAATTCTGTTGCCGGCTCCGAATTCACACCGAGACCCATTCACCCATCAGCCCTTACTCAGTGACCTACTCTGGTTTCTGATGCGGTAACACTTCCATTTTAATGTTCTCATTCTGCTGAGGGTCCCTCCATGGTGTCACAGCTCCAATTCGTCACACCCCTCAAAAACCCTTAATCAATTCATCTGAATCTTTTTTCTTTCCAGTTGTGCCATCCTGTGTTTGAAGTGAATGTGTTTCCCGCTTTTTCTCTCCCTGAACATGATTAAGAGCTCTGTAGCGTAAGTGATGCCAGTCTTATGTAGTTTCAGAGCCAAAGAATTTGTGCACCTTGCATTATCATTAATTTCCCGCTATGTGGCGCTCCGTGTTGGACACGGCGTTTGAGCAGCTTTGATACACGTCGATGGAACTTATTCACAAACAGAAATTGCTGAAGAAACTAAGCGGGCCTGGCAGCATCTCTGGAGTCAATGCAAAGTTTTTTTTTTTAAATTTCAGTGACCCTTCAAAGCTTCCAGTTTCTTCACTAACTTTTGTTTTTGTGTCAGATTTCCATTATCCATAGTTCTTCTTTTATTGAAAATTTGAAGCGCCTATTCGTTTCTAGAGAAACTCAGCAAGTCTGGTAGCATCTGCGAAGACAGAGAAACAGAGTTAACCTTACCAGTCAAGGGTGCCATTTCTTCACAACTATAAGGATTGGAAATAGGTTTTTCCATCCTCTGCAGACGTGAATGTTGAGATGACGGAAATCAAAGGGTGTGGAGATGCAGTGCAATAGATAAGTGTGCTTTTAATGGCCGTGAAAGAGAAATAGATATAAAATAGTTGTAAATTAATGTGCGAAGTGGAGAAATGGGTTCGCTCTATTGAGTGCAAGAAGAACAAGATACGGTCTCAGGTAGACTTGAAGGAAGAATGTAATGGAATTGGTTGTGAATTTATGGAATTTAATATTCCTACAGGCTGTAACACACCAAAGTATAAAGTGAGGTGTTACTTGAGCTTGGGCTGTGCTTTATTCGAACATTGCAGCAGCCCAGAACTAAAAGTTAACATGAGAGCAAGAAAGGTTATTGGAATGGGAAGCAATGAGAAGGTTAGGGTTATTCCTACAGGCAGAGTGGGAGTGTTCCTCAATGCAATCGCTATTTGGTCTTCCCAATGTAAGGGAGACATCATTGTGAATAGCAATGACAGGAGACTGGATTGAAAGAATACAAGAAGGTATATGTTGGATTGCTCAGGAATGAGGAATGTGTCAGCGATTTTTCCAAATATCTGACGAAATAGTCTACATCATTGGCACTCCCGCAGCTACAGCTTTAGTCGTGCTTTTTTGATAGTTTTTTTTTTCTGTCTGTTTAGTCACAAGCTGTTTCTCACATCTTAACAACAGGGTCTAGATAACAGTCTATTTGTCACATATGCTCCTGTCTGTTTCAAATTAATTTGCTTTGTTTCAAAAGTACTTGCAAGTCTGCTTTTGCAATAATGTTTGTAAATTCAACCCTTGTTATGCTATAGATTAAACACAGAACTCTGTGCTTTCCATGTTTTTTATACTCAATACAACAATCTACAAACCCAAGGATCCACTAAGCCTTCTTAACAATAATTTCAACTTGCCTGGCCACCTGTAATTTCCTGTCTTCTGCATCCCTCTCTCCTTAACCAGGGGTTATATTTGCCAGTCCTCTTGGACCCTCCCTGACTCCAGTGCTTCCTGAAACATTCATGAAATATCACCAGCTGGACCTCTGAAACCACCTCCGCTATCTCCTTAGAAGAACGAGGTGCGGTCCATCATGCCTGGGTGATTTATCCATCTTCAGAGCTTTCAGCTTCCCCAGCACCTTCTCCTCAGTGGTGGTCACTATTATTACCTCTGCCCCTGACTCTCTTGAAGTTCTGGTAGGCTGCTGGTGTCTTCCACTTTGACAATTGATGAAAAGTATCTATTCAACTCCTCTGTTATTTCTTTCTTTCCCACAAACTATCACAGCCTAATTTTCTAGCAGTCTAATGTTTGCTCTTCCCTCCCTCCCTTCACTTTTACATATCGAAAATCGTCTTGCAATCTTCTGTTATATCATTTACATGCTTACGATCCTATTTCACCTTTGCCTCCTTATTGCTTTTAGTAGTTATCTTCTGCTGGTAATTAAAGGTCTGTCTATCCTTCGGATTTCCAGTAAGCATCACCACATTGTATGCTTTCTCTTTTGGTTTGATGCTGTATCTGATTTCGCCTATCAGTCACGGCTGTCTTGTCCATTCCTGAGTATGTTTCTTCTTCTTTGGGATGAATTGCTGATGTGCCTCCGAATTATCCCCAGAAACTGTTGCCATTGATGTGCCATGTTCCCTACTCGGCTCCCGTTCCAATTAACTCTGGCCAGCTCCTCCCTCATGTCTTTGCAATTACGTTACTCAATTATAATCACATCATATTAAGAAAAGTAAATGAGAGATGGGACATGTGGAATAACTGGAGGATTTATTGACGGGATACAAAGAGAGAAAGGGAGGGAGAATACATATGATGAGATGTGCAAATATAGAAAACCACATTACCGATAGCAGTAGATGTTCTTCCCTATTTGTTTTGGTATTTCCCGTGGGCTGTGGTCCTCTGTACTGTGTATGTAAAACACAGTAATATGCTCAGATGCTGGGTCTGATGCCAGAACATTTATCTCCAACAATATTACAAATACCAGCTGTTGACAGAACCCAGCAGGACCATATATTTATTTCCTGATGGAAAATGGATTAACTGAAATAATTCGGGAATCAGAAGCAGGAATTTAGAACACACATCCTGGTAAGTGCGAGAGACTGGAGCAGGGAATCCCAGGAAGGGAGGGGACGTTGAGAGAAGGGGAACATGACATCTCAGATGAGGATCAAATAACGTTTTAATGTTCTTTAAATTTTGGACAGCATATGCATCATATTCTGTTAACATTTTCTCCATTGTTCATTATGAATGTGTTTTGCAAATATGAACAATCTTATCTATCTGAACACACACTGATTAAAGAGTGTATATAACATCATTTTCCTCCATTTCAAATTATCCTGTTATGTTTACACTGTCACTCGCCATCCCCTAATGTATTCTGTTTCTTTCTCTGTTCTATTTTATTCCATCTGAAAAAAAAAGATATTGGTGACTTGGGGGGGATATCACTTTACTCCTCTCCAGGTGCTGCAGCCAACGTCTCCTATTCTTTTCTGTTTCTTAACCAAGGGCACATCTAAATTGTCTCTGAAGCTTTAATCCCAATAAAAAAGCAATTGTAAACATAACATTTACTTTTGGGCTAAGGCCACAATTCTGAAAAAGAAGAGGCGTATAAACAGTGTAATAAGATGTTTGCATCTTTAGAATCAAATTATTGAAGTGCATTGGTTAAAGATAAACTGTTACTTTATTACAGGAATGAGAGGAAGGACCAGAGAAATCTGTATTTCCTGTGTTCACGGCAGACGTCCCTAGAGGCAGTTTTCAGACTGAATCTTGTTGAAGTGGAGTAGACTTCAGTGTAGTAACAACCACTCGATTGGCTCCAAGGAATACCGTTACATAGAGCATTATATGAGATTAACGCAACAAATTCATCAAGACAGTGAAAAGAAAGCATCATCTTTCTTCTTTACCTCGTATATTGTTGGAGTGATTGGAGATAGACAATAAGACCAATAGCAGGCGATGTCAGCATCCCATCCAGACGAGGTATTGCGGTTACATTAAAATGGTTGTAGTGACAGGGGGGTTAACACAGTGGCTGTGATTGATGTCAGTCTCCATTGATCCTAATTGTGTCACTGGATGGCTTCCCTCTTCTATTAATAAGGGGATTATTTCAATGTGTTATCACATAGTATCAGAGGCAACAGCATCCTCGACATCATTCGAATCAGCAGCTCCTGAGAGAGGGAAGAGATCATAATCTGAGAACATTAGACTGGAATGTTCCAACAATGGATCAGAATATGAGAACATTCGACTGGAATGTTCCAACAATGCATCAGAATCTCATGATATTAGATTGAAATGTTCCAACAATGGATCAGAGTCTTATAACTTTAGATTGGAATGTTCCAACAATGGATCAAAATCTGAGAACTTTCGACTGGAATGTTCCAACAATGGATCAGAATCTGAGAACAATAGATTGAAATGTTACA
Organism: Chiloscyllium plagiosum; assembly: GCF_037043375.1. NCBI lineage: Eukaryota > Metazoa > Chordata > Chondrichthyes > Orectolobiformes > Hemiscylliidae > Chiloscyllium > Chiloscyllium plagiosum. Next base: position 48,594,066 of record NW_028270182.1, on the reverse strand, counting down.
ACAATGGACATCAGTCTATCCGATGGTCTTTACTGGCTTTCTCTGAAATGGGCATTGTTAACATTGCGGATGGAAACTGGACTGATGATTATTCAAGCAGGATATGATCCCATCCTCGCTATTGTTGGTGTTCCTGTTGAATCTATCTCTGTCCACTGATTTAATATGTAAGCCATTGTTAACACCATCGCTATTTCTGTTGATTATATTTGGGAAAGATGTCAACTTTTGTATTCACTTTCAATGACAAACTCCATTCGTGTTCTAGGAATGTCTTAGACTTTAGTTCCAAATAACTGAAGAAGAACAAACGTGGTCCTCACCACGATTGCCCTATTTTCCTCAGCGCTTCTTGAAATCTAAATATTCCATTTATCACTAAACTTGAGCACTACCGCCTCCACAATATCCTCAGTCTTCACTTTGGTCTCTGTGCTGTTTCTGAATAAACCATCATCCATACCTTTTCAGTTGCACTTCTCTTCTGGTCACTTTTCCAGTAATAAATATTTTGAATTGAATTGAATTGAATAGTTGAGTTTATTGTCACGAGTACCGAGGCACAGTGAAAAGCTTTGTCTTGAGAGCAATACAGACAGATCACACACTTAAGTAACATAGATAAGAAAATGATGGGTAAACAGCAGCAAAAATCAAAACACAGGCACAGGCAAATGCACAGATTTTGTGAGTCCATTCAGTATTCTAACAACAGTAAGGTAGAAACAGTTATGAAGTCGGCTGGTGTGTGTGTTCAGCCTTCTTTACCTTCTCCTCGATGGTAGAGTTGTAGAAAAGCATTGCCAGGGTGGGGTGGATATTTGAGAATGTGACCGACCTTTCCTTGACTGCGAGCCTGGTAGATGGATGCTGAAGATGGGAGGTTGACCTTTGTGATTGTCCAGGCTGAGTTTACCACTCTCTATAACCGTCTCCGATCTTGAATGGTACAGCTGCCATAACGGGTAGTGATACATCCAGACAGAATGCTCTCAGTGGTGCACCTATAAAAGTTGGCAAGGGTATTCACTCTCATGCCAACTTTCCTCAGCATTGAGGAAGAAGAGATGTTGTTGCACATTTGTAAAGAGTGCATCTGCATGAAGAGTTCAAGAAAGATTTTTGTGGATGACCACTCCAGGAGCTCGACACTCTCCCCTCAGTCCACCTCTGTGCTGTTAATGTGTAGGGGGGCATGAGTAATATCCCGCCGAAAGATAATATTGAGATCCTTGGTTTTGCTGGCATTGAGGGTTGGGTTGACCTGAGTGCACCATTTTTCCAAGTTTTCCACCTCCCGCATGTAGTCTGCTTTGTCGCCACCTGAGATTCAACCGACTATGGTGGTGTCATCAGCGAACTTGCAAGTAGCATTGGACTAATATTTGGCGATGCAGTCATGGGTACACAGTGAGTACAGTAGGGGGCTGAGTACGCACCCCTGGGGGGCTTGCAGTGTTGAGTGTTAGTAAGGATGAAATATTGTCCCCAATCTTCACTGATTGTGGCCTGTCGGTCAGGAAACTGAGGATCCAGTTGCAGAGAGTGGGGCTCAGTCCGGCATCACTACATTTAGTAAACATTCTCGAGGGCATAATAGCATTAAAAGCTGAACTGTAGTCAATGAGTAGGATTCTTACGTAGCTGTTCTTGGTGTTAAGATATTCTAGGGAGGAGTGAGGGGAATGTGATAGGGCATCTGATGTGGATCTCTAGGTCCGATAGGCAAGTTGGAGTGGGTCAAGACTAGTGGGGAGGCTGGAGTTGATTAATGCAATGACCAGCCTTTATAAGCAATTCATGACTACCGAAGATCACAAACTTATTCTTGTACATCACTGGACCTGTGCACGGTGCAATATGTGAAGCCAGTTTCATTCTCAAAGCAGGTGGCCACAGGTTGTGTCACTTCTTTCAGCATAACATGTGACCTCACACCAGGGAGAGGACTGTATTGTCAGTGACCACTGAACTGTTTTCATTCTAGAACATTCCGAGCAGGAGAGGGGGCATGGTCATCATTTCCGGAGTGCACTGCTCCGATGGACTCACTTAGTGACACAGGCTTTGTCTGCTCCACAAAGGAAGGTTCAGAGAACCTTCCAGAAATACAATGGACCAAGTGACAATTGAAGAGTAAGAGACTGTGGTAGATTAGAATTAAACTGTGATTACTCAAAAAACTAGTTAAAGTGAAGGTTGGTAAGTTACTGCTTAAAATGATCCCCATCCCAGAGAATTCAGGGAGGTGGCAATGGAGCTCCTGAAAGAGTTATAGAGTCACACAGCACAGGAACCGACCCTATGGTCAAAACAGTCTATGATTACCATAGTCCTAAACTAACCTAGTGCTCCTTGTCCGTGATTGGACCATAACCCTCCAAACCTCCCCTATTCACGTGTTTGAAATGTTGTAACTGCAAGAAATAATTATTGAATATCCTTCAAAATTGTTGAGATTGAAAGTGCTGTTTTCTGCCGACTGTAAAGTCACTTTAGTATCCCTAAATATTTAAAACGGAACTGGGAGGGCAATCAAATAAAATCCAAATATTGGCCAACTTGGTTTCAGTGTCACAAAATAATATTCAAATATTTTTCAGGAAGGTGATTTCTAGACACTAGGGGAGTCATGATAGGAATTGACAGAGTGAACGTAGCTCCAGGAAAGGGAAATTATCTTTGAGAAACCTGTGGAGATTGTGTTAACCGTGACATCTACAAATGAGGACCGGTGGGAGCTGTATATTTGAATTTGCAGGCATGGTTGTTGACAGGTGAGCAAAAGTCCATGGGTAATAGGTAGACATAAATCTTGGATTGAGACTTCGTTAGTAGAGACAATACAGAGAGCTGCACCCGCTTCTGGACTGAAGGGCATTACTCACAGGGTAGCACATGGATCAGTGTTTGGACCACAGCAATTTTCAAGGCAGATTTGGATGTTGGCAACATATAGCTCAGATCTCATATTTAATTCATTAAATGGTGCGAGGTTGGGAAATGACGTTGTCCGAAGGGATGTGCATGCCTTCATTATGAGTCACAAACAGCAGTTCATCCAGTGGTCACAGTGCCATGGGATCTTCAAGCACGGAGACAGGCTGTTTGGCTCAAACTGTTCCATACCGGCCGGTTACGAGGTCGAAAGCATGTCTGGTCACTTTAAGATAGGAAGTTGTTTTTTTCTGGAATTAATGTACAGCCACATCTGCCACCTAAAGGTCAGGCTGTTCCAAATGTAACAATTAGCTGTTAAATAGGTACCTGAGCTTTTGGTGCTGCTTTGACAGCGATTCGAATGGAACCAATTAGTTTAAATTATGGCCAGGAGATCAAAAGCCAATGGAATTTGAATGTTATTATTTTGTCACCTGGAAACTAATTAAGTATTTAAGAACTTAGTGTGTCATGGTGGTAAATAAACCCGTTATTTTCAAAATTAGAGGGAGAGGAACAACCATCGAACAGCAAAGCAACTACTGTTGAGCCCGAGAGCTGACGATCCATCAATATCTTGGTCTCAAAGACATTAGAAAACACTCTCTATCAAAGGTACATTTTCATGTAAAGGCTACTCGCAGTCAAAACAAAAGGAAAGAAAACCCAGGGAGATCAACAGATGGACGATTGAAGACAGCAGAGAAGACAGAGTCTGTGTGGTCTTGAGATTATGTTAATGTAATGTTTAATAAGTGGAACAGAATAATTTTATAGAAGTGAAATCAGAGAGTAAGTTGTTAAAAAGGAGCTTCAATTTTATGAACAGTTGTTTTGTATTCAAAGTTAGATTTAAGAAAATAAATTGTTAATTTTCTTTAAATAATGGAATTTAGGAATCTCTGACACTCATATTTTGACAGATTACGAGGTGAGGCGAGGCGTTCTGGGTGTTTGGTTTAATTAACAGAGGGTAATTAACAGATTGTTCGACTCCTCATCGTAAATGTCCATCCACATTAACCCTGTTGCCCTGCACGTGGTCTATGCCCTTCTCATCCTTCCCTGTCCAAATATTCATCTAAATTCCCTTTAAATATTGATAATGTACTCACCTCAACGACTTCCGCTGTTAGCTCTTTCCATATGCGTACCATCCTCTGTGTAAAAAAAAACTTCCCCTAAGATTCCCTTTTATTCCTTCCCCTCTAGTCCTCGATTCTCCAACCCTTGGAAAAAGAATGAGTGCATTCACCCTATCCATGCCTCTTATGATCTTATACACTTCTCTAAGACTTCTCAGTCTCCTCTGCTCACAAGAAAATGTCCTAGCTTGTCCAAACTCTCCATATAACTAAGACCATTGAGTCCTGGCAACATCCTTGCAAATTCCTTCTGCACTCTTTCCAGTTTAAAACTATCCTTCCGATAACAAGGTGACCAAAACTGAACAAAATTATGCAAGTATGGCCTCGCCAAAGACTTGTACAACCGGAACATAAGTTCCACAATTTCTATATGCAAAGCCCTGACTGATGAAGGCCAGTGTGCCAAAAGCCTTCTATCTATTGTCTACCTGTGACTCCACTTTCAGAGAACCATGCATCTGACATCCAAGGTACTTCTGTTCCACTATACTCTTTGAGGGCCTATCGTTCGCCATGATTTGATGTTCCAAAATTCAAGACCTCAAACATACCTATATTAAAGTCCATTTGTCATTTCTCAGCCCATTTCCCCAGCTGATCAAGGTCCTACTGCAATTTCTAATAACCTTCCTCATTGTCCACGATACCACCTATTTTAGTGTCATTTGCAAACTTACTAATCGTGCCTTATACATTCTCAGCCAAATCATTGATATAGATAACAAACAACAATTACACCAGTACTGAGCCCTGAGGCACTCTAATAGTCACAGGCCTCCAGTCCAACAAGCATCTTTCCGCTATTACACTCTGCTTGCTTCCATCAAGCCGATTGTGTATACAATTTGCCAGCTCGTCCTGGATTTTATGCGATGAAACTTCCAAAGCAGCTGACCATGCTGAACCTTATCACAGGCCTCACTAATATCTGGATCAATTACGTCTACCACCCTGCCCTCGTCAAGCTTCCTGGTCACGTTATGAAGGAATGTTAACAAATTTGCAAGGCATGATCTCCCACTCGCAATGCCATGCTGAGCACTCCTAATCAACCCGAATGAAGGGCTTCTGCCCGAAACATCGATTCTCCTGCTCCTCGGATGCTGTCTGAACTGCTGTGCTTTTCCAGCAACACACTCTTTCGTTTTAATCAAACTCTAACTAAGTTACGAGATGTTGTAAGATTATTGAAGTACCTGAGTAAAGCCAGCTTTCTGTAATTGTAGACCCTTGATGACAGAGTATTTGTTGCATTGTGCACAGGTTTGATCTCCTTTGTAAGGAATAATGCCCTTACCACAGTCACAGATGATGTTACCATGAGGAGAGAGTGAAGAAACTGAGTGTTTATTCAGTAGAGCAGTGAGAGACGAAGAGATGTTTGCGTTGAAACTTGAGGGTTAGCTATGATCACTTATTTCCAAGAGAGACATTGATCGGGTGATACATTCCATATTTCACACAGGATTGATTGATATAATTAATTGTACCTCAGTACAGTGAAAAGGTTTGTTTGTGATCGGTATAGGCAGATCATAGTAAGCAAAGGCGGACAGATCAGAGGGTGAAAATCAGCATAGATAGAGTAATACATCCAGATTACACTGCGCAAGACGTGCACGAGACAAGATCAACATAAGCAAGATCAGCATCAGTTGACAGTCCATTCATCATTCTAATTGGGCATTCCGAATAATTTATATGCCTCAATAAGCTCTCCCCACATTAATGTGAAGTCGGTGTGTGACCGTGTACTGAACATCATGTTGTTCACAATCCCTGACAGCAGCCACAACACCTTCCTTCCGACACAGTCAGCCATTCCCACCAGCCTCATCCCTCTATAGAGAACTCCAGGCTGCCTTCTAGGAGATGGAAGGTGCCTCCTTGAGATTTCACACATAACATTTGCCTTCCCCCTCAATGCTAGAAAACCACGTGTGTACCAAGAGCAATGGAGACACACGGAACACCATGGTGCAGTCTGTCTTGCAGTCTCTGCTCCATTTGCTTGTCATGTTGGAATATCAACTACCTCCTTTTGTCTCTGTGTAAGTGACCCAAATTACTGAATGGCTTCTTCCTCGTCCGATTGGACAAGTTCAAGAGCCTGATTGGGTTAACCCTGGTTCCTGTCGAATAGCTCAATGTGTTGACGGGTATGATGATGCTGTAACTTGTTATTTCCTCCTGATTTCTTTTAAGAGACAAATTGAACAATAGAAACCAAGCTGGCTAGTTACGACACTAAAGTAAACAGCTCTGGAAATGTTGGGTTTATTTTAATGCAGCCTGAATGGGTGTGACCAGCTCTCACAGATTAGAATTTCTGAGTTTTGTTTTCTCAGTACCATCAGAGGCTATTGGGGTCTCAACAGAGTTGGAAGGTCCAGTGAATGTCTCGTGGCTGCTACTCTCTGAATTTTTCTGGATTTTTAAAAAAATTTCTCCTGGAGAATGTATGTTTGAATTTGCGTCTGAAATTGCCTTTTTGCTAAGTGGTTGTCTTTACGGGATCTTACTATATCAGTACAGTTAGTTAGTAAAAGTTACTTTATCTATTATTCTGTTAAGTTTTCCAATCGTCTTAAACTATTCTAAGTTCCTCTTTCATTGATTATATTTTAATGACAGCGTTTAAATAAACTGTGTTGTGCTTAACATCGAGTAGTTTCACCAATCACAACGCATCTGAACCAGTTATGCTACATTTGCCTTTAGTATAACAAAATTGTTGGATTTAACCTCGCACGTCAAAATATTTTTAAGGGGCTCTGGCCTGGTCGGAAAAAATGGATCCTTGTCTTCCTGTGTAATAGGCAGCTGAGTCTGTATGGGCCATTCCTCTTCTTGTTCGGTAGTTTCAATGGTTGAATGGCTTCCTCCTCTTCCTGTGAAGTGAGCTTGAGGTGCTGAATGCGATCCTCATTCCCCTGTGAAATTAAGCAGCATCTCGCAGTAATGTTACATGAATGCTACAAACACTTTAACGGCACAAGGCTGAATGTTGTCCAGGTCTTACTGCACATGGACACAGTCTCGTTCAGGAGCTGAGGGGTGACATGTTGTTCTGAACATTGTGTAATCTTCAACAAATATCCCAACTTCTGATCTTATTTTGAGGAAAGACAATAATGAAGCTGCTGAAGATGTTTGTGCTGAGCAAGCTACCCTGAGGATCTCCTGCAGAGACGTTCCGGGATTGAGATGATGGACATCCACACACCACAAATATCTTCCCTTTTCCTAAGATTGACTCCAACCAGAAGGGGAGTTACACTGATTCCCAAATAAATCCAGATTTGTTTCGCTTCTTGATGGCCACCTCAGTCAAAAACTGCTTTGATATCAGGGCCAGTCATTCTTTTCTGAGATCTTTTATTCGTAGCAACAGGTAGACCAGAGAGTTCTGAATGTTAGCAATTGTCTTTTCCACAGTGGTAAGGGAGCTAAATACTTAAAGAGGAAGAAAATGGCTTTTGACCTATCAGAGAGTTGAGGACTGTGAAAAATTGGATATGAATGAAGATTAGAGACCAAGAGCAGAGCAATATGATCTTAGTGAAGGGCAAGGCAGGCTTGTGGGGGGTGGGGGGGAGCGTTGGGTGAACGACCTGCTCCTGTTTCTGATGTTCTCCCAATCTGTTATTGGAAAGTTAGTGGGTGTTATTTTCCTCGAAGGTCTGTTATTGAATGTTGCAGCCAGGGAAACCACAGAATTTTGTGAGCCATCTCTGGGTGAGGTATGTGGGCTGTATTCACAGTGAATCTGTGTCTATAACATGACCAACAAATGAAGCACAAGTTGCAGAGAGGTGGAGTTCTGTAAATAGAAAGGAGGGGCATCTTTCATACTCAGCCTATGTTTTTCCAATTACATTTCCCAAACTACCCCAAACCTGTGTGACAGACTTGAGGGGCTGAATGGTCTCCTCTGTTCCGGTGCACCAAGTTATAGCCATAAGTAGCCTCCAAGTGCTCCTGTCTAGCAGGTCTGAGGGGCTGAACGGAACACAGAAATATGGGACTGAGGAACAGGACTGGGTCATTAGACACTTTGACCCTTCTCCAACAGACACGAAGAGTTTGGCTGATCTGGTTGTGGTATCAGCCCCACTTTCCTGTCTATATCCCATTATCCGTGACTCACTCCTCTGTCAATATTTAACTAACTCAGCTTTCTGTTGTGGTTCTGTTCGCCGAGCTGGCGAACAGAACCACAACAACGAGCACCCGAGCTACAAATCTTCTCACAAACCTTTAACTCAGCTTTCAATCATTGCAAACATAGAGGCACGATAAACTTCGAGTGAAGAGAATTCCCTCTCCAAACGTCCTTTCAGAATTCCTCCTCATCCCTCGTATAAAATCGGAGAGTCATGCAGCATGGAAACAGACCCGTGAGTCCAATCTGTTCATTCGGACAGGAGAACCAAATCTGATCTCGTCCCATTTGCCAGCATTTGGTCAATATCCCTCCTCTTTCAGATCCATTTTACATGTGCGATTGTAACCGTCTTCACCACTTCCTCTGACAGCAATGTCTGTACACACACCACTCTCTGTGTGAAACATTTTCCCCTCAGGTCCCCTCTAAATCATTCCTCCTCGCCTTCAACCTATGTCCTTTTGGTTTGAACTCCCCTATCCTGTGAAACAGACCGTGGATATTCAGAATATCCGTGCCCCTGATGATTTTGTAAACCTCTACAATGTCACCCGCCAGCCAGTGACACTCCGGGGGAAACATCTCAATTTATTCAGCCTCTCCCTAAAGCTGAAACCCTCCAGTCCTGGAACATCCCTGTCAACCTTTTCTGCTACCAACTCAATTGTATGCAGTATTCTTAAAGTGGCGTCGCCAACATCCTGTACAGATGCAGCATGCCACCCCAACTCCTATACTCAGTACTCTAACTGCTGAAGGCAAATGTGCCAAATGGGTTCTGCACCACACTCTCTATCTGCGACTCCACTTTCAAGGAATTATGCCCCCACAGCCCTAGGTCCCTTTGTTCCGGAATACCCACTGCATATAATTCCTGCCCTGATTTGCCTTCCCAAAATGCAAAACCTCATATTTATCTAAATTAAACTTCATCTGTCAACTCCTTGCCCCTTTAGCCCATTAAAATGTGGTCTTGTTGTTCTTTGACATAGTCCACTGCACCGCTGCCATCTGTAAACTTATTAACAATGCCTCCGATATTCATATCCAAGTACTTTATATAAGTGTTGCAATTCAGTGAACTCAGTACTGATTCTCGCAGCACAGTGCTCGTCACAAGCTTCCAGTCGGAAAAACAACCCTCACCCTTCAAGCCAATTTTGCATTCCACTGACCAGCTTCCGCTGTATCCCATGTGACCGAACCTTACTAATCTGTCTACCAATGGGAATGTTATGAACATTTTGCTGAATATAGATAATGTCCGTCAAACCGCCTTCAACAATCTTTTTTGTCACCTCTTTATAAACTCAATCAAATTAATGAGCCATGATTGCCCATGCAAAAAGCCATTTTGACTACCTCTGATCAGCCCTTGCCTTCCCAAATGTACTTAAATAATACCCCTTAGAATTCCTTCCAACAAGTTAAGCAAGACAGAAGTCAGGCTCACCTGTTAATAGTTCCCCAACTTTTTAAGTCACTGTTTCCTTTTCCCATCCTACTCCTCGACGGCTCACAATAAATGATAAATGTAACCAGGTTGATGATATGGCCGATAGTATAGGTCTCAGACTGGGTCAGGGTAAGTTTTAGGAACAAGTCAGGCTGGTTCCTTTTTATCTGCTAAAACAAGATGTTTATGATCCAGAGCAATGTTAGTCAAAATCTGATGAAATAATGAATGGCAATCAGTTTGGATATTGAAAATATAAAAATCGATATTTCTCTTTCTAAAAACACAAACACACACACACACACACACACACACACACACACACACACACACACACACACACACACACACACACACACACACACACACACACACACACACACACACACACACACACACACACACACACACACACACACACACACACACACTACATACAATCTCTGGAATTTTAAGTTTAAAGAACTTTGTCCAGATATTAGTGTAATCCATGACAAAAGGAAAAGTTGAGAAAATGTCCAAAATGTTATTCTTCTTCTCAGGTGATTCTACTCACACAAAATACTTGTGATGGGATTTCATTCTGTAAGAGTTCGATTTGACTGAATTCCCTTTTTTTAGGTCGTCAGGAGATTCCAACAATTTCTGGTCAGGTGTCCTGCATGAAGGTGGCACGGTGGTTAGCACATTTTGCCTCACAATGCCAGGGACTTGGGTTCTGTTCTAGCTTTGGGTGACTGTCTGTGTGAATTGCACTTTGCACATTCTCCCCATGGCTGCGTGGGATTGGAAAGGGTGCTCCAGGTTCCTCTGGCAATCCAAAGGTATGTCGGTGATGTGAATTGGTCATGTTAAATTACCCATAGTGTTCAGGGGTTTCTAGTTTATGTGCATTTCTCATAGGTATATATAGGATAGGAGAATGGGTCTGGGGAGGCCAAAGGCCTTGTTTTCACACTGTGGGGATTTTATAAAAAAAAATAGAGTGGCAAAGACAACTGAGGTGTATTTTTTTCTAACACTGCTCTGATGAGCATCAATGACCGCGAGAGAGTTCAACAGGCCGTTCCTCCTTAGGCAGATTACATTTTCTTCCTCGATAAGATGAATTACACAGTAATGTCATCCTGTTCCCAAACTGTACCATGTGAGTTCTCCTTTCACATTGTCCGAACTATGACTCCACCACATTCTCTGTTCCATGTAGGTGTAGAATTGCTACTGCCATACACAGAGCCATACCCTTCGAAAAAAATGGGCCGAGTTGATTTGGAGATGTGTTCATATGTCACTGCGTGATTTAAAAATAAAATGTTTAATGTATTCAGAATGCATGAGTTAAATGAATGTATCTTATTATTAACACAAACAGAAATTGCGGGAAAAGTTCAGCAGTTCTGTAGCATCCAGATGTCTTTTAAATTTTGTAGTTATACCAGTCTCCATCACTTCCTCTGATAGCTCATTCCATAATGCTCTACACTCTGCATGAAAAGGTGCCCCTGAGACCTCTTCAAAATCTTTGCCCTCTCACTTTTTACCAATGACTTCTGGTTTTGGACGCCCCTAACTTGAGAAAAAAACACTGACTGCTCACCCTATCCATGACCGTTAAGATTTTATAAACATCCACTCCTGTGAAATGTGACTCCAATCACAAAGAGGCGGAGGTGTGGCATTGCTTGTCAAAGATAGTATTACAGCTGTGGAAAGGACGATGCACGAAGACTCGCCATCTGAGGTAGTTTGGGCTGAGGTTAGGAATAGGAAAGGTGAGATCACCCTGTTAGGAGTTTTCTACAGGCCTCCTAATAGTCCTAGAAACGTAGAAGAAAGAATTGCGAGGATAATTCAATAGAAGAGTGAAAGTAATAGGGTGGTTGTTATGGGGGACTTTAACTTGCCTGATGTTGATTGGGAAAGCTATAGCTCAAGTTCGTTAGATGGGTCAGTGTTTGTCCAATGTGTTCAGGAGGGTTTCCTGACACAATATGGAGATAGGCCAACAAGAGGTGAGGCCATACTGGATTTGGTTCTGGGTAATGAACCTGGCCAGGTGTTAGAATTAGAGGTAGGTGAGCACTTGGGGACAGTGACCACAATTCGGTGACTTTTACTCTAGTGATGGAGAGGGATAAGTGTGCACTACAGGGCAAGAGTTATAGCTAGGGGCAGGGAAATTAAAATGCGGTGAGGCATGACTTAGGATGTGTGGCTTGGAAAAGTAAGTTTCAAGGCAAGGGCGTAATTGATATGTGGAGACTGTTCAAGGAGCAACTATTCAGTGTCCTTGATAAGTATGCACCTGTCAGGCAGGGAGGAAAGGGTCGTGTGAGGGAGCCGTGGTTTAATAAGGAATTGGAATCCCTTGTTAAATGGAAGAGGGCCGCCTATGTAAAGATGAGGCGTGAAGGTTCAACTGGGGCGATTGAGAGTTATAAGATAGCCAGGAAGGACCTGAAGAGAGAGCTAAGAGCAGCAAGGAGGGGACATGAAAGGTCCTTAGTTGGTAGGATTAGGGAAAACCCTAAGGCTTTCTATAGGTATGTCGGAAAAAAAGAATGACTAGGGTAGGAATAGGTCCAGTCAAGGATAGTAGTGGAAAGTTGCGTGTGGAGGCTGAAGAGATTGAGGAGACATTGAATGAATACTTTTCATCGGTATTCAATCAGGAAGAGGACATTGTTGTCAATGTGAATACTGATTCACAATTAAGTAGAATGGATGGCTTTGAGGTATGTAGAGAAGAGGTGTTGGAAATTCTGGAAAGGGTGAAATAGATAAGTCCCCTGGGCCTGATGGCATTTATCCTAGGATTCTCTGTGAAGCAAGGGAGGAGATTGCAGAGCCATTGGCCTTGATTTTTATGTCCTCGTTGTCTACAGGAGTATTGCCAGAAGATTGGAGGCTAGCAAATGTGGTTCCCTTGTTCAAGAAGGGGAGTAGGGATAACCCTAGTAACTGTAGGCCGGTGAGTCTCACTTCTGTTGTGGGCAAAATCTGAGAGAGAATTGTAAGGGATAGGATTTATGAATATCTGGATAGGAATTCTGTGATCAAGGATAGTCAGCATGGTTTTGCGAAGGGCAGGTCGTGCCTCACAACCCTTATTGAATTCTTTGAGAAGGTGACTAAGGAGGTGGACGAGGGGAAAGCGGTAGATGTGGTGTATATGGATTTTAGTAAGGCGTTTGATAAGGTTCCCCATGGTAGACTACTGCAAAAAATACGGAGGTATGGCATTGAGGGTGAATTGGAGGTTTAGATTAGGAGTTGGCTGGCTGGAAGAAGACAGAGGGTAGTAGTTGATGGCAAAGGTTCATCTTGGAGTGCCGGCACTAGCGGTGTTCCACAAGGATCTGTTTTGGGACCATTGCTGTTTGTCATTTTTATAAATGACCTGGAGGAGGGGTTAGAAGATTGGGTGAGCAAGTTTGCGGATGATACGAAAGTCGGAGGAGTTGTAGACAGTGAGGAAGGATGTGGCAGGTTACAGCGGGATATAGATAAGCTGCAGAACTGGGCAGAAAGGTGGCAAATGGAGTTCAATGTAGCTAAGTGTGAGGTGATTCACTGTGGTAAGAGTAAAAAAAAGATGGGGTACTGGGCTAATGGTTGGATACTTGGTAGCGTGGATTAGCAGAGGGCTCTTGGTGTCCATGTACACAGATCTTTGAAAGTTGCCACCCAGGTAAATAGTGCGGTGAAGAAGGCATATGGCGTACTGGATTTTATTGGTAGAGGAATTGAGTTCCGGAGTACTGAGATCATGTTGCAGTTGTATAAGACTCTGGTGCGGCCGCATCTGGAGTATTGTGTGCAGTTTTGGTCGCCATAGTATAGGAAGAATGTGGAGGCACTGGAACGGGTGCAGAGGAGGTTTACCAGGATGTTGGTTGGTATGGTGGAAAGATCGTATGAGGAAAGGCTGAGGCACTTGGGGTTGTTTTCAATGGAGAAAAGACGGTTTAGGGGTGACTTGATAGAGGTGTACAAGATGATTAGGGGTTTAGATCGGGTCGACAGTGAGAATCTTTTTCCACGTATGGAGTCAGCTATTACAAGGGGGCATAGCTTTAAATTAAGGGGTGGTAGGTATAGGACAGATGTTAGGGGTAGGTTCTTTACTCAGCGAGTCGTGAGTTCATGGAATGCCCTGCCAGTAGCTGTGGTGGACTCTCCCTCGTTATGGGCATTTAAGCGGGCATTGGATAGGCATATGGAGGATAGAGGGCTAGTGTAGGTTAGGTGGGCTTGGATCGGCGCAACATCGAGGGCCGAAGGGCCTGTACTGCGCTGTATTCTTCTCTGTTCTATGTTCTATAATCAACAGGAATGGCTGTACTTTCAGTCACCCTTGGCCGAAATTCTGAAATTCAATATTGACACTTCTTCCTTCTCCATCAGTTTGATTAAACACACCATGAAACACCTTCGTGGGATTTGAAACGAAATCTTTGTGCCCAGAGATAGGGCAATAGCCCCAAAGATGCAATATTATTCTCCTGTGTGTTTGTTCATCAGCCTGTTCTGACATGCTGTGACATTCCTCCACAACAGGTAGGACTTGAACCCAGACCGTATGGTCTAGAGTTAGGGAGAATATCACACATGTTCAGCAAATGAAATCAAATACAGAATTCTGGCTCAGAGGCAGGGGCATTACCTACTATGCAAAATCTAATCCATGCCCAGAATTTGGGTCACATTTTAACTCCCAGCTATCAGTCGGTGTGGATTTATTAAAACTTGATTAATATTGCTGTACTACACAAAATACTTTTCATTGTTAAACAAATGCAAGGTACTTGTTTCAACTGTAACATGCTGAGTGCATGTGCTGTGCCATCCAGATAAACCATGAACATCTTTAATTGCTTGGCTGTTGGCTTTGTATGTTAAATCGATATTATCTGTACTCTGAAATATTAAGGACGTAAATCCTGCAGACACACTCTGCACAATGATGGGTCTCGAATGGATATTTATTCCTGAACACCAGAGACAAAGAAAGGCGATAATTTCTGGTTCCAAAACACCGATCACTATTACCCACCTCTAACGCGTGACTACCCTCTTCCTAAAAACAAGAAATAATACCAGGACGCTGATTATCGTCCAGCCTCTCTTCCCCACTGACTGTGTCTGGAATCTGTCCCTCCTCCCCCTAACCACACAAGGCAAACCAAGCTCAGGGTCTTTGTGAAACTCAAGGCCGAGGTGTGCAGGCCTGCTGGAGATGGGGAGGGAAATGTAAAATTAAACGGGGAAGGTGAGGCGGTAGTAATATCACTCACTGGGCTGAGGAGTGGCAGATGGAGTTTAGTACAGATTGAATCAATAAGCACATCGACCTGGACCCAATATACCGACCATTGCAAAGGACAGCTGGAACTGACAACCGGAAGTGGCGAATTCAAACCACTACAAATGCCGGAGGAAAGATCACAGAAGCGCTTCACAGGAGGCTCCCAAGCACTGAGGATGTCACCTCGACAGGGGACGAAATGTCTGCAACACAAAATCCCAGCTGGGCAACAGAACCACAACAACGTCAATTTATTTTTTAACTCTGAAAGTGAACAGTTTACATCAAATATTCATAACTCTGAGATCCCCAATCTCTTAACTGCCTATTACCACACTCCAACTCTTTTGCAATATACTGTTTCAATAAGACACTTATTAAAATTACATCAACTTAATTTCAAAACCACACAGCAGCTGTTGTTTTCGGTGTTTTCTTTCCGCTGTGGATCTCCCTGGGTTATCTTCTTTCTTTTTTTACTGTGAATATGTTCCATTTGAAAAGATACCTTTGATAGAGAGTGTTTTCCAATTTCTTGGATCTGTGTTGATGGCATTTGCTCTGTTTGCAATTTTCAAAATGCCTGCATTCTTAATATCCACAACATCGGGTCATTTATCGAAAACCAATAAATTCAAACATGATTTGGTTTTAGTATCCTGCAGCAAAATTTAAACGGAGTGGTAAAATTCAAATTGTTGTCCAAAGAGCAACCAACTTAGGAATCAATTTCCCAGCCAAATGTGACATATTTTCAGTTGTCCTTGACACTCTGTGTTTGCCATCCTCTCATATACACAGATGATTGGAGGCTCTCATTTCAGAACAGTGTTCACGCTCTCTTAAAGGTACAGTACACACTTTCAAATTCATTACATTAATACCATGATGTCAATGAAGATAAGCAGACCCTATCCGGATTTCTCTTGCCCCACGTTTTGCCAATGTTTCATTCACTGTGCCTGGTGGGTGTCAGGATTTTTGTTGTTCTGTTGAGAGCATGTCATTATTCGACTCCCTCCGTGGGAATATAGCAGTATTTCACTTGCACACACTCGTGGGTGTGGCAGGATTTCAGTTGTTTCTTGGGGTCTGTGATGCAATGACAATCTCAGTGTTTGTAAATGTCACCGAACCTGAAAGAACTGTCAAGGCTATGGAGGACAGTGTGGTAGTCGAACAGTAAAATCACTCATTGGTGTAGGTTTCGGACAGATGGGAATCCATGCAGAGTTCTGTGAGGTGATGCACTTTGGTAGGAAGGACAATGAAAGACAAAACAAAACAGGCTGCACCGTTATAAAGCATCTGCAGGAGCAGACGGTTCTGGGTGTATATGAGCACAGATTGTTGAAGATGTCAGGACAAACGAGGAGAGCAGTAACTATCACAGATTAGTTTCAGTGTCTGAGCTGTTTTCAGGAGGAGGTGTAGGAGGGAGCCTCCGTGCTCCCTTCCTGGGAGGTGGTGGTGATGATTTGATGTGAGCCCACCCTCCTGTCCACCGAGAACATGGGGATTCCATTTGTGACAGCTCAACACAAAAGGGAGATGGCATCAGGGCCACAGCTTCTAAGTTGTGCCCGGGGGGAAACGGAGTTGTCAGTGGGTTTAAAGTGAGAATTGCCCTTCACTGAACATTGCTCCTTTCTCGGTCGGTGGGATGTGGATGTTTCAGAATCTCCACACGAGGTGTCCCTGTCCTGTCCGGCTCCTACCAGGATCCTCCCCGCATGGCGGGGGGAGGTGGGTGAGGGAACGGATATCAGCCACTCCACCAGCCGGCTTGGCCTTTCTGTCCTATTCCAGGCTGTTTCTCCTGGAAAGGGATAAAGGGTGAGGGTGGGAGTGGGTGACCCTGCTGTTAGTGCCGGTGTAGGTGGGCGTGGTGGGAGATTTGGTGATGTATCCGGAGGGAGTCAGTCCACAGTGTTGTATCCAGGCAGTGTTATTGGTGTGGGACGTAAAGTGGAGGGAGAGAGGGGAGAGAGAGAGGGGGAAGGGGGAGAGAAAGGGGCGGAGGGAGAGAGAGAGAGACAGAGAGACAGAGAGAGAGAGACAGACACAGAGAGAATGTGCTGCATGCAATAGTGAGTGTGGTGGAGCATGAGCCTTGTACGGAAGTCAGTGCTATAACAGATATACCGTGAGTGTGAGGGAGCAGGGAGAATACAGCGACCTTACCCTAACAGAACGGGGAAGGTTATTGATGCTTGTCCTGTATTTCTGGGCATTTCTTCACACCGCAGATACAGCACTGAGCTGGATGGTGAGCTCAGACCATGCTCGGTGGATCTGGTGGTGTGCCCCCCTCTGGGAAGAGAATGGTCCCCCTCTGTACTAGCCCATCCACCAGGACCTCCGTGCCCCTGTCGACAAACCGTGGTGTAATTACTCCTTATCTGCCATGCTCGGGGTAAACTGTGCAGGGCAGCTCAGAACTGAGAAAGCTCAACTGTGTGCCCATTGGACTTTTAAAGATGGCACCTGTGTCAGGTATCACGGAATATCCAGGTACATACGGGCAATGGTGAGTACCTCCAGCCATGATAGGTGGTAGAATAGGGCTGGTATTGAATGAGGGGCACCATGGGGTGGGGTGGGTAGTTAATGAGGTGAGTCCAATAAGATAGGACCAGGAAACTAGCTCAGCCTCGTGCAGACGATCACTCTGTCACATTCAATGAAAATGGCACTGAGACAAATTATTGTTAGGTTCAGCCCAATGAGTCATAGATTTTGTTGAAACGAATTCCAGTTACAAAGATGCAGGAGAAATGCTCATCTGACCTCACCACAATATCCCTTCTTCTCATTTTTCCGGGAAGTTTGACTCATGTTACAGGATGCGATCCAAGTGTCTATATTTCAGCATTCTGAAACCTGGGAACACATCCTTCCATGACACTGTCTCTCAGTCTCCCCCTCTCTGTCTATACCCCAAAACCCCTCCCATGTGGTGATATTTAAACTGATTCCCCGCCATCTCTCCCTGGCAGTGATGTTCACACCCACAGCCCCACACCACCCCCACCATCACCCCTCCCTCCCCGCCCTTGTCATGGCACATTGGATACATGGAGCTGTACATGGGTGGGAGGTGTACATCCTGTCATTTCCAGCAGGGGCTGCAAGTTTCCCCACGCTGGTCAGTGATCTAACACAATGTTACTGAGCAATGCCCTGTGGTGGGGTACACAGCACTATATGATGGGAGGGTAACTGCTTCTGGTTTACAGATCAATGCACTGGGGTGGTGTACACAGTCCTACATGCCGGGAGGTAACTGCTCCTGGTTTACAGATCTATGCACTGGGGTGGTGTACACAGTCCTACATGGTGGGAGTGTAAATGCCCCTGGGTTACAGATCAATGCACTGGGATAGTGTACACAGTCCTACATGCCGGGAGGTAACTGCTCCTGGTTTACAGATCAATGCACTGGGATGGTGTACACAGTCCTACATGCCGGGAGGTAACTGCTCCTGAGTTACAGATCAATGCACTGGGATGGTGTACACAGTCCTACATGCTGGGAGGTAACTGCTCCTGGTTTACAGATCAATGCACTGGGATGGTGTACACAGTCCTACATGCTGGGAGGATAACTGCTCCTGGTTTGCAGATTAATTCACGGGTGATCACTGCACAGGTTGCTGTGCTGGTCAGACTATCAGGTTGAGGTTGATAGATAATGCAATGATGTGGTTTTGTGTAGCCCCTTATGCTGGATGGATATTTGTTTCAGGTTTACACATTAGTGCCCTGCTGTGGTCTGCACAGCTCCCCGTGCTGGACAGATATCTAGTCCAGGTTTGTAGATCAATGCAGTGCTGTGGTCTGCACAGCTCCCCGTGCAGGACAGATATCTCGTCCGGGTTTGGAGATCAATGCACTGCTGTGGTCTGCACAGTTCCCTGCGCTGGACAGATATATGGTCTGGGTTTATAGATCAATGCCCTGATCTGATCTGTGCAGTGTTCCACTCTGGACAGATTGATGGCTTGTATTGACCAGTGCAATGGATGAATCTGAACAGAATTTTGGGTTGTACAGAGCAGTACACTGGCCTGGTGTGTACAGTGCTCCACAGTGAACATATATCTTCTCTGGGTTGATGGTGTCTGGGCTGGTTCTGTGAGGTGGATTGAAAATGTGGTATAACGAATCATTTCAGCTGATCTGGCAATGCCTTTAGTTCCCATTCCTGTGATTGGACCCTCGTCTCTCACCTGATTAATGTTACAGTGTGTCCATGCACAGTACATCATGGTGGTGGGGTGGATCGGGGGGAAAGGTGATGGACAGGTCAAGGGGTTCCCGGAACGTTCTGTCCCCAACATTCTGTAACTGCCATTCCCCAGAACGTTCTGTCCCCAACATCCTATATCTGACATTCCCCGGAACGTTCTTTCCCAATATTATATAACTGACATTCCCCGGAACGTTCTGTCCCCAACATTCTATAACTGCCATTCCCCGGAACGTTCTGTCCCCAACATACTATAACTGCCATTCCCCGGAACGTTCTGTCCCCAACATTCTATATCTGACATTCCCCGGAACGTTCTGTTCCCAATATTCTATAACTGACATTCCCCGGAACGTTCTGTCTCCAACATTCCATAACTGCCATTCCCTGGAACGTTCTGTCCCCAACATTCGATATCTGACATTCCCTGGAACGTTCTGTTCCCAAGATTCTATAACTGACATTCCCCGGAACGTTCTGTCCCCAACATTCTATAACTGCCATTCCCTGGAACGTTCTGTCCCCAACATTCTATAACTGACATTCCCCGGAACGTTCTGTCCCCAACATTCTATAACTGACATTCCCCGGAACGTTCTATCCCCGACATTCTATAACTGACATTCCCCGGAACGTTCTGTCCCTGACATTGTTTGTGAATGGCCGGACGTCAGTGAATTGAACAAACGATTAGATCCCGAGGGAAGAGATCCCATTCCAGGGAGAAGGAGACACTGTTCCAAAGGCCCCTCAGGCAGTTAAAGGGGTGAATACGTTTTCCCTGTGTTTACATTTCTTCACGACAGAGGATCGACAACAATTTAGACCAAAATGCAGAAATTCCCAAACTCCGTATGTCTTCAGGAAACTGGGAGAGACTCCTTCAGGACAGCAACGTTCCCATCCTCTGTATTAGGAACTGGGAAGGAGTGACCTGTGCCTGCTATTGAGTGATCAAGTGTGTGGGAATGTTCTAGAAACCATCTGTCCTTATGGATGTGTCTCTGTGTGTTTGGGGAGGAAGGGTTTCTTGTGGTTTATGTCACATTTTCGTCAATAATTCAGACCTTCCCATTTGTTATTCCAGCTCCAATTATTTTAATAAATCCCTGAATACAGGGACACATTTGAAAATCTCACTGGGTCCCCAACCAAACGGGTCCTTTTGCCTCCAGGCTGATGGATAATGTATTTGTTTTCCTTCCTCACAGTTAACGTACTGACCATCTACGTCCTGCTTTATAAAGATTGTGGACTGTCTCCATGTGTCAGACGTTACTTGGGGACCATGGCAGCGGCGGATCTCCTGGTCATTATCCTCGACCTGATCCTGAGACACATTCCCATTGTTTATCGGGAACAGTTTCGTTTCCTGTGGTACTCCGTCCCCGTGTGTAATATCCACGCGGTCCTGCTTTATGCAGCCACTGACTGCTCTGTCTGGTTCACCGTCACTTTCACCTTTGATCGGTTTGTGGCCATTTGGTGCCAGAAGCTGAAAAGTAAATATTGCAGTGAGAAAACAGCGGCTGTGGTTCTGGGAGCAGTGACTGTGCTGAGCTGTTTAAAGAACATTTCCTGGTATTTTATTCTCTCTGCTCGGTATTGGGGAAAGAATGACCCCTGGTTTTGTGAGGCGACATTCGCTGTTCGATTCTCCATTGTCTGGGTTACAATTGAGTCCCTCCACCACATTCTAACCACGTGTGTCCCATTTCTCCCGATTCTGCTGCTCAATGTTCTCACCGTCAGACACATTTTAGTGACCAGCAGAGCCCGGAGGAGACTCCGCGCTCACACCAATGGGGACGCTCAGTCTGACACTGAAATGAGAAACCGAACAAAATCCATTATTTTGCTGTTTGTGATTTCCGCCAATTTCATCCTGTTATGGTCAACGTTCATGCTGTATTCTATATGGAGACGGATGTGGTTGATTGGGTATTCCCCTGTGTATCTCCATTACTTTGTGCGGGATTTGGGCTTCATGCTGCAGCTCCTCAGTTGCTGCACAAACACTGCGATTTATGCCGTGACCCAGACTAAGTTCAGGCAGCAGCTGAAGAATGTGCTGAAGTATTCCTTCACCCAAATCCATCCATCCATCAAATTCCCTCATTAATCACAAAATCCAGGATTTTCTCATTTCAGTTCAGTGTTTCAACGATGGAGCAGCCTTTCGCTCTGGTAACAGACTGAGGGTAGCGCTGGTGTGTCCATCCTTATCCCACATGGGGGTTACAAGGACACATTTCAATGTTTCTCACAACTCAGGGACCATTGAGAAAAGGCACCATCCAACTGACTGTGTCCATCACTTCCATTTGTAAACAATAAAAATGTTCATTAAAGCATGCCGAGCAGCAGAGTGACCGATGTTATTGTGCGTCGTTGTGTTGGAGAAGCTGTGCTGGAGAGAGGCAGACTCAGCCCCAAGTCCTGGTCCTCATGGAAGGGGAGGGCACCGTGCCCTGAACTCAGGAGTTCGGTTTAACTCCCTCTGTCACCCCACTCCCCTTTTCCTCTCCCCTCCTCTTTTTCCTCATTTCTCTCCTTCTCTCTGCACACTCTCTTTCTCACCACCTCTCCCTTTCACTCTCCCTTATCCCCCCTCTCTCTCACACACCCCCAACCCCCGTTTCTGAACATGCCTCCACTCTTTCTTCTCCACCTCCCACTCAATCTCTCGCTCTCCTGCCGTCTCTGTCTCCCTCCCGCAATTCCGTCTCTATCCCATTTTCCCCTCCTCCCACCTCCCAATCTCTTTATCCTCTCACCTCCTCCCAACACTCACACACACGCAGCCACATAATCCCCCTCCCCCAAACTCCCCCAGTCTCTGCGTCAGAGGGACAGGGAAGGACTAGGGAGACAGAGTCTGTCGGAGAGAGAGTGAGGCGAGAGAGAGGGGACTACGACAGAGGGGGGAGAGAGAATGGGGTGAGAGAGAGGGGTCGAGAGAGAGAGAGGAGGGGGCGAGAAAGTGAGTGAGAGAGGGGGCGAAAGAGAGAGGGGGGTGCGAGAGCGTTGGGGGAGAGAGAGGGGGCGACAGAGGGGGCGAGAGAGAGAGGGGGCGAAAGAGGGGGCAAGAAGAGAGGGGGTGAGATAGAGAGAGCGTGGGCGAGAGGGGGTGGGCGAGAGAGTGAGGGGGGGGCGAGAGGGAAAGTGGGGGGGGAGAGAGGGGGCGAGAGAGGGGGGACAGAAAGGGGGCGAGAGAGGGGGCAAGAGAAAGAGAGGAGCATGAGAGAGGGGGCAAGATATGGGGCGAGAGAGAGAGGGAGCGAGAGAGAGAGGGTCGAGAGAGAAAGGGGGCGAGAGAGAAAGGGGCGAGAGAGAGAGGGGGTAAGAGAAAGAGAGGAGCGTGAATGAGGGGCAAGATATGGGGCGAGAGAAAGGGGGCGAGAGAGAGAGAGGGCGAGAGAGGAAGAGGACGAGAGAGGGGGGGCGAGAGAGAGAGAGAGGGGGCGAGAGAGGGGGTGGGAGAGAGAGGTAGCGGGAGAGAGAGGGGGTGAGACAGAGAGGTGTGCGAGAGAGAGAGGGGCCGAGAGAGAGAGAGGGGGAGAGAGAGAGGGGAGTTGAGAGAGGGGGCGAGAGAGAGAGAGGGGTGCTAGAGACAGAGAGAAGGGTGGCCGAGAGAGAGTGGGCAAAAGAGAGAGAGAGAGGGTGAGAGAGTGAGGTGAGAGAGGAGTCGAGAGAGAGCGGGGTCGAGAGAGAGAGGGGGCGAGAGAGAGAGTGGGGCGAGAGAGTGGGGCGAGAGACAGAGAAGTGGAGAGAGAGGGAGAGAAGGAGCGAGAGAGAGGGCGAGAGTGAGAGAGAGAGGGGGCGAGAGAGAGACGCGCGCGAGAGAGAGACGGGCGAGAGAGGGGCGAGAGAGAGACGGGCGAGAGTGAGAGGGCGCGAGTGAGAGAGAGAGGGGCGAGAGAGAGAGGGGCGAGAGAGAGAGGGGGGAGAGAGAGACAGAGAGAGGGGTGAGAGATAGAGAGAGTAAAGCGGCGATGAAGAAAGATAGTGGGCGAGGGAGAGAGCGAGAGAGGGGTGAGAGAGACAGGGGGCGAGAGAGAGAGAGATGTGCTTAGAGAGAGAGGGGGGCGAGAGAGGCCAACTGTGGGCGAGAGAGGAAGCGAGAGAGAAATGGGGTGAGTGAGAGAGAGAGGCGGGAGAGAGAGAGAAGAGGCTAGAGAGAGAGAGAGAGGGCAATAGAGAGACAGGGGTGGGGCGAGAGAGACAGGGTTTGGGGCAAGAGAGAGAGGGGACAAGAGAGAAAAGGGAGCGAGAGAGAGAGAGGGAGAGCGCGAGAGAGAGGGTGTGTGAGAGAAGGGGCGACAGAGAGAGAGAGAGATGGGGCAGGAAAGAGAGAGACATAGGGGGTGAGAGACAGAGGAAGATAGTGGGGCCGAGAGAGAGGAGGCAAGGGGGGCAAGAGAGAAAGGGTATGGGTGACAGAGAGAGGGGTATGTGCGACAGAGAGCTGGAAGCGCTGAGTGGACAGCAGTTAGGATCAGACTGGGGGTGGTGTTGGACGGTGTTGGGATTCAGGCTGAGTGCGGTGTTGGACGGTGGTGGGGGACAGGCTGGGGGCGGTGTGTGGGCAGTGGTGAGGGTCACGCTGGTGCCGGAGTGTGGATGGCGGTGAGTGTCAGGCTGGGGGCCGTGTGTGGACGGTGGTGAGTGTCCGGCTGGGGACAGTGAGGGTCAGGCTGGGGGCAGTGTGTGAACGGCAGTGAGGGTCAGACTGGGGGCGGTGTGGACAGAGGTGAGGGTCGGGCTGAGGGTGGTGTTGAATGGCGGTGAGGGTCAGGCTGGGGGCAGTGTTGGAAGGCGGTGAGGGTCAGGCTGGGGGCCGTGTGTGCACAGCGGTGAGGGTCAGATTGGGGGTGGTGTGTGGATGGCGGTGGGGGTCAGGCTTGGAGCTATGTGATGGCGGTGGTAAGGGTCAGGCTGGAGGCAGTGTGTGGGTGGTGGTGAGGGTCAGGCTGGGGTCGATGTTGGATGGCGGTGAGGGCAAGGCTGGGGGCAGGTGTTGGATGGTGGTAAGGGTCAGGCTAGGGACGGTGTGTGGACGGCAGTGAGGGTAAGGCTGGGGTCGGTGTGTGGACGGCGGTGAGGGACAGGCTGGGGGTGGTGTTGGACAGGAGTGAGGGTCAGGCTGGGGGCGGTGTGTGGATGGCGGTGAGGGTCAGGCTTGGGGCTGTGTGTGTGCGGTGGTGAGGGTCAGAAAGGAGTTGTTGTGTGGGCGGTGGTGTGCGCCAGTCTGGGGTGGTGTGTGGACGGTGGTGAAGGTCTGGCCGGGTGCAGTATGTGGACGGCTGTGAAGGTCAGGCTGGGGGCAGTGTGTGTCTGTGGTGTGGGTCAGGCTAGGGTCAGTGATGGATGGTGGTGAGGGTCAGGCTGGGGGTGGTTTTGGATGGTGGTGGGGACAGATTGTGGGCGGTGTTGGAGGTCAGGCTGGGGGCGGTGTGTGGATGGCGGTGAGGGTCAGGCTTGGAACGGTGTTTGGACGGCAGTGAGGGTCAGGCTTGGGGCTGTGTGTGGCCGGTGGTGAGGCTCAGGCATGGGGTGTTGTGTGGGCGGTGGTGAGCGTCAGTCTGGGGTGGTGTGGGGACGGTGTTGAGGGTCAGTCTGGGGTAGTGTGTGGACAGTGGTGAGGGTCTAGCTGGGAGCAGTGTGTGGACGGCGGTGCGGGTCAGGCTGGGGGCGGTGTGTGGACGGCGGTGAGGATCAAGCTGAGGCTAGTGTGTGGACAGCAGTGAGATTCAGACTGGGGGCACAGTTGCATGGCGGTGAGAGTCATGCGGGGGCGGTGTGTGGACGGCAGTGTGGTTCAAGCTGGGGCGGTATTGTACGGCGGTGAGTGTTAGGTTGGGGGTGTTGCGTGTACAGTGGTGAGGGTCACGCTCGGGATGGTGTGTGTGGCGGTGAGGGTCAGGCTGGGTGTGATGTTGAATGGCGGTGAAGGTCAGTCTGGAGGCGGTGTTGAACGGCAGTGAGTGTCAGGCTGGAGGTGGTGTGTGGACGATGGTGAGGGTCAGGCTTCGGACGGTTCGTGGACGGCAGTGAGGGTCAGGTTGGGGGCGGTGTGTGGACAGTGGTGAGGGTCAGGATGGGTGCAGTGTGTGGACGGTGGTGAGGGTCAGGCTGGGTCGTTGTGTGTGTGGCGGTGAGGGTCAGGCTGGGTCTGTGTGTGTGGTAGTGAGGGTCAGGCTGGGGGTGGTGTTGAATGGCGGTGAAGTGGACGTAGTGAGGGTCAGGCTGGTGGCGGTGACGGGATGGCGA
This sequence comes from Chiloscyllium plagiosum, assembly GCF_037043375.1. Classification (NCBI taxonomy): domain Eukaryota; kingdom Metazoa; phylum Chordata; class Chondrichthyes; order Orectolobiformes; family Hemiscylliidae; genus Chiloscyllium; species Chiloscyllium plagiosum. The sequence continues at coordinate 48,568,521 of NW_028270182.1, read as the reverse complement.
TGAGGGTCGGGCTGGAGGCGGTGTGTGAACGGTGGTGAGGGTCAGGCTTCGGACGGTTCGTGGACGGCTGTGAGGGTCAGGCTGGGGGCGGTGTGTGGGTGATGATGAGAGTAAGTCTGGGGACAGTGTTGGATGACAGTGTGGGTGAGGCTGGAGCCGGTGCATGGACGATGGTGAGGGTCAGTCTGGCGGCAGTGTTATATTACGGTGTGGGCCAGTCAGGGGATGGTTCGTGGGTGGCAGTGTGGGTCAAGCTGGGGGCGGTGTTGGAGGGCTGTGAGCAGTTTTTTGACGACAGTGAGGGTCAGGTTGGGGGCGGTGTATGGACGAAGGTGAGGGTCAGGCTGTGGGCGCTGTGTGGACAGTGGTGAGGGTCAATCTGGGTACGGTGTTGAACGGCGGTGAGTGTCAGGCTGGGGACGGTGTGTGGGTGGTGGTGAGGGTCAGGCTGAAGGTGGTGTATGGGTAGCAGTGAGTGTCAGGCTGGGGGCGGTGTGTGGGACGCAGTGAGAGTCAGGCTGGGGGCAGTGAGGATCAGGCTGGGGGCAGTTTGTGGACTGCAGTGAGGGTCAGGCCGGGGCGACGTTGAACGGCGGTGACAGTCAGGCTGAGGGCGGTCTTGAACGGTGGTGAGGGTCAGGCTGGGATCGGTGTTGAACGGTGGTGAGGGTCAGGCTGGGGGCGGTGTTGCATGGCGCAGATGGTCAGTCTGAGGGCGGTGTGTGGAAGATGGTGATTGTCAGTCTGGGGTGGTGTGTGGACGGTGGTGAGGGACTGGCTAGGGGCGGTGTTTGGACGGCAGTGTGGGTCAGGCTGGGGAAGTTGATGGATGTTGGTGAGAGTCAGGCTGGGGGCGGTTTTGGACAGTGGTGAGGGTCAGGCTGGGAGCAGTGTGTGGGCGGCGGTGAGTGTCAGGTTGGTGCAGGAGTGCGGACGGCGGTGAGGGTCAGGCTGGGGGCGGTGATTGGACGCTGGTGAGGGTGGGGATGGGGGCGGTGAAGATCAGGTTGGGGGCAGTGTGTGTACAGTGGTGAGGGTCAGGCTGGGGGCGGTGTTGGACGGCGGTGAGGATAAAACTAGGGGCGGTGTGTGGATGGTGGTGAGGGTCAAGCTGGGGGCGGTGTTGGGCAGTTGTGGTCGGTTTTTAGACGGCAGTGAGGGTCAGGTTGGGGGCGGTCTGTGGACGGCAGTGTGGGTCAGGCTGGGGGCGGTGTTGGACGGCAGTGAGGGTCAGAGTGGGTGAGGTGTGTGGGTGGCGGTGAAGATCAAGCTGTGGGCGGTGTTGGACAGTTGTGGGCCGTTTTTGGACAGCAGTGAGGGTAAGGTTGGGGCGGTGTATAGACGGATGTGAGGGGCAGGGTGGGGGCGGTGTTGGACGGTTGTGTAGGTCAGGGTTGGAGCTGTGAATGTCAGGCTGGGGGCAGTGTGTGGACGGCATTGGGGGTCAGGCTGGGGGCGGTCTGTGGGCGGCAGTGAGGATCAGGCTGGGAACGGTGTAGAATGGCGAAGTGTCAGGCTGGAGGCTGTTTTGAACGCCGGTGAGTGTCAGGCTGGGGACAGTTTGTGGTCGGTGGTGAGGACAGACTGGGGTGTTGTGTGGATGGCAGTGAGGGTCAGGCTGTGGACGGCGGTGTGGTCATGGTGGGGGCGTTGTGTGGTTGGCGGTGAGGGTCAGGCTCAGGGCGGTGTGTGGACAGCGGTGAGGGTCAGTCTGGGGCAGTGTGTGGACGGCGGTCAGGGTCAGACTGGGGTGGAGTGCGGATCACAGTGAGGGTCAGGCTTGGGGGGATGTATGGATGGCGGTGAGGGTCTGGTTGCGGGCAGTGCAGATGGCGGTGAAGGTCAGCCCGGGGCAGTGTGTGTGCGGCAGTGAGAATCAGGCTGGGAGCGGTGTGTCAGCGTTCGTGTGTGTCAGGCTGGGGTTAGTGTTGAATGTTGGTTTGGCTAAGGCTGGGGGCAGTGTTTGGAGGTCAGTGAGGGTCATGCTGGGGGCAGTGTTGGATGACGATTTGTGTGAGGCTGGGGCCGCTGTGTAGATGATAGTGAGGGTCAGGTTGGGGGCAGTGTTGAATGACGGTTTGGGTGAAGCTGTGTGTGATGTGTGGAGATCGGTGAGGGTCAGGCTGGGGGCATTGTTGGACAGTGGTGAGGGTCAGGATGGGGCGGTGTGTCGGCGGCGGTGAGAGTCAATCTATGGGCAGTGTTGGACGGCTGTGGGCGGTTTTTAGACGGCAGTGAGGGTCCGGTTGGGGGCGATGTATGGATGGAGGTGGTGTTAGACGGTGCTAAGTGTCAGGATGGGGGCGATTAAGGTCAGGCTGGGGGCGGTGTGTGGACGGCGGTGAGGGTCAAGTTGGGGGCGGTCTGTGGACGGCAATGTGGATCAGGCTGGGGCGGTTTTTGGACGGTGGTGAGGGTCAGGTTGGGGGCGGTGTGTGGACAGTGGTGAGGGTCAGACTGGCGGTGGTGTTGAATGGTAGTGAAGGTCACTTTGGGGGCGGTGACGGGACGGTAGTGAGGGTCAGGCTGGAGGCGGTGTTGAACGGCAGTGAGTGTCAGGCTGGAGGCGGAGTGTGGATGGTGGTGAGGGTCAGGCTTCGGACGGTTCGTGGACGGCAGTGAGGGTCAGGCTGGGTGCGGAGTGTGGGCGACGGTGAGGGTTAGTCTGGGGGTATGGTTGGATGACCGTGTGGATGAGGCTGGGGCCGGTGTGTGGATGACGGTGTTGGTCAGTCTGGGGGCACAGTTGGATGGCGGATAGGGTCATGCAGAGGGCGGTGTGTGGACTAACGTGAGGTTGAATCTGGTGCCGTGTGTGTATAGCAGTGAGGAACAGGCTGGGGGTGGGGTTGAATGGCGGTGAAAGTCAGTCTGGGGACGGTGATGGGACGGGGGTGAGGGTCAGTCTGGAGGCGGTGTTGACTGCCCGCGAGTGTATATCTGGAGGTGTTGTGTGGACGACGGTGAGGGTCAGGCTGGGGGTGATGTGTGGACGGCGGTGAGTGTCTAGCTTGGGGCGGTGCGTGGGCCGCTGTGAGGGTGACTCTGGGGGAAGTGTGTGGACAGTGGTCATAGAGAGGCTGGCGAGAGTGGGTGGACAGCGGTGAGAGTCAGGCTGGGGACAGTGTGTGGATGGCGTGAGGGTCAGACTGTGGGCACAGTTGAACGGCGGTGAGGGTCAGGCTGGGTACGGTGTGTGGATGGTGGGAAGGGTCAGGCTGGGGGCGGTGTGTGGATAGCAGTGAGTGTCTGGCTGGGGGCGGTGCGTGGCCTGCTGTGGGGGCCAGGTGGGGGGCCGTGTGTGGACAGCAATGTGGGTCAGGCTGGGGGGGTGTTGGATGGTGGTGAGGGTCAAGCTGGGGGCGGCGTTGGACGGTGGTGAGGGTCAAGCTGGGGGCGGTGTTGGACGGCGGTGAGTGTCAGGCTGGGGGCATTGTGTGGATAGCAGTGAGGATCAGGCTGGGGATAGTGGTGAGTAGTGGTGAGTGTCAGGCTGGAGGCTGTTTTGAATGGTGGTGAGGGTCAGGCTGGGGGTGGTGTGTGGACGGCAGTGTGTGTCAGACTGGGGGCTGTGTGTGGATGGCGGTGAGGGTCAGGATTTGGGTGGTGAAGGAACGGCGGTGTGAGTCAGTCTGGGTGCGATGTAGGATCGTGGTGAGTGTCAGGCTGGAGGCGGTGTGTGGACGGCAGTGTGAGTCAGGCTGGGTGCGATGTAGGACGGCGGTGAGGGTCAGGCTGGGGGCAGTGTGGGTCCGGCTGGGGGCAGTGTGTGGACAGTGATGAGGGTCATGATGGGTGCGGTGTTTGGACGGCGGTGACAGTCAGGCTGTGTTGGTGTGTGTGTCATGGTGAGGGTCAGGCTGGCGGTGGTGTCGAACGGCAGTGAGTGTCAGGCTGGAAGTGGAGTGTGGATGGCGGTGAGGGTCAGGATTCGGACAGTTCGTGGACGGCAGTGAGGGTCAGGCTGTGGGCGGTGTGTGGGCGATGGTGAGGATCAGCCTGGGGTCATGGTTGGATGACGGTGTGCGTGAGGCTGGGGCCGGCGTGTGGACGACGGTGTTGGTCAGTCTGGGAGCACAGTTGGATAGCGGATAGGGTCATGCAGAGGTCGGTGTGTGGACGGCAGTGAGGTTCAAGCTGGGGCGGTGTGTGTGGCTGTGAGAGTCAGGCTGGGGGTGGTGTTGAATGACGGTTTGGGTGAGGCTGGGTGCGGTTTGTGGACGGCGGGAAGGGTCTGGCTGGGGGCGGTGTGTGGATGGCAGTGAGGGACAGACCGGGGCGGTGTATGCACAGCGGTGAAGGTCAGGCTGTGGGCGGTGTGTGGAAGGCAGTGAGGGTCAGGCTGGGGGCGGTCTGTGAACGGTAGTGTGGGTCAGTCTGTGGTTGGTGTTGAACGGCGGAGAGGGTCAAGCTTTGGGCGGTGTGTTGACGTCAGTGAGGATCAGGCGGGGGTGATGTTAGACAGGACGTTGGGGCAGGCTGGGGGCGGTGTGTGGACGGCGGTGAGAGTCAAGTTGGGGGCGGTCTGTGGACGGCAATGTGGATCAGGCTGGGGGCGGTTTGTGGACGGTGGTGAGGGTCAGGTTGGGGTTGGTGTGTGGACAGTGGTGAGGGTCAGACTGGGGGCGGTGTGTGTGGTGGGGAGGGTCAGGCTGGCGGTGGTGTTGAATGGTATTGAAGGTCAGTTTGGGGACGGTGACGGAACGGGAGTGAGGGTCAGGCTGGAGGCGGTGTTGAACGGCAGTGAGTGTCAGGCTGGAGGCGAAGTGTGGATGGTGGTGAGGGTCAGGCTTCGGACGGTTCGTGGACGAAAGTGAGGGTCAGGCTGGGTTCGGTTTGTGGGCGACGGTGAGGGTTAGTCTGGGGGTATGGTTGGTTGACCATGTGGATGAGGCTGTGGCTGGTGTGTGGATGATGGTGTTGGTCAGTCTGGGGGCACAGTTGGATGGCGGATAGGGTCATGCAAAGGGCGGTGTGTGGACGACAGTGAGGTTCAATCTGGGGCAGTGTGTGTATGGCAGAGAGGGACAGGCTGGGGGTGGTGTTGAATGGCGGTGAAAGTCAGTCTGGGGACGGTGATGGGACGGGGTGAGGGTCAGTCTGGAGGCGGTGTTGACTGCCCTCGTGTGTCTATCTGGAGGTGGTGTGTGGACGTCAGTGAGGGTCAGGCTGGGGTGATGTGTGGACGGCGGTGAGTGTCTAGCTTGGGGCGGTGCGTGGGCCGCTGTGAGGGTGAGTCTGGGGGCAGTGTGTGGACAGTGGTGAGAGTGAGGCTGGTGACAGTGGGTGGACGGCGGTGAGAGTCAGACTGGGGGCAGTGTGTGGATGGCGTGAGGGTCAGACTGTGGGCCCAGTTGAACGGCGGTGAGTGTCAGGCTGGGGACGGTGTGTGGATGGTGGGAAGGGTCAGGCTGGGGGTGGTGTGTGGATGGCAGTGAGGGCCAGGCTGGGGCGGTGTGTGGATAGCGGTGAATGTCTGGCTGGGGGCGGTGCATGGCCTGCTGTGGGGGCCAAGTGGGGGGTGCCGTGTGTGCACAGCAGTGTGGGTCAGGCTGGCGACGATGGATGGACGGCAGTGAAAGTCAGGCTGGGGGGGTGTTGGATGGCGGTGAGGCTCAAGCTGGGGGCGGCGTTGGACGGTGGTGAGGGTCAAGTTGGGGGCAGTGTTGGAGGGCGGTGAGTGTCAGGCTGGGGCCGTTGTATGGATAGCAGTGAGGATCAGGCTGGGGATAGTGTTGAATAGTGGTGAGTGTCAGGCTGGAGGCTGTTTTGAATGGCGGTGAGGGTCAGGCTGGGGACGGTTTGTGGTCGGCCGTGAGGGTCAGTCTGGGGGCTGTGTGTGGACGGCAGTGAGTGTCAGACTGGGGGCTGGGTGTGGACGGTGGTGAGGGTCAGGATTTGGGTGGTGAAGGAACGGCGGTGTGAGTCAGTCTGGGTGCGATGTAGGATCGTGGTGAGTGTCAGGCTGGAGGCGGTGTGTGGACGGCAGTGTGAGTCAGGCTGGGTGCGATGTAGGACGGCGGTGAGGGTCAGGCTAGTGGCAGTGTGGGTCCGGCTGGGGGCGGTGTGTGGACAGTGATGAGGGTCATGATGGGTGCGGTGTTTGGACGGCGGTGAGAGTCAGACTGTGTTGGTGTGTGTGTCATGGTGAGGGACAGGCTGGCGGTGGTGTTGAACAGCAGTGAGTGTCAGGCTGGAAGTGGAGTGTGGATGGCGGTGAGGGTCAGGATTCGGACAGTTCGTGGATGGCAGTGAGGGTCAGGCTTGGGCGGTGTGTGGGCGACGGTGAGGATCAGCCTGGGGTCATGGTTGAATGACGGTGTGCGTGAGGCTGGAGCCGGTGTGTGGACGACGGTGTTGGTCAGTCTGGGAGCACAGTTGGATAGCGTATAGGGTCATGCAGAGGTCGGTGTGTGGACGGAAGTGAGGTTCAAGCTGGGGCGGTGTGTGCGGCTGTGAGGGTCAGGCTGGGGGTGGTGTTGAGTGACGGTTTGGGTGAAGCTGGGTGCGGTGTGTGGACGGCGGGAAGGGTCTGGCTGGGGGCGGTGTGTGAATGGCAGTGAGGGACAGACTGGGGCCGTGTGTACACAGCGGTGAAGGTCAGGTTGGGGGCGGTGCGTGGAAGGCAGTGAGGGTCAGGCTGGGGGCGGTCTGTGAACGGCAGTATGGGTCAGTCTGTGTGTGGTGTTGAACGGCAGAGAGGGTCAAGCTTGGGGCGGTGTGTTGACGTCAGTGAGGATCAGGCTGGGGTGATGTTAGACAGGACGTTGGGGCAGGCTAAGGACTGTGTGTGGACGGCGGTGATGGTCAGGCTGGGGGCGGTGTGTGGACGGCAGTGAGGATCGGGCTGAGGGCAGTATGTGGACGTTGGTGAGGGTCAGGCTGGGGGTCATGCTTGACAGCACGTTGGGTCAGGCTCAGGGCGGTGTATGGACGGCGGTGAGGGTCAGACTGGGGGCGGTGACAGTCAGCCTGGGGGTGCTGTGTGGTCGGAGGTGAGTATCAGGCTGGGGTGGTGTGTGGATGGTGGTGAGGGTCAGCCTGGTGGCAGTGTGTGGACGGTGGTGGGGGACAGGTTGAGGGCGGTTTTGAATGGCAGCGAAGGTCAGGCTGGGGGCTGTGTGTGAATGGAGGTGAGTGTCAGGCTGGGCGGTGTGTGTTCGGTGGTGAGGGTCAGCCTAGTGGCAGTGTGTGGGCGGTGGTGAGGGACAAGTTGGGGGCGGTGTTGAATGGCAGTGAGGGTCAGGCTGGGGGTGGAGTGTGGATGGCAGTGAGGGTCAGGCGGGAGATGGTGTGTGGACGGCAGTGAGGGTCAGGCTGGGGGCGGTGTTGGACAGCGGTGTGGGTCAGGTTGGGGCAGTGTGTGGATGGCAGTGAGGATCATACAGGGGGCAGTGTTGGACACCAGTGAGGGTCAGACTGGGGCCGTTGTGTGGACGGCAGTGAGGGTAAGGCTGGTCATGGTGTGTGGACGAAGTGAGGATCAGGCTGGTGGCAGTGAGTGGAAGGAGGTGAGGGTCAGGCTAGGGGCTGTGTGTGGACGGAGGAGAGTTTCAGGCTGGGGGCTAGGTGTGGATGGCGGTGACGGTCAGGCAGTGGTCATGTGGTGTGGACAGCAGTGAGGATCAGGCTCTGGGCGGGGTGTGGACGGTGGTGAGGATCTGGCTGGGAGCAGTGTGTGGGCGGCAGTGAGGGTCAGGCTGGGGGCAGTGTGTGGACGGCAGTGAGGGTCAGGCTGGGGGGCGTGTTGGATGGCAGTGAAGGTCAGGCTGGGGGCGGTGTTGGACGGTAGTGAGGGTCAGGCTAGGGGTGGTGTGAGAGAGGCAGTGGGGGTCAGGCTGGTGGCGGTGTTAAACATCAGAGAGGGTCTGGCTGGGGGCGGTGTGTGGACGGCTGTAAGGGTCAGGATGGGGGCAGTGTGTGGACGTCGGTGAGGGTCTGGCTGGGGGCGGTGTATGTACGGTGGTGAGTGTCTGGCTGGGGGCGGTGCTTGGGCGGCTGTGGGGGCCAGGCTGGGTACGGTGTGTGACAGCAGTAAGGGTCAGGCTGGGGAGGGTGGTGTTGGATGGTGGTGAGGGTCTGGCTGGGGGTGGTGTTGGATGGCAGTGAGTGTCAGGCTGGTGGCGTTGTGTGGATGGCAGTGAGGGTCAGGCTGGGGACGGTGTTGAATGGCGGTGAGTGTCAGGCTGGAGGCTGTTTGAATGGCGGTGAGGGTCAGGCTGAGGACGGTTTTGTGGTCGGCGGTGCGGGTCAGGCTGGTGATGGTGTGTGGACGGCAGTGACCGTCAGACTGGGGGCTGTGTGTGGACGGTGGTGAGGGTCAGGCTGGAGGTGGTGTGTGGACGGTGGTGAGGGTCAGACCGGGGGCAATGTGTGGACGGCAGTGACGGTCAGGCTGGGAATGGTGTTGGATGGCAGTAAGGGTCAGGCTGGGGGTGGTGTGTGGACGGCGGTGGGGGTCGGGTTGGGAGCAGTGTGTGGACGTCGGTGAAGGTCAGGCTGGGGGCGGTGTGTGGACGGCGATGAGGGTCAAGCTGGGGGCGGTGTGTCAGGCGCGGTGAGTGTCAGGCTGGGAGAGGTGTGTCAGGGACATTGAGAGTAAGGCTGGGGGCGGTGTGAGGGCGTTAATGAGGGTCAGGCTGGGGACGGTAGGTGGACGGGAGTGAGGGTCAGACTCGGGGCAGTGTGTGGATGTCGGTGCAGGTCAGGCTGGGGCAGTGTGTTCGGGCGGTACGGGTCAGGCTGGGGATGGTGTGTGGACGGTGGTGAGGGTCAGGCTATGGGTGGAGTGTGGACGGTGGTGAGGAACAGGGTGGGGGCTGGGTGTGGAAGGCGGTGAGGATAAAGCTGGGGGCTGGGTACGGACGGCGGTGACGGTCAGGTTGGCGTCGGTGTTCTGGATGGTGGTGAGGATCAGGCTATGGGTAGGGTGTGGCCAGCGGTGAGGATCAGGCTGGGGGATGGGTGTGCACAGCAGTGAGGGTCAGGCTGGGAGCGGTGTGTGGAAGGCGGTGTGGGTCAGGCAGGGGGTGGTTTGTGGACGGAGGTGACGGTCAGGTTGGGGCGGTGTGTGGGCGGCAGTGGGGGTCAGGCTGGGGGAGGTATGCAGACAGTGGTGAGGGTCAGGCTGGGGGTGGAGTGTGGATGGCATTGAGGGTCAGGCTGGGGGCAGTGTGTGGACAGCAGTGAGGGTCAGGCTGGGGGCGGTGTGTAGACAGTGGGGAGGGTCTGGCTGGGGGTGGAGTTTGGATGGCATTGAGGGTCAGGCTGGGGACATTGTGTGGACAGCAGTGAGGGTCAGGCTGGGGGCGGTGTTGGACAGCGGTATGGGTCAGGTTGGAGCAGTGTGTGGACGGCAGGGAGGGTTATGTTGGGGGCTGTGTGTGGCCGGCGATGAGGGTAAGGTTGTTCGTGGTGTGTGAACGTCAGTGAGGATCAGGCTGGGGGCAGTGACTGGAAGGAGGTGAGGATCAGGCTGGGGACAGTGTTGGACGGCAGTGAGGGTCAGGCTGGGGGCAGTGTAGAATGGCGGTGAGGATCTGGCTGGGGACGGTGTATGGACAGCAGTGCGGGTCAGGCTGGGTGCGGTGTGTGGATTGCAGTAAGGGTCAGGCTGGGGGCAGAGTGTGGACGGCGGTGAGGGTCAGGCTGCGGGCGGTATGTGGATGACAGTGAGGGTCAGGTTGGGGGCGGTGTGTGGACGGTGGTAATGGTAAAGCTGTACGTGGTGTGTGGACGTCAGTGAGGATTAGACTGCGGGCAGTGAGTGGAAGGGGGTAAGGGTCAGGCTGGGGACAGTGTGTGGACGTCGGTGAGGGTCAGACTTGGGGCGATGTGTGGATGGTGGTGAGTGTCTGGCTGGGGGCGGTGCTTGGGCAGCTGTGGGGGCCAGGATGGGTACGGTGTGTGACGGCAGTAAGGGTCAGGCTGGTGGGGTGTTGGATGGCGGTGAGGGTCTGGCTGGGGGTGGTGTTGGATGGCAGTGAGTGTCAGGCTGGAGGCTGTTTGAACGGCGGTGAGGGGCAGGCTGAGGACGGTTTTGTAGTCGGCGGTGAGTGTCAGGCTGGGGATGGTGTGTGGACTGCAGTGACGGTCAGGCTGGGAATGGTGTTGGATGGCAGTAAGGGTCAGGCTGGGGGTGGTGTGTTGACGGCGATGAGTGTCAAGCTGGGGGCGGTGTGTCAGGGGCATTGAGAGTCAGGCTGGGGGCGGTGTGAGGGCGTTAATGAGGGTCAGGGGGCTGGGCACGGTAGGTGGACGGGGGTGAGGGTCAGACTCGGGGCAGTGTGTGGATGTCGATGCAGGTCAGGCTGGGGCAGTGTGTTGGGGCGGTAAGGGTCAGGCTGGGGGCGGGGTGTGGATGCTGGTGAGGGTCAGGCTATGGGTGGAGTGTGGACGGTGGTGAGGATCAGGCTGAGGGCTGGGTGTGGGCGGCAGTGAGGGTCAGGCTGGGGTCGGTGTGTGGATGGCGGTGAGGATCAAGCTGGGGGCTGGGTACGGACGGCGGTGACGGTCAGGCTGGCGTTGGGGTTGTGGATGGTGGTGAGGATCAGGCTATGGGTGGGGTGTGGACAGCGGTGAGGATCAGGCTGGGGGATGGATGTGCACAGCTGTGAGGGTCAGGCTAGGAGCGGTGTGTGGAAGGCGTTGTGGGTCAGGCAGGGGGTGGGGGCTTTGTGGACGGAGGTTACGGTCAGGTTGGGGGCGATGTGTGGGCGGCAGTGGGGGTCAGGCTGGGGGCGGTGTGTAGACAGTGGTGAGGGTCAGGCTGGGGGTGGAGTGTGGATGGCATTGAGGGTCAGGCTGGGGGCAGTGTGTGGCAGGAGTGAGAGTCAGGCTGGGGCGGTGTTGGACAGCGGTATGGGTCAGGTTGGAGCAGTGTGTGGTCGGCGATGAGGGTAAGGCTGTTCGTGGTGTGTGGACGTCAGTGAGGATCAGGCTGGGGCTAGTGACTGGAAGGAAGTGAGGGTCAGACTGGGGGCAGTGTAGAATGGCGGTGAGAGTCAGGCTGGGGACAGTATATGGACAGCAGTGCAGATCAGGCTGGGTGCGGGGTGTGGATGGCAGTAAGGGTCAGGCTAGGGGCAGAGTGTGGATGGTGGTGAGGGTCAGGTTGGGGGCAGTGTGTGGACGGCAGTAAGGGTAAGGCTGTACGTGGTGTGTGGACGTCAGTGAGGATTAGGCTGGGGGCAGTGAGTGGAAGGCGGTAATGGTCAGGCTGGGGGCAGTGTGTGGACGGCGGTGAGTTTCAGGTTGGGGCGGTGTGTGTACGGCGGTGATGGCCAGCCAGATGGCAGTATGCGGGGTGCAGTGAGGGAGAGGTTGGGGGCGATGTTGAACGGCAGTGAGGGTCAGAATGGGGACGGTGTATGGGTGGCGGAGAGGGTCAGGCTGGAGATGGTGTATGAACGGCGGTGAGGGTCAGGCTTGGGGTGCAGTGTCGACGGCAGTGAGGTTCAGGCTGGGAGCAGTGTTGAACAGTGGTGAGGGTAAGGTTGGGGGCGGTGTGTGGATGGCGGTGAGGGTCAGGCTGGGGGTGGTGTGTGGAGGTTTGTGAGGGCAGGCTGGGAAGTTGTGTGCACAGCGGTGAAGGTCAGGGTGGGGGAGGTGTGTCAACGGCGGTGAGTGTCTGGCTGAGGGCGATGCATGGGCGGCTGTGGGGGATAGGCTGGGGACCGTCTGTGGACAGCGGTGAGGGTCAGGCTGGCGACGGTGGGTGGACAGCGGTAAGAGTCAAGCTGGGGGTGGGGTGTGGACGGCAGTGAAGGTCAGGCTGAGGGGTGTTGGATGGCAGTGAGGGTCAGGCTGGGGACAGTGTTGAATGGTGGTGAGTGTCAGGCTGGAGGCTGTTTTGAATGGCGGTGAGGGTCAGGCTGGGGACGGTTTGTGATCGGCAGTGAGGGTCAGGCTGGGTGTGGTGTGTGGACGGCAGTAAGCGTCAGACTGGGGGTGTGCGTGGATGGCGGTGAGGGTCAGGCTTTGGGCGGTGAAGGAATGGCGGTGTGAGTCAGGCTGGTTGCGATGTAGGTCGGCAGTGAGGGTCAGGCTGGAGGCGATGTTGAATGGCAGTGAGTGTCAGGCTGGAGGCGATATGTGGATGGTGGTGAGTGTCAGGCTGGAGTCGATGTTGAATGGCAGTGAGGGTCAGGCTGGGATGGTGTGTGGGCGGAGATGAGGGACAGGTCTGGGGCGGTGTTGAATGGCAGTGAGGGTCAGGATGGGGGTGGAGTGTGAATGGCAGTGAGGGTCAGGCTGGGGGTGGTGTTCGACAGCAGTGTGGGTCAGGTTGGGGCAGTGTGTGGACACGAGTGATGGTCATGCTGGGGGCGGTGTGTGGACAGCGGAGTGGGTCAGACTGCGGGCAGTATTGGACGGCAATGAGGGTCAGGCTGGGACGGTGTTGGATGGCGATTGCGGTCAGGCTAGGGGCGGTGTGTGGATGGCGGTGAGGGTCAGGCTGGGATGGTGTGTGGATGGCAGTGTGCGTCAGGCTGGGATGGTGTGTGGATGGCAGTGTGCGTCAGGCTGGGGGCTGTGTGGATGGTGCTGGGGGGCAGGCTGGGGACAGTGTGTGGATGGCAGTGAGGGTCATGCTGGGGTCAGTGTGTGGACGGTGGTGAGGGCCAGTCTGGAGGCTGTGTGTGGTCGGCAGTGAGGGTCAGGCTGGGGGTGGTCTGTAAATGGCGGTGAGGGTGAGGCTGGGAGCGGTGTGGCGGCTTTGAGGGTCAAGTTGGGGGCGGTGTTGAATGGCGGTGAGGGTCAGGCTTAGGGCGGAGTGTGGACGGTGGTGAGGGTCAGGCTGGGGGAGGTGTGTGGATGGCAGTGAGGGTCAGGATGGGGCGGTGTGTGGACGGCAGTGAGGTTCAGCCTGGGGGTGGTGTTGGATGGCGATGAGGGTCAGGCTGCGGGCGGTGTGTGGATGGCAGTGAGGGTCATGCTGGGGGCTGTGCATGAACGGTGCTGGGGTTCAGGTTGAGGACGGTGTGTGGATTGTGGTGAGGGACAGGCTGGGGGCGGTGTTTGATGGCGATAAGGGTCACGCTGGTGACGGTGTGTGGACGGCAGTGAGAGTCAGGCTGGGGGCGGTGTGTGGATGGCCGTGAGCGTCGGTCTGGGGGTGGTGTGTGAGCGGCGGTGAGGGTCAGGCTGAGGATGGTGTGTGGATGGCAGTGAGGGTCAGGATGCAGGCTGTGTGTGGGCGGTGCTGGGGCTCAGGCTGGGGGCGGTGTGTGGATGGCCGTGAGAGTCGGGCTGCGGGTGGTGTGTGGATGGCGGTGAGGGTCAGGCTGGGGGCAGTGCATGGAATATGGTGAGGGTCAGGCTGGGGGCGGTGTTGAATGGCGGTGAGGGTCAGGCTGGGGGCGTTGTTGAACAGTTGTGAGGGTCAGGCTGGGGGTGGTGTTCGATGGCGTTGAGGGTCAGGTTGGGGGCGGTGTGTGGATGTCAGTGCGGGTCAGGTTGGTGGCAGTGTGTGGACAGCGGTGAGGGTCAGGCTGGGGGCGTTATGTGTACGGTGGTGAGGGTCAGGCTTGAGGCGGTGTGTGGATGGCGGTGAGGGTCAGGCTGGGGGTGGTGTGTGGATGGCAGTGAGGGTCAGGCTGGGGTTGGTGTGTGGACGGCAGTGAGGTTCAGGCAGGGGGTGGTGCTTTGGCATTGGTGTGGGTCACACTGTGGGTTGTGTTTGAACAGTGGTCAGGGTCAGACTGGGGGCGGTATATGGAAGATGGTGAGGGTCAGACTGGGGACGGTGTATGGATGGCAGTGAGGGGCAGGCTGGTAATGTTGTGTGGACGGCAGTGACGGTCAGGCTGGGGGCGCTGTGTGGACGGCAGTGAGGGTCAGGGTGGGGGTGGTGTGTGGACGAAAGTGAGGGTCAGGCTGGGGGCGGTGTGTGGGTGGCGGTGAGGGTCTGGCGGGGGCGTGTGGGGACGACAGTGAGGGTCAGGCTGGGGATGGTGTGTGTGCAGCATTGAGGGTCAGGCGGAGGGCGGTGTGTGGGAGGCAATGAGGATCAGACTGTGGATGGCGTGTGAGTGGCGGTGAGGGTCAGGCTTGGGGCGTTGCGAGGACAGCGGAGATGGTCAGGTTCTGGATGGTGTGTGGCTGGTAATGAGGGTCAGGCTGGGGACGGTGTTGAACAGTGGATAAGGTCAGGCTGGAGTCGGTGTCGGGATGGTGGTGAGGGTCAGGCTGGAGGCGTTGGTGAACAGCGGTGAGGGTCAGGCTGGGGACATTGTGTGGTCAGCGGTGAGTGTCAGGCTTAGGGCGGTGTGTGGACGTCGATGAGTGTCAGGCTGGAGGCGGTGTCAAACGGCGGTGAGGGTCAGTCTGGAGGTGGTTTTTTGCACGGTGGTGAGGGTCAGGATTCGGACAGCTCGAGGACGGCGGTGAGCGTCAGGCTTAGGGTGGTGTGTGAACGTCGGTGAGGGTCCTACTGGAGGCGGTGTTGAACGGCGGTGAGGGTCAGGCTGGGGGTGGTGTGTGGACGGCGGTGTGGGTCCAGCTGCGGGCAGTGTTGGACGGTAGTGAGGTCATGTTGGAGGCGGTGGTGAACAGCGGTAAGGGTCAGGCTGGGGACGGTGTGTGGTCGGCGGTGAGGGTCAGGCTGGGGGCAGTGTTGGATGGTTGTGAGGATCCGGATGGGGGCGGTGTTGGACGGCGGTGAGGGTCAGGCTTGTGGTGGTGTTGGATGGTAATAAAGGTCAGGCTGGGGGCGGTGTGTGAACGGCGGTGAGGGTCTGGCTGGGGGCGGTGTGTGGACGGCAGTGAGGGTCAGGATGCGGGCAGTGTGTGGACGGTGCTAGGGTTCAGGCTGGGTAGAGTGTGTGGGCGATGGTGAGGGTCGGGGCGTTGTATGGATGGGGTGAGGGTCAGGCTGGGGGCGGTGTGTGGGAGGCAGTGAGGGTCCGGCTGAGGGAGGTGTGTGGACTCTCGTAAGGTTCAGGCTGAGGGCGGTGTGTGGATGGCAGTGAGAGTCAGGCTGTGGGTGGTGTGTGAGCGATGGTTAGGGTCAGTTTGGGGGCGGTGTGTTTACGGCGGTGAGGGTCAGGCTGCGGACGGTGTGTGGGCGGCAATGAGGGTCAGTCTAGGGGCAGTGTGTTAATGGCGGTGAGGGTCAGGCTGGGGCGGTGTATTAACGGTGGTGAGGTTCAGTCTGGGGGCGGTGTGTGGGCGGCGGTGAGAGTCAGACTGTGGATGGTGTGTGGGTGGTGGTGAGTGTCATTCCGGGGGCTGTTTGAGGATGGCGGTGAGGGTCAGGCTGGGGGCAGTTTGGATGCCGGTGAGGGTCAGACTTGGGGCGGTGTTGTACGGTGGTGGAGCTCAGGCTGTGGGTGGTGTGTGAATGCTGTATAGAGTCAGGCTGGGGACGGTGTTTGGATAGCTGTGAGGTTCAGTCTGGGTGTGGTGTGTGGATGGCGGTGAATGTCAGGCTCGGGGCGGTGTGTGGGCGACGGTGAGGGTCAGGCGGGGGCTGTGTGGACGGCGGTGAGGGTAGGCTGGAGGCAGTGTGTGGGAGGCAGTGAGGGTCAGTCTGAGGGCTGCGCTGAGGGTTGTGTGGATGCTGATGAGGGTCAGACTTGGAACCGTCTTGGACGGTGGTGGAGATCAGGCTGGGGGCGGTGTGTGTATGGCAGTGTGGGCCAGGCTGGGGGTGGTGTGTAGGCGGTGATGAGGGTTAGGCTGTGGACAGTGTGTGGGCGGCGGTGAGGGTCAGGCTGGGGGCAGCGTGTGGACAGCGATGGGGGTCAGTCTGGGAAGCCGTGTGTGGATGGCGGTGAGGGTCAGGTTGGGGGTGGTGTGACGGAGGCAGTGAGGGTCAGGCTGGGAGCGCTGTTGGACAGCGGTGAGGTTCTGGCTGTGAGCGGTGTTGGACGGCAGTGAGGGTCAGGTTGGTAGTGGTGTGACAGCATCAGTGAGGATCAGGTTGGGGGCGGTGTTGGATGGTGGTGAAGATCAGGCTGGGGGTAGTATGTGGATACCAGTGAGGGTCAGACTGGCGGGCGGTTTATAGACAGCGATGAGGGTCAGTCTGGGTTGCAGTGTCTGGACGGTGCAGAGGGTCAGGCTGGGGGTGCTGTTGGATGGCAGTGAGGGTCAGGCTGGTGGTGGTGTGATGACAGCAGTGAAGGTCAGGCTGGGGGCGGTCTTGGACGGCAGTGATGTTCTGGCTGGGGGCGGTGTGTGGACTGACGTTAGGGTCAGGCTGGGAGCGGTGTTGGATGGCTGTGAGGGTCAGGCTGGAAGTGGTGTGTGGGCAGCAGTGAGGATCATGCTTGAAGCGGTGTTGGACGGCCTTGAGGGTCAGGCTGGGGGCAGCGTGTGGATGGTGGTGAGGGTCAGGCTGGGGGCGGTCTGTGGTCGGTTGTGAGGGTCAGGCTGGGTGCAGTAGTGAACAGCGGTGAGGGTCAGGCTGGGGGCGGTGTGTGGACGGTGGTTAGGGTCAGGCTGGGGGTGGTGTGTGGATGGCTGTGAGGGTCAGGCTGGGGTGGTGTTGGACGGTAGTGGAGGTCAGGCTGGGGGTGGTGTGTGGGCGGGCGATCGTGCTGTGTGCTGCTGCAGATTTCTGAATGGGGAACAGACTTTAAAAACTCTGAGCACGAGAGGAAAGGCATTTAATAGATTCACCGAATAATTGATTATCCGAATGAAGTCGTGCCCACCCAACTCGTTCGGATAATTGAGGTTCCACTGTAGGTGGGAACATGAATAGGAAGGGTTTGGAGGGATATGAGCTGGGTGCTGGCAGTCCACCTCAATGACTCTAAGACATTCCAGCCAAATTTGTATCCAAATCGCTCCATCTCCTTGTATTCTATGGTGTTGAACTTGCTAACCCGTCTGTTTTGTGTAACCTCGCTGAACATCTTTCTGAAGTCCAAGTTAGTAATTTCCATGCACAAAGCCATGCTAACTATTCTTAATCATTCTTGTCTTTCCAATTACATGTAAATCCAATCCCTTATAATCCTTCCAACAACTTGCCTTCTACTGATTTCAGGCTCATCGGTCTATAGTTCACTGGCTTTTCCTTACCACCTTTCTCAAATAATGACACCCGTCTTCCAGCAACTAGTCCAGAACGAGAGGGCATAGGTTTAGGGTGACATGGAAAAGATATAAAATAGACCGAAGGGGAAACATTTTCACGCAGAGGGTGGTATGTGCATGGAATGAGCTGTCAGACGATATGGTGGAGGATGGTACAATTGCAACATTTAAGAGGCATTTGGATGGATAAATGAATAAGAAGGGTGTGGAGGGATATGGACCGGGTGCTGGCAGGTGGAACTAGATTGGGTTGGGATATCTGGTCAGCATGGGTGGGTTAGACCGAAGAGTCTGTTTCCATGCTGTACATCTCAATGACTCTGACTCTAAATGGCCAGTTTCCACACCATAGGGATTCTACGAGAAAGTCATTTGGACAGGTACATAATCGGAAATGTTTGGATACATGTAGACCAAGGGGAGGCAGGTGAGATTAACTCAGTTTGGAATTATGGTTGACATGGATGGTTTGGACTACAGGGTCTGTTTCTGTGCTATATAACATTACGACTCTAATTCTTGCTATTTGTATGTTCTACCCTCTTCACATCTTTCCAATAATGGTCTCTTCACTTTTTAGCGGCGCCCCCAGTGGCGGTTTTCTTGGGCAGCAGCACGGCCTGGATATTAGGCAGCACCCCGCCCTGAGCGATGGTCATCCCTCCCAGCAGCTTGTTGAGGTCCTCGTCGTTGTGCACGGCCAGCTGCAGGTGCCTGGGGGTGATGCGGGTCTTCTTGTTGTCCCGGGCCGCATTGCTGGCCAGCTCCAGGATTTCAGCCGTCAGATACTCCAGCACCGCAGCCAGATAGACTGGCGTTCCGGCACCCACACGCTCAGCATAGTTACCGTTTCTCAGGAGCCTGTGAACACGGCCCACCGGGAACTGCAGGCCAGCCTGGGACGACCGAGACTTCGCCTTGGCGCGACCTTTCCCACTGCCCTTTCCTCTTCCAGACTTGTGGGCGGCACGGTGGCACAGTGGTTAGCACTGCTGCCTCACAGTGCTAGAGACCCGGGTTCAATTCCCGCCTCAGATGACTGTGTGGAGTTTGCACGTTCTCCCCGTGTCTGCGTGGGTTTCCTCTGGGTGCTCCGGTTTCCTCCCACAATCACAAAGATGTGCAGGTCAGGTGAATTGGCCATGCTAAATTGCCCGTAGTGTTAGGTAAGGGGTAAATGTAGGGGTATAAGTGGGTTGCGCTTCGGCGGGGCGGTGTGGACTTGTTGGGCTGACGGGCCTGTTTCCACACTGTAAGTAATCTAATCTAATCTTCCCCGATCACTGTCACCTGACTCTCGCCCAGCCTCACAACTCTTCCTTATCTCTAACAATTCATCTCTAGCCTTAGAACCCTCCCTAACTCTAATCCCCTCCAGTCTCTCAAAGCTCTGCTACATGTACCTTTCTTTGACTCCAACCTTCAGGATACCCCATTTTTATTTCTCACTTGATGACGGCCCTTTCAGATTCCTGTGCTGAGCTCCAGAATTTCCTCCTAAACTTCACCGGCTCTCTTTCCTCCCAAACACATTGACCAATCATGTGTATTCTATTCTAATAACACCTTTTCTGACCTGGTTTCAAAGGTGGCCTGTCATATTCCTATACGAAGTGTCTTGAGGTTTACAGCACAGAAAAAGGGTCTGTGGGCCATTGAGTCTGTGACAGTAAGAAAAACTACCACCGAGCTATCCTAATCCATTTTCAAATACATAGTCATTCGCATCATCGGTCATAGTATCAAAAGCGGGCACCTAAATATGTCTTAAATGCCCCAATTGGGATTTCTGTGTCTCCCATCCTTACAGAGAGTGAGGTTTACACCAACTGTTGTTCTACGATGACATCACCCACAGGAACACAGAGCAGCTGGGTGTGTGCAAACCAGAGATCACCAACACATTGGGAAGGATGGCAGGGTCCCTGAGAAGGGGCACAGGAGATTTACCAGGATGATTCAAGGAATGGGAGATTTAAGTAGTGTGTTTTGGATTTTTTTACACTATTCATTTTTATGATATTGGTGTTGCAGATACATAGAGAATATCGATCTACAACAGATGGACTCCCCTTCTCTCCCTCTCCCCTTGCCTGGGCTGTGCTAACCTTCAGGTTAAATCACCAGACATCTCTGCCTGATGAGAGAGCATCCCTATGGTCTGGTAGGGCAATGCTGTCTTTACATTTTACATATTGATGCCACTGTACCTCGGGGGTGGAGAGAGGGAATGTTGAATGTAGTGGATGGGGCATCACTCAGGCACAATGCTTTGTCCTGGAGGATGTTCACTTTCTTTAGTTTTGCTTGGGTCTACACTGATGCAGGCAAGTGGATAATGTACCAACACAATCCTGATGTGTGCCTTATCGAGAGCAAACAGACACTGGGGAATCAGGGGTTTGGGGAAACAGATTGTTCTCCTTGTAGCAAAGGAAATTGCGGGTGCGCTGTGACAGAGGGGTTTACAAAAGGTACACGTTATAATTATAAACCTTACACCCAGCAGCTCCATATCCAAGGATTACAGGACACATTGTAGGTTTGGGGAGATCTATTGAGAGAATGGCATGATTTTATGCAGCAAGTGAGATTGAGCTGGAACACAATACTCACACAAAATGTGAATATCGAGGTCCTGATGAATTGAGTAATTCTGTCAGAGTTTGGTGTTACAATTACTGAGATTCCGATCTGAATATCTGCCTGTAATACAATTTTATAAAATCCGTCACTGTCAGTTCACGTTAGAAACTCTCACCATCCCCTCCTCCTGGCCCAGGATGACTGTACACATTACCGCTTGTGGAGACCAGCAGTCAGTTCAGAGGGAAATCTATGTGGGTTTCTATGAGTTTTCACCTTGGGACTTCATGTGACTGAACAGGGCAGATCTTTCACACATGGGACAGAATGTTCCAAGAGTCAGTGAGTTGTGGAGAGCAAGATTTGCTTCCTTTTCTTTCCTTCCGTGCTACCGCTGTGACTCATCAATAAGACATGGGGTGTGAAAGGCTCATGCAGCTTGATAGGCGAGTTGTCTCCATTCTGACCAATGGGCAGCAAGATCCTCCAAGTCACTCCATAGAGTATCACTAAAAACAGAGGAACTCTGCATGCTTTCCACCGCCCAGGACTCCCAGTAAATATTTAGAAGAATGAGGTGGGGTGGAGGGGGGAATCTGTCAGAAAAGGAATAACTGTAAAGTTCTAAGAGGATTGTGAAGAGAGACAGATGCACAAGAGAAGGGGGCAACAAGTTGTCGGATGGAGTATAATTTGGGAAAATGGCAAGTTGTTCATTTTGGTGGAGATAATAAAAGAAGAGTGTTTTTAACTGATGGAAACTGTAGAAAGCTGCACCACAAAGGGACCGGGAGTAATTGTGCAGGAAAAACAGAAAGCTAGCAGATTCTTGGTCAGTCACGGAATCAAGGGTTCTGTTTCAGATTCATCAAGTTTAAGGCAACACTGACACGGGTCAGGGGTTTCAGGAGCAATGGAACTGGGGTGAGGTGGAGACAAGCAATGTTTTTGAGATTGGAATTCTTGGTGTTTGTGGTTGTGCAGATGTCTGATCAGAAGGTCACCTTGGGGTCACATATAACAGCAATATTGTGAAGAGTGTGGTTCTGCCTCAGACAGTTCCCAGTGGGAGGGAGGGGCTCAGCAATAAGGGAAAGGAATTTGTAATAGTAACTGAAGGCAATGGGTTGAACCATTACAATGTTTCATTGGAGGAAATTGCAGCCAATCGAGTAGTGGGAGGGTGGTAAGCAGTTTGATAACTGAGTAATTGTGGAACAATGGAGAGGGATGATGGGGAGGGAGAGCTGGGCATTGTCAGTGTACATGAGAAACCTAACACAGTGCTTATGGACAATGTCACCTCCTGGCAGTATGTGGGTGAGATACAGGAGGGGCCAAGGTTAGATCCTTAGATTCCTTACAGTGTGGAAACAGGCCCTTCGGCCCAACAAGTCCACACCGACCCTCCGAAAATGAACCCACCCAGACCCATTCCCCTACATTTACCCCTGACTAATGCACCTAACACTATGGGCAATTTAGCACGGCCATTTCACCTAACCTGCACATCTTTGGACTGTGGGAAGAAACCGGAACACCGGGAGGAAACCCACACAAACACTGGGAGAATGTGCAAATTCCACACAGACAGTCGCCAGCGGCTGGGATCGAACCTGGGTCCCTGGTGCTGTGAGGCAGCAGTGTTCACCACTGAGCCACTGTGCTGGCCAACCCTTGAGGGACACCACATACAAGGAATTCAGAAAGGAAATCAGAGAGGGTATCGCAGGTACAGAAGTTACCATTGTTGAGGAGAGTCTGCCTACTGAGTCAGTAAGGGTGGAAATTAGGAACAGTAAGGGAGCAGTCACCTCATTAGGGGTTTACGACAGCACACACCCCCCTCCCCTCCCAATATCAGCAGGGATATTGAAGAAAGTGTAGGTCAGCAGAGTTTGGAAAAGTCTGAATGTAGTAAGGTTATTGCAATGGGTGACTTTAACTTTTCCAATACTGATTGGAACCTCCTTCGAGCAGATGGTTTGGAAGGAGCTGTTTTTGTAAGGTTTGTTCAGGAGGGTTTCTAACTCAGTACGTTGACAGGCCGACTAGGGGAGAGGCCATATTGGATTTGGTGCTCCGCAATGAGTCGGTGCAGGTGTCAGATCTTGCGGTGGGACAGCATTTTGGTGATAGTGACCACAACTGCCTCGCATTCTACATAGCCATGGAGGAGTGAAGCAGGCACAATGGGTGGATATTTAAGTGGGGAAAACGAAACCATGATGCTATCAGGCGAGAGTTGGGAAGCATAGACTGGGAGCAATTGTTCCATGGAAAGGGCACTATAGACATGTGGAGACTGTTTAAGGAACAGTTGTTGCGAGTGATGCATAAATGTGTTCCTCTGAGACAGGCAAGAAGGAGTAAGATAAAGGAACCATGGATGACGAGAGCGGAGGAGCTTCTCGTCAAAAGAAAGAAGGCAGCTTACGTAAGGTGGAGGAAGCAAGGGTCTTGCTCAGCTCTAGAGGATTATAGGCAGGCGAGGAAGGAGCTCAAAAATGGTCTGAGGAGAGCCGGGGGTGGGGGCACGAAAAAGGCTTATCAGCAAGGATTAGGGAGAAGCCAAAGGCATTTTGCACATTTGTGAGGATATAAGAGAATGATCAAAGAAAGAGTAGGGCCGATCAGGGATAGGATAGGAAACATGTGTATAGAGTCTGAGGAGGAAGGGGAAGCCCCTAAATGAGTGTTTTGCTTCTGTCTTTACGAAAGAAAATGACCTTGTAGTGAATGAAAACATTGAGGAGCAGGTAAGCATGCTGGAACAGATAGAGATTGAGGAAGCAGATGTGCTGAAAAGTTTGACAAATATTAAGATTGACATGTCGCCAGGGCCAGACCAGATTTGTCCTCGGCTGCTTTGGGAAACGAGAAATGTGATTGTTTCGTCGCTTGCGAAGATCTTTGCATCTTCGCTCTCCACCAGTGTCGTACCTGAGGACTGAAGGGAGGCAAATGTAATTCGTCTCTACAAGAAAGGAAATAGGGAAATCACCGGCAATTACAGACCAGTCAGTCTCACGTCTGTCATCTGCAAGGTGTTCGAAAGGATTCTGAGGGATAGGATTTGTAACCATCTGGAAGAGGAGAAAGTGAGGTCTGTAGATGCTGGAGATCAGAGCTGGAAATGTGTTGCTGGAAAAGCGCAGCAGGTCAGGCAGCATCCAGGGAACAGGATAATCGACGTTTCGGGCATAAGCCCTTCTTCAGCCTGACCTGCTGCGCTTTTCCAGCAACACATTTCCAACCATCTGGAAGAGCATGGCTTGATTAAATGATGTCAGCACGGCTTTGTGAGGGGCAGGTCATGCCTCAGAAATCTTATTGAGTTCTTTGAGGATGTTACTAGAAATGTTGTTGAGGGTCAAGTGGTGAATGTGGCGTCTATGGACCTCAGCAAGGCATTTGATAAGGTTCCCCATGATAGGCTCGTTCAGAAGGTCAGGAGGAATGGGATACAGGGAAATCTAGCTGTCTGGATACAGAATTGGCTGGCCAACAGAAGACAGTGAGTGGTAGTGGAAGGAAAGTATTCTGCCTGGAAGTCAGTGGTGAGTGGTATTCCACAGAGCCCTGTTCTTGGGCCTCTATTCTTTGTAATTTTTATTAATGACTTGGATGAGGAGATTGAGGATGGGTTAGCAATTTTGCAGACTACACAAAGGTTGGAGGTGTCGTTGACAGTATAGAGGACTGTTGTAGGCTGCAGCAGGACATTGACAGGATGCAGATATGTGCTGAGAGGTGGCAGATGGAGTTCAACCTGGATAAATGCAAAGTGATGCATTTTGGAAGGTCGAAATTGAAAGTTGAGTACAGGATTAAAGGCAGGATTCTTGGCAGTGTGGAGGAACTACGGGATCTTGGTGTGCAGGCACATAGTTCCCTTAAAATTGCCACCCAAGTGGACAGGATTGTTATAAAGCATATGGTGTTTTGCCTTTAATTGGGGCATTGAGTTTAAGAGCCGTGAGATATTGTTGCAGCTTTATAAAACTTTGGTTAGACCGCACTTGGAATGCTGTGTCCAGTTCTGGTCGCCGTGTTATAGGAAAGATGTGGACGCTTTGGCGAGAGTTCAGAGGAGGTTTACCAGGATGCTGCCTGGAATGGAGGGCTTATCTTACGAAGAGAGCTCGGATATTTTTCATTGTAAAAAAGAAGGAAGAGGGGGATCTAACTGAGGTGTACAAGATAATGAGAGGCGTAGATAGAGTTGATAGCCAGAGACTTTTTCCCAGGGCAGAAATTGTTCACACTAGGGGTCATAGTTTTACGCTGTTTGGTGGAAAGTATAGAGGGGATGTCAGAAACGGCTTCTTTACGCAGAGAGATGTGAGAACATGGAATGCGCTGCCAGCAGCAGTTGTGGAAAGAGGTCATTGGGGATATTTAAGAGACTGTTGGACATGCATATGATCACAGAAATTTGAGGGTTCATACATTAGGTTTACCTTACATGAGGATCAATGGTTGGCACAACACCGTGGGCTGAAGGGCCTGTTCTATGTTATATGTTCTATGAAGTGTAAAAGTATTGGTTCAAGATAGTGTTAGTAAATGAGTCTGAGAGAAAGTGGATGCCTCTAAGGGAGCGTGCGAAAAGGTGGAGTAAGGCTGATTCAACACTTGAAAGAGGATTTATACTGAGAAGAAGGGGAATGGCAGAGTGTGAGCTGAATACTTCATCTATGTCTTTACCGAAGTGGCTGAACCCACCAGGCCATCGTGACAGAGGAGGAAACTCTGTCACGAGAAAGGTACAACATTGATGAGGGATATCTTTGTGGCACAGGGAACAAACATGTTTCACTGTTTTTTTTCCCTCAATATATGTGACATTAAATCTTTCTATTTCTCTCTTTCTCTCTCTTTCTCTCTCTCTTTCTTTCTCTCTCTCTTTCTCGCTCTCTTTCTTTCTCTCTCTCTTTCTCTCTCTCTTTCTTTCTCTCTCTCTTTCTCTCTATTTCTCTCTCTCTTTCTTTCTCTCTCTTTCTCTCGCTCTCTCTTTCTTTCTCTTTTTCTCTTTCTCTTTCTCTTTCTCTCTCTGATTGATGAAGTTTGGCACATTGAAATTTCCAACAAGAACATTAAAAGACAATATAAAATAGGCAGGAATACAGGAGCAAAGGATGAGCAAAGATCAATGAAGTTTGTAGGACATGAAACATAGGTAAAGCTTACAGTGTTCCTGTGTTGATAGTGCAAGAGTAAGGTGGTGATGTTGAATTTGCATCAAACATATTCGACCTCAACTGGAGTATCGTATACATTCCTGGGTGTCACATGATAGGACTGATATGAACACATTGGAAAGGATGAAGAACTGATCTAAAAGAGAATTTCCGGGAATGAGTAAGATCAGTTATGAAGTCAGACTGAAAATGTTGCAACTATTCTCACTGAAGTGAAGGTGGCTAAGAGGAGATCGGATACAGTTTTTCAAATTCATAGGCAGACTGATTAGATTAGATTGGATAAAACTGTACCCACTCCCAAAAGGAGGGAAAAATGAGAGGGCACAGATTTCACATTATGTACAACAGGAGAAATCTGATTGAAGTAAGAACCTTTTCACTTGGTGAGTAGTCAGGATACACTTGGATGTGTTGTAAATGAATGTTGAATGGACATGTTCAAGAGGGGTTTGGATGATTATTGCGACTAAAAGAAATGTGTAACGGTATGGGGGAAAGCAGGAGATCAATACTCTGTGACGAACTCAGATGAAGAGCTGGTGCAAACATCATGGGTCAAATGACCTTATGGGCCTTACGAATTCTGTGTGGTTTGGTGCGATGTCTCAAGAGTTCTCCAACTCTAATAATACTGTGTCTCCATAACCTCATTGATCCGGTGCGATCCATTCTTACCTCTGAAACATCCATCAGTCAAAGCACCCCTCCTTATCTCTGTAACTCATGCAGGCCATTTCATAAACCTTCTTTCTCTGCAATCTCCTCGAAATACTCCCTCTCTATGTAATAATTCTCAAGGCCTGACAGCTCTCCCTTTGTCTGTAATTACTCCGATACATAGAAAACTCCCAATCTTTACAATCTCCTCCAGCTCACACAATTATCAGTCTATCAATATCACTAACTCCCTCCCACCCTAACAAATCTCATGATCTCCATAACCTCCTCCAGCCATTACACTGTTCATTATTCAGTGCACCTTTCTCCGTCCCTTACAAATCTGACATCTCTTAAACTTCCTCAAGTCCCTACAATTATCCCTGTTGTCTAACGTGCTCCAATGTGTGATCTTCTGTGTAAAATCCTCTTGTCCCTACAGCACTCCCGTTTCTGTAACCACCTTCTGTCCCTGCACAGCTCCCTATCTCTGCAGCCTCCACATTCTAAATCCCACCCTATCTGTGGAAACGCTTCCAGCTCTCCTTATTTCTGTAATCACCACCAGATCAAAAGAACCCTCTATGTATCTTGAATCTTCATTAGCCCCTTCAAATCTCACTGTCTCTGAAATTCCTCCTGCTACTGCAATACTCTCTATGAAATCTTCCAAGAAAAGTCACATGCTTTTCAGCAGAACCTCGTCTTGTTAATCTCCTGCAGTGCCAATACAAGGTTTTCTTTTGTCTTCTGCAAGCTCTCTATCTCCAATCCCTTCACTTTATTGTCTTTAATCTCATTCACAAACTTGATCTGCCTGTATGTCTACAATTTCTCCAGGAGGAGGAATGGCTTTTCAGGAGTAGGGGTAGATTTTGTGTTTGAAGGATGTCATAAATGTATGACTGTTTGTAGAAAGTAGAGGATTTACAGAGATGGGAAGGGTGGCAGAACATGAGGGATGTCACAGAGACTGTTAATTGGAGGCACAGAGAAAATAATCTGTGGTTTGCATGTTTAGCTATAGTTTGAACGCGAAAACGTGCTATTAAACTTCAAATGTATGGGCCGATTATTGAGTTTGGGATCTGACTGTTCTAACTGTGGGACTCCATACTGGAATAGGTGCGAACAGCTGACCCTGCAAAGGCTGAGCAGAGTCTGTAATCTTCCAAATCGTATTTGGGAGATCAGTTCCAGGATAGGTGAGAGCAGCTGACAATACTCAGGTAAGACAGGAAGGGTGGGATTTTCCTGATCTGATTATGGGACTCTTTTCCAGAATGGATGCGAGTAACTATAAATACCTAATGCGCTGGGCTTGTTCAGTTCTGAATGTACTCACTTATCTGTATCCATATCTGCTTGTGATTCCGAATTAACATTGTTACAACAGACGTGACTGCTGAAAGACAGCAATTCCCAGGTAGGAATACTTGACCAGGGTCACCTCAACAGAACCTCAGATAAGATTAAATTCTCACTTCCTGAAATGTTACAATTGAAAATTATTTTATGAGAACAAAATTTGTTTCATCTGGTGTGAATTCAGTCTGCATCATTGACCCGAATCTCTATGGTAGGACAGATCAGTTCACCTGTCACAGTGTGGGCTCTATCTGTAGGTCTTGTGTGCCTTAACCACTTCTCACAACACCGCTCAGCCCTCCCACCATCTCCCACATCCGTTGGATTCTTTTTCTGATATAGACAGACACGGATATCATTTTCATCAGGTTTTGTGGAGAGTTTCTCTTTGCAAGTTTACTGTAGACAAAATATTGATCTGGCTGATCTAGCTCACTTATCACTTCAACCAAAACCTAAAACTATCTTTGTACTTGTAATGTCCTTCAGCCCCTAGAACAATCCATATCTCTGTAATATCAGGACTCTGTATATTCAGGACTCCTGAAGAAGGGCCTGTGCCCGAAACGTCGAATCTCCTGTTCCCTGGATGCTGCCTGACCTGCTGTGCTGTTCCAGCAATAAAGTTTCAACAATGAAACAGTAGAACAAATAGAATTAAACAAGACAGAAATGGCAGCAATGTGACCAAGACTGAGAACTGAATAATCAAAGGCTTTCAGCATTTATACAAGAAGGAGAAAAATGCCACCACAGTGAAGTAGCATTGTATATAAAGGCTGGAATCAGTATTTTTGTGATGCTAATCAATTTACACACTACTCCTCTCTGTCCTCTCCCCAATCCCTTTGTATTGATTCTCTAGATATTGTCTAAATATCAGAAATGTCTACAACACAGATTACTCTCGAAATTGTCTGCACTGACTAAAAAGAAGGTGCCACCCAGCTTCATCCTTTCCAAAAAAAAAACAATCATTGTTATGATTCCACAGAGACTGTAAGAATTCAGGTTTAGATCTAGGCACATTTTTAAAATTTTCCAGAGTTTCTTCCTCGACTCCGCTTCCATACATGACTCCCAGGTCCCTTCCTTACTCTGGGTGAAATAACAACTTTCCTCACCACTTCTCTAATACTTCAACCAATTACATTAAATATTTTCTGCTGGTAACTGAGCTCTCCAATAAGAAAAAGACAGTCTCTCCCTCTCTATCCAGACCCTTGACAACATGTGCAGGCTAATCGAATCTCCTCTCAGCATTCTCCACTTCAACCTTTCCTCATAATTACATTATCAGTTTCCCAGGATAACAAATCTCTTCTGTACCACCTCCAAGAGTGAAACATGCTCAAAACGTAATTTCTCCTGGCACTCTGCTACCTGACCTGCTGTGCTTTTGCCACACCACACTCTTTGACCCTAATTTCCATTATCTGCAATCCTCATATTCTTCCTGTACACTCTCCATTGTAATTACATCATTCCATGTGATATAGTGACCAGAACTACATGCAGCACACAGGTTGAGACTGAACTAATTATTTATACAGTTCTTGGATAAGCTTCCTGCTCTTACATTCTGCACTTGAACTGAGAGAGGAAATGGTGCCATTTGCTGCAGTATCTAGATTATCGACGATGCCGGCTACCTTCAGGGTAAAAGCAAATTACTGCAGATGCTGGAATCTGAAGCCAAAAGAGAAATTGCTGGAAAATCTCAAAGGTCTGGCAGTATCTGTAAGGAGAGAAAATAGCTGACATTTCGAGTCTAACTGACCCTTTTTCAAACCAAAAAAAAAAGGGAGAAATAGGGAGGTACTTATGCTAGGATCTGCCCACACTGACAGCATGCTCATTTATTGTGTATTCTTTCTATTGAATGCTGTCCCTAAATGACTTGACATGCACTTCTCCAGGTTGCTTGCTACATTCAACTGGAGCTCATAGCTTCCATTTTTAAGCAGACTGCTATTTGTTCGCTTATCAAATCAAGTAATTCAAGTCAACTGTACGAGTCTCTGCATGAAAACCAAACAGCCAGATTAATTACATTCAGCTTTCCCTGCAGAAATTCAGGCTGACAGTCCTGGATTCCTTTGGGACTTTCTAAGGGTCCATTCTTCCTGCCTCGCAGAATTCCGATCTGTAAGTATTCAGTCAGCGCCTTGCTTCATACTAAACTAAGCTACAATATCAGCAGGTTTCTGACACTTTGCCTCTATTCAGTGAGGAACCGAAAATGATGAATAATAAGCAAACATGGCCGGGGATGTTTCTCCCCAGCTTCTTTTCAGGATGTGAATCTCCTTTATAGGTCCTCTCTCTACTTAAGTTTAGAACTTACAATAGTTTGCACGACAAAATCTGCACAAGACAAGGGCCTGAATCTTTTGACTTGGCCAATCTCATTTCTGTCATTTTCATGGAGGGTTTGTCTCCCCAAGTCTCAGTGAATGTTCTCATGATAACATCCTCAATCTGCCTCATTAACTACCTGCCCCGCCTCTATGTCCCTTCTTTCATCTGATACGAGCCCAATGATTATTTTCTGCTTTGTTATAGGTATAAAAACTGCCCACTGCCCACATATCCCAGAATGCACCGGATTCCCTGCTTCTGATGCCATTTTAAAAAAGTCATTGCACACTTGGATTGTCAGTCCGAAACTGCCCTGGAATTTGACGCCGGGGCGGGAGGGGTGGGACGATTGGGAAAGGTAGTAAACCGTGGGCCCCACTTTGTGGCTGAGCCCCTGAGGTTCTGGTGGATGGCATGGTGCAGGACAGGGACATTATCTTCCTCCAGATAAATAGAAAAAGTCTTTTCCCTGGGGTGGGGGAGTCCAGAACTCGAAGTCATGGGTTTAGGGTGAGAGGGGAATGATATAAAAGAGACCTAAGGGGCAACTTCTTCACGCAGAGGGTGGTGCGTGTATGGGATGAGCTGCCAGAAGATGTGGTGGAGGCTGGTACAATTGCAACATTAATGAGGCATTTGGATGAGTATATGAATAGGAAGGGTTTGGAGGGATATTGGCCGGGTGCTGGCAGGTGGGACTGGATTGGGTTGGGATATCTGGTCGACTTGGATGGGTTGGACCGAAGGGTCTGTTTCCATGCTGTACATCTCTATGACTGGCAGGGGAAGCCATGACATCAGACCTGCTAGCTTGTCTGAGATTGACCCGTGGGCCAGTGAGGTACCAGCCTTCTGGGTGAATGCCCAAAAGTGTAGGAAGTACGTCAGTGACCAGGATAAATGCCACCATCTGCACTTTGTGAACTTGCCCTCTCTCTCTGTTACTGCACCCATCTCCCACCAAGACTCATGTTCTCCCACTCTCACTGAATGCAGCACCTTCTCTCGGTTTCTCTCTAATCTCTTCTCTGTCCCGCTTGCCAGCTCTGCTTGGTGTCTGTGCTGCCCACTCACTCACTCAGGACACCTCCCCATCTTTCCCTCAGCTGTCCCAGCACTAACAGCTGCATCAACCACTTCCACCTCCCTAATACCTCTTGATAATTCTCTCATTCCAGGAGGAACTATCCCACAATATCCCATAGAGCAGAAAGAGCCAAGAGAAGTATGAAACAGCCCAACATTCAACTCCTCACCCCCTCACAGGGGAAGGATCCTGACCCTAACAACCACGAGAGGCTGACTGACCGTGACCAAGCTCCCGGACTGGGATCTGAGACTCCGCTTGACTCACTGTTCTGGGCACCGTGACTGACTGTGGACAATGATACCAAGATTCCTGGGTTTGTGTCTGTGGTAAACACCAAGGCGATACAGCAGGTGGATGAGCCTGGTACCTCTGGCTGAGGGGAAATACTGCTGAGGGCAGGGTAAGACAAGGCAATAATTCTGTGAGCATTCAAGTCAGCTCAAAGTGAGTGTGTACAAAAACGGAATGAGCAGCCCAGATGGCCAATCCATGAGCTGGGTGGGTGTTCCTGAGCACAGTGTCCTTGCAGCAGCATTGAGTGTGTACAAACAGAGAGTGAGCAGCCCAGAGGGATAGTCCATGAGCTGGGTGGGTGTCCCTGAGCATAGTGTCCTTGCAGCATCATTGCAATGAGAGTTGTCAGTGCACCCTGAGCTGCAACATTGAAATAAAGAAGCGTACTGTCAGTGGGGCGGAGATGTGCTGGGATGGCATGGTGAGGCTGGCATGTGACGGATGCCAACATTGGTGGGTGTGGAGTACATGCAGCTTCTGTTCATGCAGTGTCCCCGAGACGTTGGTGTCCAGGATAGAAATCTGAAGGAGCAAGTGGCGAGATGGAGTTAGCAGGTATCGGGTCTGATTTTCATGTCAAATTCTCCATATTGAGTTTCCCCACAGTGGAGGAGGATATGATGCTGCAAGTTGATGGGGGGGGGGGGGGGGGGCGTGGGGGGGGGGCGTTCGGATCCACAATAATGTGGCTGTTGATCATCAGTAATCACACAGACAACATCTCGCCACTCCCGCACTCAAATCTTGACTTTAAAGAACAGTCCAGTACAGGAACAGGCTCTTCAGCCCAGCAAGCCCACACTGACACATGATCCCATTCCAAAGTTAAAACAAAAGTTTTTGCTCCGATACCTTCTATGTCATTCTATTCCCTACTTACTCATACTTGTGCCAAGATCCCTCTTAAACCTTACTATATTGGCTTCTTCCCCTCTAAAAGTGCATTCCAGGCACTTTCACATTCTGTCTGGAACAGCAAAAAAAACTTACCTATCACATCTCCTGAACTTTCTCCCTTTCCCCGAAAACCTACGGTCCTGAGTAATTGATATTTCTACTCTGGCGGCGGGGGGTGGGGGGAGGGGGGGAAAGCCTCTAACTGTCCTTCTATCTATGCCTCTGATAATTTTGTAAATATTTATCAGGTAGCCCCATGGCCAATGATGCCCAGGTGCAAACGAACCATGTGTGTTCAATTTCTCCTTCTAGCTCATACCCACCAGACCAGACAACATGCTGGTAAAACTTATCCATACCCTCGCCAACACTTTAACATCGTGTGGCAACCAGTACTGTACACGAAATTCTAAATGTGCCCGAACTAAGTTTCTCTCCAGCTGCAATATGACCTGCTAATTTTCATACTGCATGCTCCGATGCCTGTCTGCAATTTTACCATCAGTCTTCTTGATCACGCTCTCCTCCCGTGTTACCACTTTCAGGGAACTGTGGAGCTGTACACCGAGATCCCTTCGGATGTTGATGCGGCCAGTAGTTTTTCCATCCACTGTATACTTCTCTCCTGCGTTCGACCTTCCAAAATGCATCACGTCACAATTGTGCAAATAAAGTTACATCTATGTTTTCTCTGTCCAAATCTGCAGCTGACCTATATCCTGCTGTATTATCTGGCAATCATCCTCACAATCTGCAACTCCACCAAACTATTTACAGATCTCCAGTCACAAAAACACTGTTACCCCACTACTCTGTGTTCAATGGCCAAGCAGTTCTCCATCCATCTTACGAACTGACTGCTGATCCCACTTCGCTTCACCTTCTATATAAGTCTGCCATAAGAAACCATATCAAAGGCCTTACTAAGGTCCAAACGGCCAACATCCAGCCCCATACCCTCATCAATCAATTTTGTCACTACCTCAAAACATTCAATCAAATTTGTGAGACATGATCCTCCCCACGCAACTGTGTTGCCTGTTGCTAGTAAGTCCATACTAGAGTACTGTTGGAGCTGCACTCATTCAGACAAGTTATTAGTCCATCATATTCCTGACATGAACCTTGGAGAGTAGATTAGATTCCTTACAGTGTGGAAACAGGCCCTTCGGCCAAACCAGTCCACATCAACCCTCCGAAGAGTACCCACCCAAACCCATTTCCCTCTGGCAAAACACTTAAAAATTGAGTCTGGCCAATTCACCAGGCCTGCAGGAGGAAACCCATGCAGACACGGGGTGAATGAGCAAACTCCACACAGTTAGTCACACAAGGCCAGAATCGAACCCAGGACGTTGGCGCTGTGAAGCAGCAGTGAAACACTGAGCCACCATGCCGCTCGGGAAGGCTCCCGTAGAGTGTGAGGAATGTTGGGCCGTGATGGTTACTGTACAATGTGAGGGATGTCGGGCCGTGATGGTGACTGTACCGTGGGAGGTATGTCGGGCCGTGATGGTTACTGTACAGTGGGGGGGATGTCGGGCCGTGATGGTTACTGTACAGTGGGGGCGATGTCGGGCCGTGATGGTGACCGTACCGTGGCGGGGGGGGGGGTATGTCGGGCCGTGATGTTTACTGTACATGGGACTCATGCCGGGCTATGACGGTTATTGTACAGTGGGAGGGATGTCGGGCCGTGATGATGACTGTACCGTGGGAGGTATGTCGGGCCGTGATGGTTACTGTACAGTGGGGGGGATGTCGGGCCGTGATGGTGACCGTACCGTGGGGGGTATGTCGGGCCGTGATGTTTACTGTACATGGGACTCATGTCGGGCTGTGACAGTTACTGTACAGTGGGAGGGATGTCGAGCCGTGACGGTTACTGTACAGTGTAAGGAATGTCCTGAGAGAGAGAGAGAAAGGGGACAGAGAGAGAGAGAGAGAGAGAGAGAGATAATGGCCAGAAAGAGAGAGAGAGAGAAGGGACAGAGAGAGAGACAGAGAAATGGGACAGAGAGAGAGAGAAAAGGGGCAGAGAGTGAGAGAAAAGGGACAGAGAGAGAAGGGAAAGAGAGAGAGAGAGAAAAAATGGCCAGATCGAGAGAGAGAAGGGAAAGTGAGAGAGAGAAAAGGGACAGAGAGAGAGAGAAAAGGGACAGAGAGAGAGAAAATGGACAGAGAGAGAGCGAGAGGACAGAGAGAGAGAGGACCGAGAGAGAGAGGACAAAGAGAGAGGGGACAGAGAGGGCGGGACAGAGAGAGCGAGGCGTCAAAGAGAGAGGGGGCAGAGAGAGAGAGGGGACAGAGAGAGGGGACAGAGAGAGGGGACAGAGAGAGGGGACTCCAGCCTCACCCTCACCACTTTTCAAAACCACCCCCAGCCTGACCCTTACCACCACCCACGCAACACCCCCACCCTGAATCGCACCACCGTCCACACACTGACCACAGCCTGAATCTCACCGCCGTCGACACACTACCCCCAGTCTGACCCTCACCACTGCCCACACGC
Source organism: Chiloscyllium plagiosum (assembly GCF_037043375.1). NCBI lineage: Eukaryota > Metazoa > Chordata > Chondrichthyes > Orectolobiformes > Hemiscylliidae > Chiloscyllium > Chiloscyllium plagiosum. The sequence continues at coordinate 48,534,497 of NW_028270182.1, read as the reverse complement.
CGCCCCCAGCCTGACCCTCACTGCCGTTCAATCCACCCCTAGCCTGAACTTCACAGATGTCCACACACCGCCCCCAGCTTGACACTCACAGCCATCCAACACCGCCCCAAACCTGACACTCCGAGCAAACCCAACCCAGTCCAACACCTCACCCCGACCTCCAACCCTGGTCCAAAACTGCCCTGCTCTCCCAACCTACTTCTTCCTCCCCTTTCTCTCTCACCCACTCTGTCTCTCAACCCCCTCTCTCGCCACTTCTCTCTCTCCCCTCTCTCTCTCACCCACCCTCTCTCACTATCGCCCACTCTCTCTCACTTTCTCGCCGCCTCTCTCTCGCCAGCTCTCTCTTTCGCCGCCTCTCTCTCACCCCCTCTTACTCTCTCTCCCACTTTGTCTCTCGCACCCCACTCTCTTTAACAACCCCCTCTCACACAACTCTCTCACCCCCTCTCTTTCTTGCCCCCTCTCGCTCTTCCCTCCTATATATCTCGTCCCCTCTCTCACACCCCCTCTATCTCTCATACCCCCTTTCTCTCTCTCGCCCCCTGTCTCTCTCTCGCCCTTTCTCTGTCTTGCCCCTCTCTCTCACCACCCTCTCTCGCCCCCTCTCTCTCAACCGCTCTCTCAATCCCCTCTTGTCCCGTCTCTCTCGCTCCCTCTCTGTCTCGTCCCCTCTCTCTGTCTCTCACTCCCCTCTATCTCTCACCCCCTCTCTGTCTCTCACCCCTCTCGCTCTCGCCCCCTCTCTGTCTCGTCCCCTCTCTGTCACCTCCCTCCCACCCCCTCTCTCACACCCCCTCTCTCGTACCCTCTCTCCATCCTCATTCTCACCCGTGCTCTCTCACCCCTCTCGCTCGCCCCCTCTCCCTCTCAAGCCCCCACACTCTCCCCTCTCTCTCTCGCCCTTTCTCTCGCCCCCTCTCTCTCGCCCCTCTCTCTCACCCCTCTCTCATGCCCCCTCTCTATCCCCCCCTCGGCCCCTCTCTCTCTTGCCCCCTCTCTGTCTTATCCCTCTCTCTCTCTCAATCCCCTCTCTCACCCCATCTCTCTCTCAACCCCTCTCTCTCGCCCCCCTCCTCCACTCTCCCCACCACCCTCTCTCGTTCATCCCCCCTCACTCTCTCGCCCCTTTCTCTCTCGCCCCCTCTCTCCCGCCTCCTCTCTCACCCCTTCTCATTCTCTCTCCCCCTCCATCTCTCGCCCCCTCTCCCTCAACCCCTCTCTCAACCCCGTCTTGCCCTCTCTCTCTCGCCTCCTCTCTGTCTCATCCCCTCTCTCTGTCTCTCACTCCTCTCTATCTCTCACCCCCTCTCTGTCTCTCGTCCCCTCTCTGTCTCATCACCTTCATGGGCGGCACGGTGGCATAGTGGTTAGCACTGCTGCCTCACAGCGCCAGAGGCACGGGTTCAATTTCCACCTCAGGTGACTGACTGTGTGGAGTTTGCATATTCTCCCCGTGTCTGTGTGGGTTTCCTCCGGGTGCTCTGGTTTCTTCCCACAGTCCAAAGATGTGCAGGTCAGGTGAATTGGTCATGCTAAATTGTGCGTAGTGTTAGGTAAGGGGTAAATGTAGGGGTATGGGTGGTTTGCGCTTCGGCGGGTCGGTGTGGACTTGTTGGGCCAAAGGGCCTGTTTCCACACTGTAAGTAATCTAATCTAATCTAATCTAATCTAACCTTTCTCTCACCCCTCTCTCACACACCCTCTCTCGCCGCCTCTCTCAACCCTCATTCTAACCCGCTCCCGCTCCCCTCTCTCTCACCCTTCTCCCTCTCAAGCCCCCACTCTCCCTCCTCTCTCTCTCGCTCCTCTCTCTCTCACCCCTCTCTCACGCCCCCCCTCGCCCCCTCTCTCTCGACCCCTCTCTCTCACCCTTCTCTCACCCCCCTCTCTCTCTTGCCCCCTCTGTCTCGTCCCTCTCTCTCAATTCCCTCTCTCTCACCCCACTCTCTTTCACCCCCTCTCTCTTGTCCCCTCCTCTCCTGCACTCTCTCTCACCCACCCTCTCTCGCTCACACCCCCTCTCTCAGTCTCTCGCCCCTTTATCTCTCACCCCCTGTCTCTCCCGCCTCCTCTCTCACCCTTTCTCGCTCTCTCTCCCCCTCCGTCTCTCGTCCCCCTCTGTCTCAACCACTCTCTCAACACCCTCATGATCCCCTCTCTGTCGCATCCTCTCTGTCTCGTCCCCCTCTCCGTTTCTCACCCCCTCTATCTCCAACCCTCTCTGACCCTCGCCCCCTGTCTCTCTCGTCCCCACTCTTTCATTACCCTCTCTCTCACACCCCCTCTCTCGCCCCCTCTCCCTCTCAAGCCCCCACTCTCTCCTCTCTCTCTCTTGCCGTCTCACTCACGCCCCCTCTCTCTCCCCTCTCTCTCACCCCTCTCTTACGCCCCCTTTCTCTCTCCCCTCTCTCTCGCCCCCCCTCTCTCTTTCCCCCTCACTCTCCCGACCCTGCACTCTCCCCTCTCTGTCTCGCACCCCTCCCTCTCCTTCTCTCTCCCCCTCTCGCTCTCTCCCCCCTCTCTCTCTCTCTCACCCCTCCTCTCTCTCTCACCCCCTCTCTGTCTCGCCCCCTCTCTCTCGCTCATCTCTCTCTCTCACCCCCTTTCTCTCTCGCCTTTTCTCTCTCTCTCGCCCCTTTCTCTCCCGCCTCCTCTCTCACCCTTTCTCACTCTCTCTCCCCCTCCGACTCTGACCCCCCTCTCTCAACCCCTCTCTCAACCCTCTCTTGCCCCCCTCTCTCTCGCCCCCCTCTCCTTCTCTCTCGCCCCCTCTCGCTCTCGCCCCCTCTCTCTCTCACCCCCTCTCTCTCTCTCACCCCTTCTCTGTCACGCCCCTTCTCACTCTTGCCCAGTGTCTCTCTCGTGCCCTCTCTCTCTGACACCTCCCTCTCTCGCCCCCTCTCTCTCTGACACCTCCCTCTCTCGCCCCCTCTCTCTCTCGTCCCTCTCTCTCTCTCGACCTTCTCTCTCTTTCTCGCCCCTCACTCTTTCTCTCTCGCCCCCTCTCTCGCCTTCTCTCTCTCGCCCCCTCTCTGTATCTCTTTCTCTCGCCCTCTCTCTCGTCCCTCTCTCTCTCTTCCCCCCTCTCCCTCTCTCCCCATCTCCCACTTGCCCCCCCTCGCCCCTCTCTCACTTTCACCCCTCTCTCTCGCCCCTCTCTCTCTCGACCTCCCTCTCTCCCCCTCTCTCCCTCTCGCCACCCTCTCTCTCGCCCCTCTCGCTCGACCCTCTCTTTCTCGCCGCCACTCTCTCTCTCCACCCGCTCGCCCTCTCTCCCCCTCTCTCTCTCGTCCTCTCTCTCGTCCCCTGTCTCTCTCGCCCCCCACTCTCTCGCCCTCTCTCTCTCCCCCTCTCTCGCCCTTCTCTCTCGCCCACTCTGTCTCTCTCTCTCTCCCCCCCTCTCTGTCTCTCTCTCACCCTCTCTTCTCGACCCCTCTCTCTCTCGCCCCTCTGTCTCTCGCCCCTCTCTCTCACACTCTCTCGCTCTCTCTCTCTCACCCTCTCTCTCTCCCCTCCGGCTCTCTCGCCCACCTCTATCTCTCTTGCTCCCCACCCTCTCTCTCGCCCCCCCTCGCTCTCACTCCCTCTCTCGACCCCCCCTCTTGTCCCACCTCTCCCCCGGCCTCCCTCTCTCTCGCTCTGTCTCTTTCTCTCTATTCTCTCTCACCCCCTCTCTCTCTCACCTCCCTCTCTCTCTCCCCCCGTCTCTCTCTCATCCCCTTTCTTGCTCTCGCCCCCTCTCCTGCTCCCTCTCTCTCTCACCCCCTCTCACTCTCGCCCCCTCTCTCTCATTCTCGCCCCCGCGCTCTCTCACATCGTCTCTCTCTCTCTCTCTCGCCCTCTCTATCTCGTCCCCTCTCTCTCTCGCCCCCCCGTCTCATCCCCTCTCTCTCACCCACCTCTATCTCTCAACCCCCTCTCTCTTGCCCCCTCTCTCTCGCCCCCTCTCTGTCTCATCCCCTCTCGCTGTCTCTCACCCGCCCCTCTATCTCTCACCCCCTATCTGTCTCTCGCTCTCTGTCTCTCTCGCCCTCTCTCTGTCTCGTCCCCACTCTCACATCTCCCTTTCTCTCACCCCTCTCTCAAACCCCATTTCTCACCCCCTCCACGCTCGCTCTCACCCCTTCTCTCTTCCCCTTTCTCAACTCCCCTCTCTCTCACCCTCTCTCGCTCCCCCTCTCTCTCGCCCCCTCTCTCTCCTCCTCTGTCTCTCGCCCCCTCTGTCTCCCCCTCTCTCTCTCGCACGCTCCTCTCTGTCTCTCACCCCCCTCTCTCTCTCTCGCCACACTCACTCTCTCTCGCTCTTTGTCTTTGTCTCTCTCTTGTCCCCCCCTCTCTCGCTGCCCCCTCTCGCCCCCCTCTCTCTCGCCCCCTCTCTCTCTCTTGCTCTCTCTCTTTCGCCCCCTCTCTCTGTTCCTCTCTATCTCTCGCTCTCTCTCTCGCCCCCTGACTTGTCCCACCTCTCTGCTGACCTCGCCCTCTCTTGCTCTGTCTCATTCTCTCTATTCTCTCTCACCCCCTCTATCTCTCCTACCTCTCTCTTTCTCACTCACTCACTCGTCCCTCCCTCTCCCTTCTCCCCTCTCTCGCTCACCTCCATTCCTTGTCAGTCTCTCTCTCGCCACCTTTCCTTCTCTCTTTCTCTCTCTCTCCCGCACTCACTCTCTTCTCTCCATTCTCTCACCCTCCCCTCTCTCTCTAGCCCCCTCTCTTGCTCTCGCCCCCTCTCTGTCGCCCCCCTCTCTCGCTCTCACCCCTTCTCTCGCGCTCTCGCCCCCATTCTCTCTCGCCCCCTCTCTCTCTCGAGCCCCTCTCTCTCCCGCCTCCTCTCTCACCCTTTCTCACTCTCTCTCCCCCTCCGACTCTGACCCCCCTCTCTCAACCCCTCTCTCAACCCTCTCTTGCCTCCCTCTCTCTCGCCCCCCTCTCCTTCTCTCTCGCCCCCTCTCGCTCTCGCCCCCTCTCTCTCTCACCCCCTCTCTCTCTCTCACCCCTTCTCTGTCACGCCCCCTCTCACTCTTGCCCAGTGTCTCTCTCGTGCCCTCTCTCTCTGACACCTCCCTCTCTCGCCCCCTCTCTCTCTGACACGTCCCTCTCTCGCCCCCTCTCTCTCTCGTCCCTCTCTCTCTCTCGACCTTCTCTCTCTTTCTCGCCCCTCACTCTTTCTCTCTCGCCCCTCTCTCTCGCCTTCTCTCTCGCCCCCTCTCTGTATCTCTTTCTCTCGCCCTCTCTCTCGTCCCCTCTCTCTCTCTTCCCCCCTCTCCCTCTCTCCCCATCTCCCACTCGCCCCCCCTCGCCCCTCTCTCTCTTTCACCCCTCTCTCTCGCCCCTCTCTCTCTCGACCTCCCTCTCTCCCCCTCTCTCCCTCTCGCCACCCTCTCTCTCGCCCCTCTCGCTCGACCCTCTCTTTCTCGCCGCCCCTCTCTCTCTCCACCCGCTCGCCCTCTCTCCCCCTCTCTCTCTCGTCCTCTCTCTCGTCCCCTGTCTCTCTCGCCCCCCTCTCTCTCGCCCTCTCTCTCTCCCCCTCTCTCGCCCTTCTCTCTCGCCCACTCTGTCTCTCTCTCTCTCTCCCCCCTCTCTGTCTCTCTCTCACCCTCTCTTCTCGACCCCTCTCTCTCTCGCCACTCTGTCTCTCGCCCCTCTCTCTCACACTCTCTCGCTCTCTCTCTCTCACCCTCTCTCTCTCCCCTCCGGCTCTCTCGCCCACCTCTATCTCTCTTGCTCCCCACCCTCTCTCTCGCCCCCCCTCGCTCTCACTCCCTCTCTCGACCCCCCCTCTTGTCCCACCTCTCCCCCGGCCTCCCTCTCTCTCGCTCTGTCTCTTTCTCTCTATTCTCTCTCACCCCCTCTATCTCTCTCGCCTCCTCTATCTCTCTACCTCTATCTTTCTCACGCTCTCACTCGTCCCTCCCTCTCTCTTCCTTCTCCCCTTTCTCGCTCACCTCCATTTCTTGTCAGTCTCTCTCTCGCCACCTCTCCTTCTCTCTGTCTCTCTCTCTCCCACACTCCCTCTCTTCTCTCAACTCTCTCGCCCTCCCCCTCTCTCTCTAGCCGCCTCTATTGCTCTCGCCCCCTCTCTCTCTCCACCCCCTCTCTCTCTCGCCCCCTCTCTCACTCAACCCCTCTCTGTCTCGTCCCCTGTCTCACACCTCCCTCTCTCACATGCTCTCTCTCGCCCCCTCTCTCATTCACCCCCTCTCTCTCGTCACCTCTCTCTCTCGCCCACTCTCTCAAATGCCCCCTCTCTCTCTCACCCACTCTCTCAAAAGGCCCCTCTCCCTCTCGACCCCCACTTTCTCTCGCCCCCTCCCTCTCTCGCGCCCCCTCTCTCTCGCCCCCCTCTCTCTCTCGTCCCCGTCTCTCGCTCTCTCGTCCCCTGTCTCTCGACCCCTCTCTCGCTCTCGCCCGCTCTCTCTCTCTCTTCCGCCTCTCTCACAGCCCCCTCTCTCTCACCCCCGTCTCTCCTCCACTATCTCTCACCCACCTCTCTCGCTCACGCCCCCTCTATCACTCTCTCTCCCCCTCCCTCTCTCGCCACCCTCTCTCTCTCAATCTCTCTCTCTCCCCCTCACTCTCTTGCCCCCTCTCGCTCTTGCCTCCTCTCTGTCTCGTCCCCTCTCTCTCTTACCCTTCTCTATCTCTGATCTGCCTCTCTCTCGCCCCCTCTCTCTCTCACCCCCTCTCTGTCTCGTCCCCTTTCTCTCACCTCCTTCTCTCTCACACCCCATCTCTCACCCCCCTCCACGCTCTCTCTCACCCCCTCTCTCTCCCCCTTTCTCAACCCCCCCTCTCTTGACCCCCTCTCTCTCTGCGCCCCTCTATCTCCCTCTCTCTACCTCTTTCTCTCCCCCATTCGCTCTCGCTCCTCTCTCTCACTCTCGCCCCTCTCTCTCTCACCCCCTCTCTGTCTCGTCCCCTCTCTCTCACCTCCCTCTCTCACACCCCATCTCTCATCCCCCTCCACGCTCTCTCTCACCCCCTCTCTCTCCCCCTTTCTCAACCCCCCCTTGCTCTCTCTTTCTCGCCCCCTCTCTCTCACCCCTCTCTCTCCCCTTCTCTCTCTCCCTCTCTCTTTCGCCCCCTCTCTCTCTTGTCCCCTCTCTCTCGCCCCCTCCCTCTCTTGCCCATTCTCTCTCTCTCCCACTCTCTCTCTCCCCTCTCTCTCCCATCTCCCACTCGCGGCCCTCTCTCTCCCTCTCTCTCCCTCTCTCTCTCCCCCCACCTTGCTCTCGCCCCTCTCTCACTCTCGTCCCTCTCTCTCTCACCCCCTCTCTCTTTAACTCCC